>NW_020664562.1:8215225-8259669 GCF_002925995.2 Terrapene triunguis | reverse complement strand
AGCCGGTAGCGCTCAGGCAGCCCTTTTCGCGTGGCTGGGAGGGAGGAGGGAGAGTTAGGGCAGGGACTTTGGGGAAGGGGCGGGGAAGGGGTGGAGTTGGGGCGGGGCCGGGGGTGGGAAAGGGGCGGGGCCATGGCCCGTGGAGTGTCCTCTTTTTTTTATTTTTTAAATATGGTAACCCTAGTGCAGTGTAACTCAAGCTCCTTATTTGCCAGAATAAATCATAATGATGAATTGCCCAATTTTATTTGCATGCCTGACCAAAAATAACATGTATTTGCACAAGCAGCAGGTTATAGAGGATCATGAATTCATAACTAGAGTAACATGAAAAAGGAGGCAAAATGTGAGAGGAGGCAAAGCACCTCACCCTCACAATTATATTCAGAAACCTTTGTTCCACTGCCTCATCATTATTTAAATAATCTGACCAAACTTGCTCAACACAAAGCACAGTTAGGCTGTTTAACTTTCACCAGTGAGTTTAGCCAGTGTCACTCAAACATTTGTGTATAATTGATGTTTTCTAAATAGAAAAATATTTTACAGATAAGAAGAGGTTAAATATCGTGTTCATCAAAAGATTGCAGTGCCTTGAATACATTAATACCTAAAATGGAACCCTAATTGACTTTAGAAAGAGCTACACACTTTTTCTAATAATCAGCTAATGACTGAATGTTATTACCACCTAATGGTTCCTTGTTGGCTTATATGAAATGAATGTGCTGGTCTCAGTCCAGTATCTAGTGGACAGTTGTCCTTTTTAAAAATTACACCCTTACATTGGCACGCATTGACACTCCTGTTGGCGGTCTCAGGGGAGGCCCAAGGTAGGAATGGGAATATTGTTATTTATTTGTATTTGTGGTAGGGCCTGGGAAACCCAATCATTGACCAGTGCTAGACTGCCTCTGAGAGGCAATACTTCCCCACTCGCAAGCACAGAGTCTGAGTGTAGAAAAGAAACTTTTAATAAAAGGAGGGAAGTAACTGGGTGTTAATTTGGGAAAACACTGCAAACAGGATTCATAAACATAAACCATCAGTAAAAGATCCACCCCCAAGTAGGTTGGGCAGTGTCCTTTTCCCTTCAGGTTCTTAAGACCAGCAACCCAAAAGTCCCTTTCACGTGCCCGACCCTTTTCTGTACCCCACTCACCGTTGCTGTCCTTGGTCAGTGCTGACCCAGAGATCAGAGGTGCGTCTGCAGAGTTCACCTCCCCTCAACCCACTCACCGGTTGCTCCTGCCAGCCGCCTGCTCACTGCTCTCGCCGCGCCTCTCCACCAGCCGCCCTGCTGGCTGCTTTTCATGCCTCTCCACCAGCCGCCTGCTGGCTGCTTTTCACGCCTCTCTGCCGCCGCCCTGCTGGCCACCTGCTCACCACTCTCCCCGTGCCTGTCCCCCAGCTGCCCTGCTGGCCACTCATTGCGCCTCTCCACTGCACCAGCCAGTCGTTCACCAGCTGACTATCAGTCACCTTCTGCTGCCACCTGCCTCTCTGCTGTGACCTCTGCACATAAGTCTCTTAGGGCTTGTCTACACTGGCAATTTACAGCGCTGCAACTTTCTTGCTCAGGGGTGTGAAAAAACACCCCCCTGAGCGCAGCACTGTAAAGCTGGGAACGACGCTCCCAGCGCCAGTAGCTATGTTCTTTGTGGAGATGGGTTGTTGTTTTTTTAGAGCTCTGGGAGAGCTCTCTCCCAGCACTGCATGGCAACCACACAAGCCACGTTAAAGAGCTGCCGTGGCAGCGCTTTAGCATTGCCAGTGTAGACTAGCTCTACATTTCCAGCTCTTTGCAGGCTGGGCAAAAACACTGCCCCATCTCAATTGATTTCAACTCTCAGTGATTTTTAGCAGGCAGGGCAGAAACACAGTACTACTACAACTGATTTCAGCTCTGATTGGGCATTTAACATAACAAAGAGGCTCCAAATGAAGCCTGTTCAGCTCTATTCTTTGAAGAGTGGGGAGGAACAGGTTAAACCAATCGAGGGAGGACCTGTGAGGCTGTGCAGCCTCCTGGCCGGGGAATACCTGTTTCCACTCCTTTTACTTTTACAGGGCTCTGACCAGAGGTGAAAGTAAGCCGGTATGGGCCGGTAGGGAGGACCGGTAAGGCTTGGTCTACACTTACCCCCCAAGTCGAAGTAAGGTACGCAAATTCAGCTACGTGAATAACGTAGCTGAATTCGACATACCTTACTTCGAACTTACCGCGGTTCAGACGCGGTCCACACGCGGCAGGCAGGCTCCCCGTCGACTCCGCGGTACTCCTCTCGTTGAGCTGGAGTACCGCAGTCGACGGCGAGCACTTCCTGGTTCGATTTATCGCGTCCAGACCAGACGCGATAAATCGAACCCGGAACTTCGATTGCCAGCCATCGAACTACCCGGTAAGTGTAGACTAGCCCTAAGAAAAGGTGCAGTCTGACTCCTCCTCCAGTCAGGCTGACGATGCTAGGCTCCGTGCTTTCCCCCTGCCTGGCTCTCAGCAGTGGCTGCAGGGGCTCCCCTCTAGCTTGCAGCAGGGAGCAGGGAGACTGGCTGAGAGGGAGAAGCAAGCCTAAACCCTGCATAAGAATAGTTTAAACTCAGCTGTTCCCTGCGCCGTTCAGCCCCCGGGGTTAGGAGCCGTTTCTGGCATCCTTGTTAATTTCACTCACAGTTGCTGGGGGTCGGAGGGAGGGTGTGTTTGACCATGGCAGGGGCAGTTCTTTTCTGGCCCCGGGATGAGGGGATCTCTCCAAATACAAGCATTTGGCTGCACAGCTTAAATCCTCCCCACCCCCCACTCAGCAGGGGCTCTCCCATCTAGCTGCCTGCATAAGAACATAGGGCGCAATCTCAGATCTCTTTTTGTTTTGTCCTGCCTGCAGAGTGCAGAGGCTGAAATTGACAAAACTTTCTTTAAGTATCTTGTATATTTCATGAAGACTATTCTAGTTGTCTTTAATTCACCCCTGCCCTGCCTTCCCCTACTACTAGCCACCCACTGGTGTGCCCCCTGCACTCTTTTATGTGCCTGGAAGAGAGATTAAAAAATCCTTCATATCTGACTTGCTAGGAAGTAGGGAGGATCTAGGGAAAGCGGGGCACTGGTGGGCATGGTGCAACACAGTCCCTTGCCCCCCTGGCTCCCACCATGTGGGGGTATGGGACTCAAAAGCTAACTTTGGAACATCCACGTGAATGTCTTCCTGGGAAAACAAAATCTTCTTGTCTTGCTTCACAGATCTAAATCTACTCTGATCCAGGTACGCTCTAAATCTATAGGTACAGTATGGATGGATCTCTCAAAAAAGATAGCTCTTCAGTGTAGGAGTTGGACCAACAGCCCCCGGGGAAGGACGGACTCCATTAAGCAGCACACATTAAGCAGAAATTCCTGAGGTGTTAGCCCAGAAACACTTGTCTCCCCCCCCCTTAAAAGGGCACTGGCACCTTCCCCACAGGACAGTAATACATACAGTATGTATGTGTATGAATGTGTGTGTCACAAACAATGCAGCTGCAGTCTGCCGCCGACTGCCCCGACCCCAGCAACCGGCCCCCACTATTGTATTATAGTAGTATTGGAGATCCCCTCATCCAGGGGGCAGAAAAGAACTGCCCCTGCCATGGTCACACCCCCCTACCCCCAACAACTGTGAGTGAAATTAACAAGGATGCCAGAAATGGCTTCTAACCCGGGGGGCTGAACTGCGCAGGGAACAGCTGAGTTTAAACTGTTCTTATACAGGGTTTAGGCTTGCTTCTCCCTCTCAGCCAGTCTCCGTGCTCTCTGCTGCAAGCTAGAGGGGAACCCCTACAGCCGCTGCTGAGTGCCAGGCAGGGGGAAAGCATGGCCTAGCATCGGCAACCTGGCTGGAGGAGGAGGGAAGACATGGAGAAAAATGTGAGAGTGAGTTTTCACTTTTTCAGGCTTATTCCAATATTAAAGTTTTATTACAGACAGTATTTTTAGTAGTAGTAGCAGCTTTATTTTCTATATCTATGTCATGCAATGGGAGGGATCCATGAAGTAGGTAGGAGAGGTAGGTTGCTTGCGATTGGACCATATGGGTAAGAAATGTAAATTACTTTCACCCCAGCCCAAACCCCAGGGCTCCCAGCCGCCTCTGCAGCTGGTAGCTCCGGGGGTGATTTAAAGGGCCCGGGGCTCCTAGCTTCAGTCGGATCCCCAAGCCCTTTAAATCCTGATTTAAAAGCCCCGGGATTTAAAGGCCCCACCTCTTCCGGTAGAGGCCATGCCTCTTCCGGTTGAGGCCCCGCCCCCTCCCTCCGCAGGACTCTGGTGTACTGGTAAGTCCATTAAGTTACTTTCACCCCTGGCTCTGACATTTGAGCCACTGACTTGTGCCCCATCTACACTGGCAAGTTTGTGTGCAGTAAAGCAGCTTTGAGCGCTGTAGCTTCCGAGGTGTACACACGGCCAAGCCACTTAGTGCGCAGAAACTGCACAGATGCAGTGCTCTAAAAATAAACCACCTCGATGAGAGCCGTAGAGCTTTCTGCACCAGGGCTACCACGCTGCAGTGCCAGTGTAGACACTGTGGTGATTACAGTGCTGTGATTGGCTTCTGGGAGATGTCCCACAATGCCTGTTCTCACCTCTCTGGCCATCAGTTTGAACTCTACTGCCCTGCCCTCAGGTGACCAACCGTCAGCCCCACCCCATACATTCCTTTGCAAATTTGAAAGTCCCCTTCCTGTTTGCTTGGTGATGCATGCAGTGGTCTCCGTGCATCTTTCCAGGTAGCCATGCCTGCTCCACACACCAGGCGATCCCGCCCTTGGAGCAATGCCGAGCTGGTGGACCTCATCAGCATTTGGGGAGAGGAGGCTGTGCAGTCCCAGCTGCACTCCAGCCGTCGGAATTATGATACCTATTGGCAGATTTCTAGATGCATGATAGAAAAGGGCCATGACTGGGACACATTGTAGTGCAGGGTCAAAGTGAAGGAGCTGCGGAATGCCTACCACAAGGTGCGGGAGGCAAACTGCCACTCTGGTACTGCGCCCACAAGCTGCCAGTTCTACAAAGAGCTGGATGCGATACTCGGTAGTGACCCCACTTCCACTGCGAAGACCCCTGTGGATAATTTGTTGGCTCACGTGCCAGAGAGTGGACTGAGCCAGGAGGAGGCAATCTTGGATGAAGAGGGGGAGGGGGAACAAGAGGCAGAGGATGACTCAGAGGCCAGAGATACATGCAGTCAGGAGCTCTTTTCTACCCCAGAGGAGCCTAGCCAGTCAGAGCAGTCGGCTCTTGGCAAAGCGCAAACAGGAGAGGAGGCCCCTGTAAGTGGATCTGATTTTGGGAATTGCTGAAGCGAGTTGTTGGGAGCAAGAGGGTTGCGGAAAACATGCATGACTCAGAACTTACAGGGTAGCAGCCATGGTTTGCATACTTCCTTGAATGTCCTCAGGTAGACTTCTTATGTGGTTTGGAGCATTCCAAGATTCATTGTTCCTTAAGTGCCCAATCAAGAAGCACTTAACTTTGCAAATTCCTTTCTAAAGAAGCTGACCAAATGCCTTACCAAGCTTACTTAGAAATCAAGCAAGTATACAGCCAATATTCATAACTTCAAGTACAAAAATGATACACGCATACAAATAGGATGAATACATTCAATAGATCATAACCTTTACATAGATATGTTACATGGCATATGTAGCCTAAAACATATTACGGTTATGTCACATATACAATCATAAGCATATTCCATAAAGCCTTATGGAGGGCACCATCACACCCACCTCATGCCTAGTTTGAGTGGCAGAACAGGCTGTTGATACACTCCCTCACTTCACGGGAATCTCCTTCAGAGATCTCCAGGAAACTCTCGTGGAAATACTGGGTAATCCGCTCCCGCAGGTTCCTCGGCAGAGATGCTTTGTTTCTTGCCCCATTAACGGTAACTTTCCCATGCCACTGTGCCATCACGGGGGGGTGGGGGATGGGGTGGGGGGGGAACCATTGCTGCATAGGGGCCAGGGCAGAAGCCAAAAGCTTGGAGAAGACCCTCCCTTGATTCCCTGCTCACCCTCAGCAATGAGATCTTCCATAATGATCACATCCTGTGGAAAGTGTGGGGACAGGAATGACCATCAGGCCCACCCTACAGTGCTGCCTCTCCCCAAGAGCCATGTGCCCAGTGTACAGCATGGTCCGGGAACAGTGATTTACCCTGCCCTGTGGCTACTTACCATTTTGGGGTCTTGTGGCTTATGTGTGCTTGCCTGGGGTCAGCCAGTTAGTGACAGGTGTGTGAGTACTGGCTGGGTTTTAAAGCACTGAAACAGTGTTGTCTGTTTTGCAAACAATACTGCTTATGTAAAATGTTGCATTTAAACTCCACAGAGATGACCTTGGGAGCACAGCCTCCCTCTTTGTTATCGGTGGCAGAACGGTTGCGAAGAATTAGGAAGCGTCCAAGAAAAACTAAGCAGGACTTTATGCATGAAGTTATGATGCACTCCGCTGCCGAGAAAAAGGAATTGAAGGAGTGGCGGGACAGTGAGAAGAGGGAATGAAAGGAGAACATGGCACACTAGAAAGAAGCCATGGAAAGGCTCTTAACAGTTATGGAGCACCAAGTGGACATGCCCCAGGCGATACTAGCTTTTCAAACCGAGCAACTCCGCGCCCGCCCTCCCCTGCAGCCACTGTCGCAAAACTCTTTCCCATGTGCCCCCCCCCCCACCGCCAACACACTCCTCCCTCCTCACAGTCCAGCAGTGTGGACTCCCAATACCCACAGCACTCAACACCCATCCACCTGCAGTTTGGCCCTGCTGAAGTACAGCACCCACTGCATTGTACTCCAAAGGAAAAGGTTGGGTATGATCCCTGGACATACACAACTCTGTAGCCGTCCTGGTACCCCTCCTCCTCTTGAGACCTTCCATCCCCCCGTCCCCCACCCTGCTGATGAATTTTTTCATTTGACTCACTCCTCTGGTTGTTTGCCTTCAAACAAACAATTCTTTTATTGAAAGACATCTTTATTCTATTAAGTGAAAGCAAAAAGAGCACTGCAAAGCAACATACAATTATGTTAAGGCCCCTTCTTGCATCTTGTGCACCAATCACCTCCTAGTATTACAGGCATTGCAATCCTGATCATAGCAACAAATATTGGTGGCTTTCAGCTTCAAATTGCTGTCTCAAAATGCGTGCTGAGTCTCCGGGAGAGGGGGTAAGCGACCGGGGCCGGGGGTGGGGGTGGCATTGGATAAGGGTCAGGGAGTCCCGGGCAGGGGACTGAAGAGTCCTTTTACCTCTGTACTATAGTTACACTGTTGAGGTTTGCACCAATGTAGCTAATGCCCAGTCAGTGTTTCCATCACAATCAAGGTTTCAATGAGGGTGTTAATAGAATTTCTCTGCCTTGAAATTTGGTATGAAAAGATATAGGGACTAGATAGCCATGGAGGTTGCTGGACTTGCCTTTTCATCTCTTGAGATCCAGGACCAGCTGGTGCGCAGGAGTGCATTCTTGGGGGATTATTAATGTTGCAACAGAACCTAGAGGTAAGATCAGGGCCCCATGATGCTAGGCACTGTACAGACACCCTGCCCCACAACACTTCTTATCTGAATGGACAAGACCAACACAGAAAGATTTATTTCCATTTTAGAGATGGGGAACTGAGGCCTGGGCTATAAAATGACTTGCCTCAGGTGAGACAGAAAGTCTGTGACAGCCAGAATTGAGCACACATCGCGCAAACTCCAAACCAGCTCCTTAACCACAAAACCATGCTTTCTTTCTGGGGGCTCTCTGTTAATATTCCAAATCCAAAATGAAGCTGAGGTGCTTTTCCCTGCCACTGCAGACATTTACTCTCTCTCTGCATGTGATAAAGCATCGCTGCCAGAGATGACTCAGCCCCGGGGCTCATAAAATACTTCTCAAGATCAAATACTTTGCTTGTGGAATGGAGCAGATTGGACCAAGCATTTGGAGTGTAAACACAGCAACCCACCCAGTCCTAGGACCTAGAGGTGGTCAGAAATATTCCAGTGAAGTGTTTCTTTGAAGTTTAGCATTTGTTGAAATACAAGTGTTTTGTGGAGTTGGCCTTCCCGACCCTAAAGCTCATTCAGCAGTTTGAGGCTTGCAGACAGCTATTTAACACCAAGAGCCAAGCTGTTAATTTTTCCCTTTTCCCTACATTTAATTTCAGTACCATAGGGAGATTCATGTCAGGGGAGGGTAGCTTCATTTAAAATTAGCCACTTTAGATTAACAGTGATAGAGCCAAGAGAGCCATGGGGGAGGGATCACATGAGAAGAGCAATATCTACATGACCTATCTCCTTCCCAACCCTACCAAGGGAGACCCCCCCGTCCCCTGCATTCCCCGAGGCTCCAGAGGGGTTAATTCAGGGGTTCTCAAACTTTTGTACTGGTGACCCCTTTCACATAGCAAACCTCTGAGTGCAACCCTCCCCTCCTTATAAATTAAAAACACTTTAAAATATATTTAACATCATTATAAATGCTGGAGGCAAAGCGGGGTTTGAGGTGGAGGCTGACAGCTTGCGACCCCCAGTAATAACCTCGTGACCCCCTGAGGGGTCCCGACCCCCAGTTTGAGAACCCCTGGGTTAATTTAATTTTAGCACCCTGTGTCCATTCACAGGCATGTGCTATTTTGAGCATTTCAGTTTTCACAACATAGGCTCATCCCAGATTCTGGAACAAGCTCAAATGCTCAGTTCGTGGAGTATGTACATAAGCTATACGAAAGACAAACCCACAGTAACCGTCTCCAGTTTGTGAGGGACCCCATGGAGCCAGTCTCTAGGAAACAGATAAATTCATGGAGGTTAAGTCCATTAATGGCTATTAGCCTGGATGGGTAAGGAATGGTGTCCCTAGCCTCTGTTTGACAGAGGGTGGAGATGGATGGCAGGAGACAGATCACTTGATCATTACCTGTTAGGTTCACTCCCTCTGGGGTACTTGGCATTGGCCACTGTCGGTAGACAGGATACTAGGCTGGATGGACCTTTGGTCTGACCCAGTATGGCCATTCTTATGTGTTTATGTTCTAACCTAAATGAACCCAAATTTATGGATACTGATATGAGTCAAGGAAGCCAGCAGAGTATCAGAAACCTGGAAAAATCTCTGATTGGATGGGCTCAGGCGTTTGGTCACAAGCTGAGGTGGTTCAAAAGTTTTGGATTTTTTTTAAGCAGAATTTTTTTATTGTTTCTTTAAACAATCAAACACAGCAAGCAGCAAATATTTGGCCACACACACTTCTGAAACCCCAAATCATGTTCAGGTTTTGGCAGACTAATTTCAGCTTTTCAATTAAAAAAAACACAACAAATTTTGAAGGAAAGCAGACACTGTCTGTGATTTTTTCTGCTTTTTAAAACCCCCTAGTTTTCGATCCAAAAAAAGTTTTGACAGAAAATATTTGTCCAACCCTTTTAATGAGCGTTAGTGCCTTTTAGCACTAGGTGATGCTGAGAACCAGTGATACCTTGTAAAGGTGACTTGAAAAGAAGTTTTCTCAAAACTGGGTTTGTGCTGAGATACGGAAGGTTTTTAAATGTTTATTTTTCCCAGGGTCCCACAGGGGCCCCCATGAGAATACAGTATTCTATAGTATTGCAACTTTTTTTATGGAAGGGGTCCCCAAAATTGCTTTGCCCCAGGCCCCCTGAATCCTCTGGGTGGCCCTGCCAGGCAGATGCCATAGCATAGAATATTGTGCAGCCAGAATTGTTATACTGTGCAGTACATTGTGCAGCTTAACTTTACTACGGGTTCTTTGGACTCTTGATCCCAGCCAGATCCTGACCTCAGCTAAGTACAAAGAGGCCATTGTCTGCTCAGCCGAGGATTCTCCAAAACGGGGAAATTCCCAGTTTGTATAGACTTATGTGTTGCACAACTCTTCCACCTCCCCATCCCAACCACTGATTATCTTACTGATAAACTTCATCTCGGCACCGCCCATGCTCATTTCCATTTGTCTGAGAGAAACATTATTGCTGACAGATTGCATGTAGTGCTATTTCACTAAAGTTTATTACATAATATTTTAAAATTGTTTCTTGCAGAGTGCTCATCTTAACCCTCATCCCTTCTTTCTAGACTGTCTGATACCCATAATGTAGCCTTTCCATGTCCTTTCACAGGACTCAGTTTGAGTTTTGATCCTTTACCAGGAGTGATAAGTGCACTAACTCTTCCCTAGTTGACAGGTAATGTGATCAAGTAAAATTACTCTGTGGCTTTCACTTTTGTTACACAAATGCACCACTAGATGTCATCATGAATCATCTTAAACGAGAACAGACAAATTGTCAATCAGTTATTAATTTAAACTGAGGTCAGTGATGGGGTTAGAATCGGTGCTCCGAGTTTCTTAGAGAAGTTCTGTCACTTGATTATAATGAACAAGCTCGTTAATTCAGTCCTGAAAGAGACATTCTTGTATATTACCCAGAGCTTTTTATAGCTGAAGCATGTGTAGAACATTGTTGTCCGCATAACTTTTAATATAGTCTTGTTCATTGGAGTCCTTTCTTCCATGTTTTCTCCTAGTAGGTGCAAGGGAACAGGAATGGCATGAAGCCAAGTCCCATGAAGAAATCAATTGTGGCTAAGTATTCAGTAGGAGAAAATGTCAACAAATTTTTTGGGGTGCTGCAAAAATTTTCAAAGAAAACAAACAGTAGAAGAACCACAACAGAACACCTTTGGGGAAAATACAGTTATGTCATAGCTGATACATCAATTGACTTTGCCTCCTCCAGGGCTGGACTGGCAGATACAAAGTAGCCTATGAAATTTATTTTGACCAGATCTGGACATAGTGACTTTGCCTCCCCTCTAAGATATTGCTCTCACTCCTCTTCACAAGCCCCAACTAACCCTCCTTTTGTCCCTTTCTCTCCAGGCTTGATGGAGATGCAGATGTAGTCCAGGCAGTATCTTCTGTATGGCCTGCTATGACTCCCTTAGGGTCTCAGAACCATTTGTGTACGCTATTCAGAGAGTGATTCTACACAGGATCTGAGAATCTGAAAGAGGTGGCAGCCAAAATTTTATGGGCCACTCAAGAGACTGTTTATGTGTAAATCAAACATTTGTCTTTTTGTTATTGTAGCATTTTGGCAGTGAAAAGTATTTAATAAAATTAAGTTGTTCTGTCTCTCTTGCTTCTCCTCCTCCTCTTCCTTTTCTGTTCCTTCATTCCAATTTTTTCTCTCCTCTGTTGTATATGGTATCTCATTTTGTTCCTAATATAACTTTTCTTTCTCTTCCTCCTTCCACTTTCTTTTCAGTTTCCTTCTTCCTTCCTTCCCTTTGTTTTTTCTCATGTGCTTGCCTCAATATTTTCCCCCTCTTCTTTTTTTAATCTCTAGCCCCTTGTTGCCCAATGTACACCTCTTTCATTTCCCCCCACTCACATTCTAGTGCACACCCACACTTGCCCCCTATCTCCCTCTCAGATTCTCACTCATGTTGCTGCCCACTCTATTCACACCCACCCACACGGATAAATGTGTTCACTGATGCCCAGCCTACTATCTCACACTCATACTAATCTCCCATCCCTCACCTGTGAGACATTATGATCTCTATTATTCCACAGGTGCCTGCCTCCTTCATGCCTACATACCTGATGCAAAGCCTGTTGGGGTGTGTGTGTGTGTGTACGCAACCAGGAGCATGGAAAGTCTACCTGAGGCTGAGGGGAGACTAACCGCTGGGACACCCATTGTCAGTTCAAGTGACAGTCTTTAGGGGCACTCCATTTCAAATGTGCATAAGCCCCTGTGCCTTTAAAAATATATGGCGATATACCTAGCTCATAGAGCTGGAAAGGACCCTGAAAGGTCATTGAGTCCAGCCCCCTGCCTGCTAGTGAGCAGGACCAAGTACTGATTTTGCCCCAGATCCCTAAGTGGCCCTGTAGCGGGGTGGCTACCCCACTCCTGCCTGAGGGCTTTGGAAAAGCCCTGTAGAGGGCTGGGGCAGGGCAAGGTAAAACCCTGGCTGATTAGGGGAAGTGGCTACAGCTGGGCCATGCCCCAATCAGGCTTCAGCTGGCCTATATAAGAGGCAGGGAGCCAGACACTCAGGAGGCCTTCAGAGAGAGAAGGGCCTGGCTGCAGGGAGCTAGACAGGGTACCTGTGGTGGAGCAGGGCTGGGGACAGGCTGGGGAGCTCCAGCCTGGATAGTCCCAGGCTACAGCCTAGCGGAAGGCCAAGGGGTACTGGGGGTTGCAGAGGGCAGCCCAGGGCTAGGCCAAGGCAGCAGGTCCAAACCCTCCTTGCCAGTGATGAGTGGCCTATACTGCAGTCTGCCCCAAGGAGTGGGGGCTAGTTGGTGACTGGCAGTGGCCTAGTGCTGAGGCAAGGTGGGGATAGTGGGTGGGGGTTCCCCTGGGAGGGGAGACCTAGTGTGTGGGTATTGCCAGGGGGCAGCACCCAGAGCAAAGGGGCACCGGGGTCCTGGGAGGGACACGGGGGCCAGAGAAGAGAAAAGGCGGATCACTGGCCTGCAGAGGGCACTCCACAGGCTGGTGAGCTAATTCCCTGGATGACCAGCAGGAGGTGCCGCAGGGGTGAGTCTGGACCTCTTACAGGTCCCCTCAAGGATTGAGCTCACAACCCTGGGTCTAGCAGGTTAATACTCAAACCACTGAGCTATGCCTCCCCTCACTTTTTGCCAGCAGGGCCCACATGGTCCACTCATGTGCTCCAGCTATCCTCTTGCCAGGTACTGAGAGTATATAGGACAGTTCCAGACCAATTGCTGATGTAGTTCCTTCTCAACCAGCTCTGTTTGAGTAAGTTCCTATGGTTTCAGACAGGATTGTACTCTGGGGAGCTAGACCATCCTGGTGCCCACACAGCCACAATTACACTGCTATATTTAGTGTACTAGCTCAACCAAAGTAGCGTGGGTATGCCTACATCAGCTGGAAATTACACATACCCTTAAATTAATTTAGTGATTCTGCCATTACTTCACTCTCTGTAGAAGAATTGTGAAGCAGGGATGACAGAGACACACCAACCACTTTTCCCACCACAAAACTTTTACTTGTTTGGAAGACTTGGACACTAAATGTGTCAACTGATTGGATTTTTAGAACAGCTACTGTCAATGCAACATATTTGCGATTAAATATACTACGAACATGAGTAGGGTATGTCTACACTAGTGTTTTTTTTTTAACTTAACTGCCAGTTCAATTGTATTAGCTCACCTGAGTTTACATGCTAAATGGGATACTCCACAAACATTTGTTCCAAGATACAAACATATCTGGTTTACCCTAGGGCTTAGTCTGAGTAAACCACACACTTACATGGAGTATCCAGACTACGTGTACTAACGTGTTAGCTGGCAATTAACTTGAGTTAAAAAACAACCTCTCTTGTTGATCACTTCTGTGCATCTTTAAGGATAGTGTCTTGACCTTTTCTGTTGATGAGGAGTTTGTTGCACTAAATATAGTATAGCCTTTTTCCACTAGAGTGTGACTGCGTGGGGCTCTAACTTACTATTGTTAGGTACAAGGCATGTTTTGCAGATACAGTCCTCACATTCTGCAAAAATGCTTCAACCACTGCAATTTAAGAACAATCCTTGTGGCTTTTTGACATTTTCAGAGGAGCTTGATTTACAAGTGACCATAGTGCATTGAATGTGAACTAAAGTTTAAATACAAGCTTTGCAAAACTGCTGCATTTCTATCTTGTTCGCACAGAGGGGCACTGAATGGTTTTATGTTTCAGTGGCTTTAGTATTTTTTTCAAGAAATGGTGCTCAATTTTATCAGTAATCTGGGGCTGTTAGTTACAACACAATAGCAGTTCAGCTGGATTTCTTAACTAGACATATCGGGTGGAATTTTCAAAGGAACTTAAGGGGAAAAACCCCAAAACTTAAACTTTACATTGGCCAAACTGGACAGTCTCTACCCAACAGAATAAATGGACACAAATCAGACGTCAAGAATTATAACAATAAAAAAAAGTCGGAGAACACTTCAACCTCCCTGGACACTCAGTTGCAGTTCTTCAACAAAAAAACTTCAAAAACAGACTCCAATGAGAAACTGCAGAACTGGAATTAATTTGCAAACTGGACACCATTAAATTAGGCTTGAATAAAGACTGGGAGTGGATGGGTCATTACACAAAGTAAAAACTATTTCCCCATGCTAATTTTTCCCCTACTGTTACTCTCACCTTCTTGTCAACTGTTTGAAATGGGTCATCCTGATTATCACTGAAAGTTTTTTTTCTCCTGCTGATAATAGCCCACCTTAATTGATTAGTCTCAGTAGAGTTGGTATGGCAGCCCCCATTTTTTCATGTTCTCTGTGTGTGTGTGTGTGTGTGTGTGTGTGTATATATATCTATCTTCCTACTGTATTTTCCACTGCATGCATCTGATGAATTGGGTTTTAGCCCATGAAAGCTTATGCCCAAATAAATTTGTTAGTCTCTAAGGTGCCACAAGTACTCCTCATTCTTTTTTCAAAAACTTAAGGGAGTTGAATACCCAGCTCCTTTAGAATCCTTTGAACAGTAAAATTTCTTACAATAGTTTAGAAATAAACAGTTTTTTCTCCCTTGACAATTTGCCATTATAATGAACAGTTAAACTTTTACATGTGATGGTTGTTGGTGGAGTCACTTCCTTCCTTGGCTTTATCAAGAAGATATTCCCTAAGGAAAAGAGAGCGACCCAAGAATTCTTTAACATGTTAAAAATGAACTTCAAAGAAGGTGGTCTGTCTTTACTAGTGCCTTTGGACTGCTTCTTTATGATAAAAGTGGTTTCATAACCTCCTCCCCCCCCCTAAATAAATAAATTATCAGGAATATAAAGTTTTGGTTTCCTGGTATTCTTGAGGGATCAGAAAATACACTGAAAGTTGAGGTATGCTCTTCCTGAAGCCCTGCTGATGGGGAAGGAATTTTGAATCTTTCAGAGAAAGCACTTTTCTCCCAACTGTTTGGGATTTGAATTAAAAAGGTTTTTACCTAAACAGACAATCATACATATTTTAAATGGTCTATAAACATCCCCTCTACTCTGAAAGGTGCACTTTTGGTTCAGTCTGTTGTGATGTCATTATCCTTTTTAGGTCTCCCTCTAAAATGAGAGAAGGCAATACTTGATACTTCAATGTGTAAAAGCTGCAAAAACAATTTTGTGAATGAAATCTTTGAAGTCCTGCGCAATTAAAAAAAAAAAGCAATAAAGGGCTAAAACACAAATCTCTTTTTCTCTCTCTGTGTTTCAGTAGTCCTCAGCAAATTAATTGCATAGAATATTAAGCAGAAACTTGTTTTGTAATCTTTCCTCGTTTAGTGACTAAAGACTTCCTCTCTAAAAAGTTTCGTTTGTAGGGATCACACCACCCCACACTAAAACCCCCATTTTCTGAGGGGAAGTTTTAGAAAAGAATGTTTAATTTTTCCACCATTTGTCATATATTCTTTGTTTGGTGTCTTTCACACCCACTGTGCAACCACAAAGGAAGGGTGATAGTCACAAAGCCCATTGCTTCACAGTCAAGCATGAGGGGAGTGTTGTTAGCATGGTAAGGTGATAAATTACACTGTGCTCGAACACTGCAGTTGTGCACTGACCTTTAAATTGCCTTCCTGTTTGTACATAACATGGTGATGCCTCTAATATTATGCTTCTGTTGGCAGCCTTTTCATTACATACGACTGGCACATGCTTGTAATGTGCTACATTGTTCTAATTACCATTGATAATCAGTAGGGAACAATCTTTCAGATGAAGTTCTCAAATTTGGATGCCTAAAGTTAGTCTCCAAAATCCACATTTAGGGCCCTGATCCTGCAAAGCTGGTATATTTAGCACCCTGTCACTAGACTAAGCCCAGTTCCCCATGACCAGAGCAGTTGAGCCAAGTCCAGCTAATTAAAGAGGGCTAGATTACACCTGAGCCTATAAAAGGCTGCTAGTAAGCAGCTGGGTAGAAAGGACTGAGATAGGCTGAGCCCTGGGGTGGGAAAGCCACATTGGAGTGGAGCTAGGCCCTGTGGTGGATCTGTGGAGCCAGGGGCTTGGGGCTCAGGAAAGCAGCCCTGTGGCTGTTGCTCCAGGAAGGGAGTAGAGCTGGCTGAGGCCAGGAGCTGGAGTACCAGAGACCCCTGCGAGGGTGGTCCTGAAGCTTGGGGCTAAGGATAGAGTTTTAAGACTATTTTCTGTTTTGTTTGATAACCTTTGATTAAAGAAATAACCCTCCTTGAGAAGTCTGGGTGTGGCAACACATGCTTTGGAGCTGGGGAGTGTTTCCTTTTTGCCCTGGTGACACACCCATATTGTAAAAATCTGCTTCTACTGAAGTAGCCTCACTTCTTTCACTTTAATGGTTCTTCCCATCATCAAAAGGACAATTAATTTCTCTACAGAAACTCTGAAAACAATGAAAATGTTTCCTTTAGTGGTAGAGCAGACTTTGGGAAGATAGTTTAAGGAATAATCATTGTTTGAGTCAAAGTCTTTTCTTGCACTGCACCATCTTTCTTCATAGGAAATGTGGCTGACCACTAACCTGATTCAGTGACTATAACTGGATTCCACAAGTAGACCTGGAGGTTTCCATTCCCTTCTGATATATTTATGTTCTGAACTTGGAAGCCTAAATCTGATCCTAAAAATCAAAACAGCATTTTTGACCTACAAAATCAATACTTTATTACAGGTTAGATATAGTGCCTGATCCTGCAGCCCTTATTTAGACAAAACTTCTGTTGAATTTAGCCCAAAGTCTTGGAAAGTTTGAACAAAATCCATTCAGTACAATGCTGGAAAATATTTCTTAGTTCTATTGTAAAAAGATAAGAATTTTTCCCCATCACTAAAAACTTCTTGTCACTCTAACTTGGAAATGCATTCAAACACCCACAACAAAAAATAGTTACTAGCACATGAAATTAAAATCTGTGCAGTAAAACAGTTACACTAATTGTAGATTTATGTTACCATTTAATGGACTAGTAATAAAGGAAATAAGAATCCTTTATTGAGGGTTTTCTTTTTTTGCACTACTTTTGCTGTGGATTCTATAATTGCTTACGTTTTTGTCATAAGTAAATCTGGACAGATTAATGTTTAGTCTTTTTTCCTTAAAATATGGAAATTAAATTCAAAACTGAAATTAATATTAACTTTTATGTAACATTAACATCATGAGTAAGACTTTTCCACCTTAAAATTGTAAACATTCCTTATTCAGAAAATAATGTTGATCCCTACTCCCTTAGTAACCTTAGCTTGCCCACATTACCCCCAGGGAGTATTTTGGATTACTAGTTTTTTCCCCACGTGGGTTTTTTCTACACAAAGGGTCTTCATAACAATCCTGCATGGTCGGTGCCTGCAAATATTATTAACCCCATTTTACAGAGTTTACAATTAGTTAAACTTATGCACAGAGAAGTTGCTTCACTCTAAGTCACGCAGAACCCTTTATTTCCTGACACCCAGTGTCCTGCCCTAACCATTGAATCACAATCTTTACCTTGCTTTATACCTCTTGTAAGTTTAGTGTTACAGTGATGGAAGCCACCAATTTAGTGTCATTTCCTTAACAGTTTTTCTACAGAGTGACAAAGAAGCTCTACCTGACATCTCTGAATATGTCATATGTTGAAATACTCTTTAAAAATTGATTCCACTCTGGTCATTTTAGAGTCAAACTTTGAAAGTCCCATGCAATGAGTAGGCTGCCATGCCTGTAAACCCCCCTGTGTGTGCGTGCAAAGAGGTGTATTGATACATAGGTTGGTAAATGTCCCATGAGGGTGGGTAGCTGTGCATGCAGTTCCCCAATATATATATATATGTGTGTGTGTGTGTGTGTGTGTGTTTGTGTGTGGGCATGAATTTCTGTGTGCAAATGTAGATGTTTGCAGGCACTAGGGTTGCACGTGTCGTCTTTGCTCACCTCTTGTACAGGCCTGCGAAAGCTTGGCTCTAAGGGCAAGAGGTTTCCTTCATGTTACATTCATAGTGGATTTTTCCATTCACTTATGTACTAGGGTGGATTAATTTCCTCCTCTACAGGACTCACTGGGTGCAATTCTATTGTCTGTGTCAGTGTTTCATAACTTTTCCTGGTTAGTGACTCCTTATTTGAAGTAAAAATAAATTGTTGCAAATCCCACATATTCTTACTGTTATACCATATGTAAAAATTGTATCAAAGATAAGCCTATATCATTTACGTGACTGTGTTCCAAGATGTTGACAGAGAATATGGACCCTGAATGCTAAAGATGTGAGTCACTCCCCCATTCCCGACACCGGTTCAGAAATTCTGGTCAATGTAATGTGGGAAGTCAGACTATATTATCCTAGTGGTCATTTCTGGCCTAAGTTTGTATATCCAGCTAGCTATAATTTAAATGCTAAGAGTGAGATTCACACCAATTCAGAGGACCAACCCACGTAAATCCCTTATGGGAGGCTAAAATTTATGCTGAGAACCTTGCAGAGCCCTTTTGCATTGACGTATTTTTTAGCCTAACTTATCTGACCTTTCCTCCAGTTGCTATGGCAGAAGAGCTAAAGTACTTTTTAAGAATTGTAGATAACTTCTCCATTAAGCATGGGATAGTACAGAATAGGCACAGTTTCCATACTCTGGTTTGTAACGTAGTGTTTTGGAAGCCTCTGCCACATCTTGGTGTCACACATCCCACAGTTGTGAAACCACTAGCTGTGCCGATACTGCTTGTGTTGGGGGTGTGGGTGGGCGGGCAGAAGGAGGTTAGTAACAAATTATGGAATGGATTTGACTCCATGCATGTGCAGTTATAAACAAACCCAGAGATTACAAAAAGTACTGATATTTCATTTAATCAAATCAAGTCCTTAATCTTTTGAATAATTATACTTGCTTCCCTTTTTGTAAGTTCAGAGTATCAGATCTCCATCCAGGCAGTATTCCAAAGAAAGAATTCATTGCAAAACGCAAACATTATGCCCTGCATATTGGTAAACTATTGGTCGTTGTATGGGAAGAATTCAACATACTGTTAATAAATTGTTGAGATTGTGCCATTTAACTATTGCTTACAGCCATTTGATTTTTATTAAACAGGTTAGTATAGATGCAACTTTAAATCACATTAAAATATTTCAGGCCTCTCGGACTTTGTTTAAACAACCAGCTTTGTATAGCCTTGCTTTAGCAACGGAAATACAGTACAAGGGTTATAACTGTATGACAGAGAGTACTCTGTGTTTTTGCAGAGTTTATTCCTTACCAGAACATGGCAATGTTGCTAAGGAGACTGGAGTGGGCTGGAATATCTCTGGCATGAGTAGACTTTTAGAGATAAATCTCCCATGTGCAGTAAAAAAGGAAGAATAATTGAAGTGAAGGATAATAAGTGAAGTGAAGGATTTAGAAATGTATGTAACACTGTTTTGGTCAGCAGGGGCACATGTGAATGTTTACTTTGGTTTTGAGCATTTCTCTTTTTACTGTGAGTTTGTGTAAGAATTTTGCACTGACATTTGGGTTTTGCTCAAACCCCCGAGATGGAATTTCCCTTGGTTTTGTGACCAAATCAACAAATTTGAATGGTTTTATATAAAATTTTGAGTGGGCCCATCCTGGTTTGAAAGTTTTTTCAACCATAGTCAGCTTTTGATGAAGCTGATTTGAGGCTTGAGTCTGTAATGAAACCCCAAACCAGTTGTGTCACATGGTTTGTAGCTGCATTGTAAATGTTTTATTTCATAAAGTTCTAGCCACATTAGCTCTAGATTTCACTTATCAAATACACAAGTCTTTTAAAATTTTTATTTTAAAGGCTTTATTAAAAAAAATCTTAATTGTTTCTGGAAATTCTAAGCATATTGGACTGGGCTGCAGCTGAAAGGAGGTGTCTTCTTACAGATTGACAATGCTTTGCCTTCAGACCAGAAGCAGCTCTATAAACCATCTAGAAATGTTGCATGACATCTGGTGGCATGCAGCCTACAGATGGTGTACCATTGTCCCAGAAGTTATTAATAAGGCAATTCACAAGCAACACGTGACTTGCCTGCACACATAACAGGTCTGTCCCATCCAAACTGAGATCAGAATTATGTTAGCAACAGCCTACAAAGGTATTTAAAATGCAGTTATCATCAGGAAAGAAACTGAAAATGCCCCATGTATGTATTCAGAGTCCTCTGCTAGGTTTAGTAAAAAAAGTTAGTTTTTGCTCCTTCTAGCCCTATAGAACTAATACACCTAAGAGAGACTGACATAGATTCTAGTTAATGTTGTGCATTGTCAACAAAATCATTCCAGTTGCAGTGTAGCATGGGATACATACTCAGGCAGCTAGCTGGAGTCACCTCCTGTGCATAGCTGGTGTATTTTTAGTGTGCTAGCTCGAACAGAGGTAGCGTGTGTCAGTCTACCCAAGTTGGGAAGCATATTTCCAGCTGTGGTGCAGCTATACCCTAAGTGAGATCCAGTTGTCTCTCCATTTCTGAATTTGTTCTCTCTCCACTAAAAGATTTGATTCTCTTCAACTGAGAGAGCCAGTCTCCACTATAAATCCTGAGGGTCCAAACACTGAGCCCTCCCGTTCATGTAAGCAGTATTCAGTGACTTTGCTCTCCAAGACATTTTCTTTTAACTAAAATCATTTATAGACAAGAACCTGGGTTTTGGAACCTTAAAAGGTCCAAAAATCCCAAATGTAAGCAGTCAAAGGAAAGAAAGTGCTTTCCTGAAGGTCAAAAATACTAAGAAGAAATCATCACCAAACCACAAGACTCAGACAACAAAAGGAAGGGTGAGAACTCCCACTTTGTTCTAAAGTGTAGGAAAGATTTTAAAGTCAGTATTTACTGCAATGGGGAATTCCATGGGGAATTTCTGTGCTTTGAAGGAAGCCGGAATTCATCTTGGGACAGCGAAAATGCTGCCTTTCTAGATTTCTGAACTCCTTTGTAGTTCAGATTTGTGTTCCATGAATCCAGACCATTATCCTTGAGTTGAAATCCCATATTAATAAATGTAACAACATCCATAGATGATATTAACATATCCTAATTCCATATGAATACAAAGAAAGATTATACTAGAAGTAGGAAAGAAATAGAGTTTTATAGTAGCTTAAGGATGGGGAAAAACTCTCCAAAGATCATAACTGGACAAAGCTATAGGATTTGAATCTGACAACATTGTAACTAAAACTGATTTGATGTGAATTTAAACTGCAAGCTGTCACCTGTAGCTGCCAAAATTATTGTTCACACTTTGTGTGTAGTGTTGAGCTCGCTTCACTTCACTTGGCTTACTACATTATCTGGCTTATTGCTTAAAAGAACTAATGTTAAAATCTTTGGTTTGATGAGTACTTAATTAAGTTTCAGCTGCCATCATTGTTACCATATCTTTGTGAAAATTCATTGTTTAATTGATACTGTTAAACTAGTTCCTTAGTCTAAATCTTTTAGAGCAGGGGTTCTCAACCTTTTTCTTTCTGAGGCCCCGCAACTATGCTATAAAAATTCCACAGCCCACCTGTGCCACGATAACTGTTTTTCTGCATATACAAGACAGGGCCGGCGTTAAGTGGTAAGCAGGGCAATTGCCCTGTGCCCCATGCCACAAGGCACCGTGAAGCTAAGTTGCTCAGGCTTCTGCTTCAGCCTCAGGCTTCAGTCCCATGCAGTGGGGCTGGGGCCCAGGGCAGAAAGCTGAAGCAAGTGTAACACTGGTCCTGCTTGGTGGAACCCCTGAAACTTGCTCATGGCCCCCCCACGGGGCCCCGGACCCCTGGTTGAAAATGCAGAAATGGAGGATGAAATTAGAGATAAGATAATAAATGCCTCTCTCAGATGGAGAGAGAGGGAGAGAAAGATACCAGTGATTAAAAGGGAAAGTCTATAAAATGTTGGTTCATCCAGTTTTAATGTATGGTGCTGAGTGTTGGATAACAAAGAAGAAACATGAGCAAATGGTCTGTTCCACAGAAAAGCAAATATTGAGATGGATGAGTGGGTATAAGCAAGAAAGGCCAGGTGCGGAATGTGTTTGCTAGAGACATGCTCAAAGTCACATCCATAAGTAAAAAAATGAGGGAGTGCAGGCTCAGATGATTTGGTCATGTAAAGAGTTGTCCTGACAACTATGTGGGTAAGAGTCCAACAGTTCAAGACTGAAGGAAAAAGAAGCCAATCCAAGAAGTAGCAGTGGCATGTCATAAAGGAAAACCTATTGATATGTGGTGTGATAGAGATTCTAGCACTGAACAGCGCACTTTGGAAGGAGAGGACTTGTAGAGCGAACAGCATTGGATGGGATTAGGGCAAGGAAGAAGGAGAGTTGTCACAGTAACACACTTGGATTTGGCATGTGTGTCTAAACACTGCTTAATTTCAAGCTATAGAATCATGCTTACCCCTCAAAGTACTATTTCCTTAAACCAAAAGTAAAAGTTTTAGTAATGGTTTTGGTAGATTTTGTTTCAGTTGACGCTACTTTCAATTATATTGTCCTAACCAACCTATCTAGTTTAATCAAAATTGTTTTTCTTTACTTAAGATATTGTAATAATGAAATTGAATTATAGTTGTTGTAATCTGGTTCAAGAAGTTTATATTTGATACATTTCTTTAAGTTTAGCTGTTGATTTATGTTAATAATGTTTAGCTGCTAGTGAATCTTAATGAGGGTAAACAACCTGTTGATGCTATTAGTATCCTAAGTAATTAAATGAATACCATTGTTGTTGATACTCATAGCTTTTTTAATTTAATACTCAGTTTTATAATAGTCCATTCAATATAGTTTTAATTTACTTTATATTTTAAGAATTTCTTGTTAAGAGGTTGCTTTAAGTATTGCTACATTGTATCATTCATTTTATGTACCTTTCTTTCCCTATAGTTATCTCAGTTGCATAATCCTTGTGATCTAATTGTTGGTTTCCTTATCGTTTTTTATTACTTGAATAAACATTTTCTGTGTTTCAAGTTCAGTGGTTTATTTTGGGGCATAGTGTATAGGAAGAAGAATCTGTGGTGAATTTTGTGATTTACCCCTTAGGTGCAGTCACGTTAATGAACATAATCAATAATTCCATCTTTTGATTCAGTTTTCCTGAACTAGTCGTGTGAGAAGTGAGTAATAAATAATTCTATCTAATTGTTTCTCCAATTATCAATTTTGATAATTGTTTTTCTTTTGGTTATTTTACTTTGAAAATTACCTGTTGTCCTATTCCTTTGGATCCCCAAAGCCCTTTCCTAAGGGGTGGTACTGTAAACACAGTCTACTCTCCCCAAAAGAGTGACTAACACTGAGTTATTTCTGCTCCCTTTGGCACAGGCAATGGGTGTGTACCCCCTGGTCTCAACAGTGTGAGTCAAACCCAGACTCTAAGATTGTGCTGTTTTGGAAAACGGAAAAACTGAAACAGTGAGATAAAAAAGAACTGCAAGGGAGGGAAACACAAGATTTTATCCTGGGCACAGAGAGAACTCATTGGCAACAGTTTTCATGGTTATTTATTTTCATTATAAACTTTACCATCATGAAATCTCTGAACTCTGGATCCGATAGTAATTGTGTTTTTGAATTACTTAATAAAATTACAACTTTGATCTTCTGCTTTGGCCCCCTCCCCAGTAATCATTGCCCACTTTGGTGTTCATCTGTTCATAGTACGGCACATTTTATAGAGCAAATTTAACACAAAATTCAGAATGAAATGTAAATGACCTTTATTGTTAATATTGATATTGTAAATTAGACTCTGTCACAACATCTACCAAGACTCTCTTGCACTAACACTACAGGGATTTGCTGGTCAGCCTCACCAGTTACTGTCACTCTTGATAAGTAAGCATGAGTGGTCTGGAATGTTTAACAATTCAGCAATGTGAAATGCGGTATGAATTCTGCAGTTGTTCTGCTCAGATGGTTTCTCTCATCTCTGTTTCAATAGTTGTTGAAAGACTTAACTGTTAAGATTGGGGAAGTGCAAAAATGAAAAGGAACTTTAAGCCTGAATCTGATTTTACATTGAGTAAATCGGGATAAGCTCCACTGAAGTAAATGGAGTTATGCCAGTGTAAAATGGGTGCAAGAGAATTGGGCATTTAGAAAGAATTAGAATATTAGAACAAAGAGATTTCAGAGGATAACAGAGATGGCTGTGCCTCAGTATCTACCTCCTTAATTCAGGTGTCAAAACCTTCTTATGATAGAGGAAAAGTGACCATAGAACTTCTGTGCTTTTGTCAAGTAGCTTTAATTTAGGAATTGCTTGTCATTATTTCACACCTTGCAATAAATTAAATAGTAAAAATGTGCTACATACCTACTTGCTTAATACATAAATAGTAATATCTAGCTTATATAACTTAAACCTATTCTCAATTGTCACCTTCATAATACATTTTACTGAATACATTAGAACTGCACACATTTATTAACATTTCATAGCCTGGACAAGTTTTCATTTGGCTTATTGGTCTGTTTTATGCATTTCTGTAGCTAGTACACAAATTGACAATTTAAAAGTATTTTTTCTCCCAATATCAATTATTTTACCCATCACACTCAGATACAAGGGTTTTATCCTAGCTCTTCCAAACTGTTGTCTGTCCTGTGGGAATTCACAGTGTGATACAATTAATTAATAACTATGTATCCAGTTTCAGTTTAGTGGCATAAAGGAGAAGAGGGTCTCCCCCTCCACAGCCCCCTTCCCACGCTATCAGGCTTGGAAACCTAGCTTGAGTGCCTTCATCTTGTTGGGTTTTATCATGTATGATTGTCTATCTGCACTTCGCCAGCACTTCAGAGACTGAAGTTTCCATTCTCTATGCTGAGACCCAGTTGCACAGTAGTTGCACTACTCTTTGCTGTAGGTTAATTGACATGCATAGTCTACCCTCAGATTTCCATGGCACCAAACTGCTCACTTAACACTGTTGACATGAAGCTTGTTTAAAAGATTAAGGTAGGCTTCTGATTTCAAGAATCTAGGATACGAGTCCCGCTCCATTAGCACATATACAGTTTTTTGGGCTTCATCAAAACTTGTGAAAGTTGGGTCTTGAGCCTTTTTAGCTGTAGCTTTCCTTGTACGATAGTCAATATTGATCTAGGAAGAGAAAATCAAACTTTGTTAATATCTTTTAAAAAAATAATTTTTGCTGCTATATTTGTCACTTTATCTTCCTGAAACACAGACTCTCAGTCTTAAAACTCTGTCCAAGGTTTCTTTGAGCTACAATAATTAATCTATCCTTAAATAGCACCTTTCATTCAAAATTGATTGAACTTAAAAAAAAAAAAAAAGGTATACAAACTATACACAGGAATTGCCATTCATTGGTGCAATGCAGCCACTTCTGGGATCAGAGAGAGTAACAACTTAGGACAGAAAGTGAAGAATAAAATATCCAATTAAAATTGCAGCAGGATTTTTTGGTAGGATGTAGGCATCTAGTTTGGAATATGGCCTATGCTAACACTTCCACTTTTCTCCAAAGTGTCCTTGGATCTTTAAGGAACATAAATGATCCAGACTGGTTTCATTTCTCATTCAAGTGACGGCATCTCTAGAACTGTCTCTTAACATCTTGCTCAAATCAGCACTGACTTAGAGGGAAGAGTGCCACCTGTTGAATCACCAGCACTACTTTCACCTTACGAGCTCAAGGCAGTATGGCAGAAGGTGACTTAATGAAAATATAAGAACCTATGGCTTCTCTTCCTGTTTTATTAAAGATGTATTTGTCCTGGTACAGCCCCATTTCTATCCCTTGCCAACTCCCATAATCTTTCATATATAACACAGTACAGATTAACTTTGTGCTTACTTGTTTAGCTGCATCTATCTGAACAAACTCTTCATAAATCTTCTCCGCCTTGTCTTGCAAGTGATCAGACTTGGTTTTCTTATAGTCCTCACAAGCCAGCCAGAACTCAATGTTCTCCTCACTGAATTCTGACTTCAGAAACTCCCTGAAGGCAACTTGACCACCTATAGCAAACACAAGTACTTAATCAGTTATAATGTTATATTTATAACTTAAATTGGGGAGGATAAAATAAATACAATTAAGGTAAAGGTCACATTGAAGTCTCCTATTATAGTAATAAGATTTTGCTGAAATATACAGTATATATATATATATATATATTTGCAGTGCACTGCAAATGAGGGGTCTGATCCAAAGGCTACTGAAGTCAGTGGGAGTCTGTTCTTCTCTGCATGGTCTGACTTTGGCTCCAAGTGCACACATAACTCTTATCTGCATTATTTGGAGTAATGAGGGCATGTGGAATCTGATCCAACCCGATTGAATTTAATGAGATTATTTCCATTTCCTATGGAAAGGATGGGCTATAAAGTTAAGGCAATATATTACAATAGGTAGCCATGTGACAGTGAAGATGTGAATTACTGAAAGGCTATTGGCCATTGTTTTGAGCATTATTCACAAAATGCTATAGCTTCATAGATTTGTTTAGTCTGCATGAAAGCTCACTAGATTAACATAAGAAAGTAGTAGTGATAAAATAATACACTTACTTTGGCTATCAAGAAGCTTTTCCAAAGACTGGGACCATTGCATCACCTCTTCTGCAGAAAGCCTGTGGTGACCAAAAGAAAAAATACTTAATGCAAGAAACAAAATATTGACTGTTTAGTTATTTTAATTAATTAAATTAATTAATGGCCTCTTAAGAATACTTAAAGAATACAATTGATTATTCAATTTTATGAAAATGCAGTGCTTGCTCATAAAATCTTTGGTGGACTTTGCATGAAATTGGTGGCATGCTGTTGCCCCTTAACTCGGACAAATAAGAAGCATCAGAGTTCTTGAAGTAAATAAAAGGAGAATGGAGGGTCTGTGGTTAAAGTCCTGGATTGACCTGGTTTTCATTCCAAAACTCATTAACTTCTTTTGTGACCTTGGGCAAGTCACTTCACCTATGTGTTTCATTGTTATCCCTATCTCTAAAACAGGGATAGTAATATTTCTCTACTTCACAAGGGTGTTGTCAGGCTTTAATTCATTAATAATATAAGTGACCTATTAATGAATAGGTGTGGTGATGAGCACCACTGAACTGCCCATAAACAATTAAAAAGGAAATGGAAAAAAGGAAAACATAAAAAATTATTTCAACTCCATTGGTACCCTCTGTGTGGTGATGCCCGGTTTATAAAAACCCTTTTTGTAACTAGGAAATTGAAATTAGCTTGATCTTAGAAATACTTTATGGTTCATCATATACTTTACACATGAGTAAAAATTTAATAGACTTGTTTGTGAGGACAAAATATGGCAATCTAGCCCTAGTTCATAATTACTATGTATTTCTAGAATCCAGTACTTACGTCACATTTCTGGTGTTAGACTTGTTGCTAGATTCAAGATGTGGTACCATGGACTTCAAATAGCTTTTCAGATCTGCACCACTGAAACCAATGATCAGACATGTGTAATGAATGGATGATACTGGTTAAACACAGTTACAGTTAGGTAGCATTCTGTATGAAGGTCTTACGACTTGTAAACATTTAGGACCAGATCATTCACTTCCAGGGTTGATGCCAATGGGATACTTATGCAAGTAATTACAAGCAATTGCTCCTTCTTTCCTACCCACTCATTTTTATATTCAACTTAGGAACTTCTCATCCATATCCCTTTCCATTCAAGCCCTGTTAGAATAATGTTATCGTTTTATAGCATTGAACATGCTATGCAGAAAATGCTTTGCTGTGGGTGAACTCTGTGAAATGGCACTAATTCTGAATTCTCAATTTGCTAACGTTAATTTCACTCCAGATACATTTTCATTTGACAGTAAGTCACATATACTTACAAAGCTTTTTGCTTCCTTTTATGAACTTTGCCTTCTCCAAGCTTGCAATCTGCTTCTTTCAGTTCGGTTGGGTGGTTGTGAGAAAAAAATAATCCTGGCATATTGCTTAATCTCGGTGTGTGACTTCTGAAGAGATAGTCCTGAGAGCCGCAAATGTCTGCTTGCTGCCTCTGGTGCCTGTTGCCTTTTATTGATCCAAGCCGCCTCTCGAATTGGTGTGAACAGATCTGTTTATCATGCAACATAACCACAGGCTGTGGAAGTTCCCCTTTTTCAGTGCACAGTGACGTGTGTCTTTCAAAAAGAAAACAGACAGCATTCGTCTTGTGGTGAAGGCTGAACCGGATGAGACTGGGTTTTGTGAGGCAAAAAAAAGTCTAAGTAAAATTTGAAAAAGCACAAAAAAATCTTGTCTACATCTGATTGGTGATTTGAAAAAGTCTGTTATGAGTATGTTTTGGGACTTTTATTAAATGTGCTTCCAGATGTTTCAGGTTCATTTCATCTAGTTAGAATGTACCTGCTGTACTATGGGATGGATCAGCTATATCCATTATGTACAATTAGAGAGATGAGATGGGTGAAGTAATATCTTTTATTGGCCCAAATTCTGTCTGTGAGCGTGACAAACTTCTTCAGGTCTTAAGGTCTCACCTGAAAAAGAGCTCTGTGTAAATTCCAAAGGGTCTGTCTCTCACTGACATAGTCTAGTCCAATAAAAGATATTACCACACTCACCGTGTCGCTCTAATATCCCGGGGTTAACACTGCATACATTACATACAATGGCATATACTGGTGCCATGAGGTAGCAGAAGGTAAGAAGTCAGAAAACGTCCTGTGTTAACACCAGAGTTCTGCATCCATATGTAGCATGCTATTTACAATCTATTTATGTTAATTGCACCTTGTGTTAGAATACTGTGAGCAGTACTGCAATATGTTTGTTTATGCTTGGTCTAAAATATAGAAGTGTTTCAAACTGGCTTTTGTAGGAAAGGTCTTGAGAGTTGTCCTGAGTAAATTTGGTCCAATTATTGCATTTCATACCATGCTTTTTGTAGAAGCCCAAAGCCATATTTTAAAGGTGTCTCCATCATTTCCAGTTGTGTGACAGGATTATTTCTAAATTGCTGTACCAATTGCTGTTTGCAGAAAGCAAAGTAAACCTATAACACACTAACTGAAGTGATTTGCCTTTGCTCAAAATTCTGTATTTTCAATAGAGGAAGACACGGGGGATTAGGGCTTGAGTCTACTTGCTAATGGTAAATAGGAACTTTGCCTAGTCAGTGGGGGTTCTGCAGATTTCATTTAAAAATGTCTGTAGCCCTTATGTTTGTGTGAAAATAATCTTCAGAACAGAACAATGGAGGCAGCGTTGTCTTTGAGTCTACACACACACTGCCTGAAATATCTGCCTCAGGCCAAAACTCGTGCCTCAGTGAACAACCTGAGTAATTAAGTAGTACCTCTGGACTAGAACACTGGAGTAACCTTTGTGGCTTGCATCTCCATTATGTGGGGAAAATGGATGATTGAGATAATGGTGGATTCACCAGCCTTGCCCCAAATCCCTGCTAGTACACAGGGAGTTCCCATAGAACTGAGCTTCAGAACATGCAAGGGCTGTATAACTCTTGCAGAGGTTCCCTTAGGATATGTCTACACTGCAATTGCAACCTGAAAATGGCCCGTGCCAGTTGATGGGGCTCAGACTATGGGGCTAATTGTGGTGTAGAAGTTCCAGCTCAGGCTGCAGCCTGAACTCTGGGACCCTTCCACCTCACAGGGTCCTAGAGCCTGGATGTCTATACTGCAATTAAGTATCCCCACAGCCTGAGCCCCACAGTCAGTCCAGGTAGACAAACCCTAAGTCCGATCTCATTCCTATCACTACAGAATTGCACTAGTCCTGCTATTAGAGAAGCCTCCATTGGTGCAGGGGAGGGGGTCATAATTCTTCCCCAAGAGATGTGAGAGCTTCCTCCATTTATCTCTTTGGAATGCTGATTTGGAAACTTCTGTGTATTTCAGTTGACCCCCCGAAGGCTGCTGTCTATCTGGGGTTTCTGGGAAGTTTCAGCTGTTTCCTTTCCTTAAATCCTGCATGTACTTTCAGCTCTGATCAGTATCTAGTGGATAATGTGACCAGGTTGCCTTGGATCTCAGCTACTGAGAACTTTGTCACCTCTCTGAAATTGCTCTACAGGAGCGTGGTATGAGGATACAGTCTGAATGAAAATTAGGTCTCAGTGGTTGATATAAGCATGCAGACATGATGTTTGAGAGCTAATTTGCATGTTGATTGTGTCAGGATGATGGCAGTGCGGCTGTCCTCTGAACATTGGCAATAACGTAAGTGTTTCTGTCTGAATGCTTCCTGTGGTGCAGTTGATGCTCACGTTATCAGGTAAACAATGAAGTCCACAGAGGCAGGCTTATTTACTAAATGCTCTCAAACTCTCTGACCCCATGCAGGGCTAAAAAGGAAGGAAGAGTTGTTAACTTTCAGAAAATTGTTTTTATAATAAAGCCATTTGTTGTCTAGCTGCTGGATTTTTTTCCTTAAGTACTATGGGAATTTTGTAGCTTACAAAATAAATGCATCAGGTCAGTATGGGGCCAGATGGAAACATGTGGAGCCCAGTTTTCAGAAGTGGACAATAAATACCACATTTGAATACTCAAACTCGCCCTTAGGTGGGTAAATGACCCCTTCTTGTGTTTACTTGCTGGCTTGGGTGTCCAAACGTAGGACTGGGACATCTGACTGAGGTATCCATGTTTCAGAATTGGACTCAGGAGATTAAGCACCAAGTGCTTGGTCCTGTAAGATGCTTAGCACTCTTGAGGATGCTCAGCACTTCTCAGCTCCTATTGGAGTTGGTGGCAACTGAGGGTAATCAGCACCACGAAGGAATTCTCAGCACTTTGCTGAATCAACTGGGGCATCATTATGAACCTATAGCTGTGGGATGGGTACAAACAAGCCACCAGGCTTGGTTCTATGGCTTTGAGAAGAGGGTTAGGCCTGGTATTTGTTTGCTGTCTTTGCTGAGAAAATAAATGTTTATTTTACATATCTGAGTCCCCATTCTAAGCTTGACTAGTGAACAGTCATTTTTCCCACTCCAAACAAGGAGAACATAGCAATTTTCTTTTATCTTTAGAGCGGGAACTTGTTAAAACTGTACCTTTTTAATCCTTATTTTGTTTGTTTCCGTCCCCTAGAATGCGAGGACCACGTTAGCAACCCTTTTACGTTATATATTCAACTGAATAAATAATGGATCTTATTCTCCTGTTACTTGCACCAGTGTAACTCCATTGACCTTGATGAGGTTACCTCTTATTTACATTGTTGTGAGTAGGGAATTGGGCCCAGTATTTTTTTTATGTATGCTTATTCTATTAAATGACAATTTGATTTAATAAATTAATGGTTAAACTTCTTAAATGGTTTGATGATTCAGACCTGCAGTACTTACCAGAATTGCATTTAAAGTAACTTTTCAGCTTGTCAAGGGCACTCACAGTTGAAATAGCTTTCTTTGGCAAATCTATTTGTTATATCCAATTTTTAAAAATTTGAACAGAAATATTAATGACCAAGTTGTCCCTGTTTTATAGTACTGAGTTTTGAGTGTTGGCACAAAGCTGTACTTCAGTAACAAGGAGATGAAGAACTTTTATTCTCATTCCAATTTATGTAAAGGAGGATCAGATGCCACAGAGATGGGCAGCAGTGCGAAACCCTAAGATAGAAATACAATGATCATTGCTGATGACTTAGTCTTGCTATTTCATAGTTGATGCTGTGAATTTATTAGGGTATTTCTTTAGAAAAATCCTTGAACATGTAGCTGGTATTGCCATAAAACTATAAGGAATTTCCAGGAAGTTACAACAGAAACTTTGAAGCAGGAACTAGTGAGGAAACAGTTTCAAAATATTTCAGAGATTTTGTGGTTAGATCGACATACACCTGATGTAGAGCCTTTCCTATTTGGTTTGAGAGGCTCTTAATGCCACTTCTCTCTGGTATTTGCCAAGATATCTGGAATCTGGTCGTGGAACTTTTTTTGTTACACACAGCTGGTCAGCCTTGAAGTGATGCTGGATGAGGGTGCATGAAAGAATGAGTTTCTTCGTAACACTATGAACAAGGGCATGATGAGGAGGGAAAGATACAGTCCAGCCCCCAAACATTTCACTATAGACATTTGGGTTCCAAGTCCAAAGGGAATATTTTTAAATGGTTAAACCAACAAGGTAAGTTAAACGATATAAAATGAATATATTGGAAAGAGCTTAAATAGGGTCTATCAGAAACAGGATTCATACCTGTGGGGGCTTTCATTGGTGTAAACCAGAGTAGCTCCATGGATCTCAATCTGATTTTCTCTAAAATGAGTTAAGGATAAAAGGAAAACCATGGGCCAGATTCTCAGCAGGCATAAATCAGTGTAACCCCATTTAAAACAGTGGAGCAACTCTGAATTATACCAGTTGAGGATCTATGCCATGGTTTTCCTTTCATCCTTAACTCATTCTGTGGTTCACATTATTACAGAACCACATATGACATGCATACCTGTGAAACAAAACGTGAATTAAGGAGAATGACAACAATTATTTTATGTCTTTTTCATAATCTAGTCCTTGACTATTTTGGTCTATATGTTCAGTGGGTTTCTACAGATGCATTTGCAGACCACTCTCATTCACAAATAAGCCAATATTAGAGCATGCAAAAAAAGGTAATTGCATACCTACAGTTTGGTTTGTCTGTGCAAATGCTTATTCATATACTCAAATGAATGTTGATGGTAAATTTTGCAAAAGCCTTTTGTTATGTTTGTATTTTAATGTGAAGTGAGACTTGAAAGAGTAAAGGTTAAATCTAAAACCGTTCCTGGGCCACAATCTGATTTTAGCTGCATGGCTACATCTCTTCTATTATTCCCCATTTCTGCAAACTTCCAGCTATTTCTTTCAGCCTTGCTCCCAGTCCCCTCACTCTTTGGAATCCTTGTTGCTAGGTCCATTAGCTGAAATAGCTTCTTTTCTCGGTCATGTTGTTGCTGAACTGACACATGGTCTTAAGTCTGCAATGCACTCTAATGGCAGCAATGCTTGGCAGAAAACCTACCAGGTTGTTTTGCTAATGCTGCATCCAAGTTGGGGAAGAGAGGAATGGCAGAGATGTGAAGTATATCCTAGAAAAATTTCTATCACTAAATAGATGAGGCAGATGAGGGCTATGCAGCCTTCTGAAAGATCATATGCCTGGCTAGGGAAGGCTACGAGCATCACCATTAGAGATTGTGACTCCACTGGAGTACGAAGGTCAGGGGGTCTAGTACCAAATCTGTGAATGGATAAGACGTAGAGAGGTCATAGTGGTAAAGGAAGTGAATTCTGTTGCAGAGAGAGAGGGACTTGGTGGCTATCACAGGAATGAAGAGGGAACTGTTTGGTGCAGCCTCTTAGGTTGATTAATCAAAGATGTTAGATGGCTCCTTGAACTGCCCCTTCTAGCTTTCATCCATGACTCATCTCCATCCCAAAAATCAGTGGGCCCGATTCTCCTTTTTGTGAATCATCCTCTCTCTCTCTCTCTCTCTCACACACACACACACCCACACACCCACCCACACGCCTGTGTAAAGTGGGCACCAAATGCAACCATTCTGATTTAATGGCATTTGTCACCCACTTGCATAGTTGTCAATGGTTATACAAGGAAGTGGAAAATCAGATCCTGTGAATTTAGGAGAAAGGCTTGCCCTAATTTGCTCTTCAGGACATGGAGTGTACAAGCATGGCATTAAGCCAACTTTGCCCTATGCCTTTCCTCAGGTCCTACACCAAACTCAGATAGATCTGAGAATTGGGGCCTAAAATAACTTCAAGGATAAAATAAAGTTGATAGTAGCTAAATATTCTAATGCAATATGTCAAGTCTTCAGTGCTCTACTAGACAACGCAACAAAGAAAGTGGTGGACAAATTGGATGTAGTCCAGAGCAGAGCAACAAAAATAAGTTTTTAGAAAACATAACCCAGGGATCGGCAACCTTTGGCACGCCAATGGGGACTGCAGGAAGCGGCGCGTGCCGAGGGATGTGCTGTCCACCGCTTCCCGCAGCCCCCATTGGCCTGGAGTGGCGAACCGCGGCCAGTGGGAGGTGCGATCAGCCGAACCTGTGGACGTAGCAGGTAAACAAACTGTCCCGTCCCGTCAGGGTACTTACCCTGGCGGGCTGCGTGCCAAAGGTTGCCAATCCCTGACATAACCTATGAGGAAAACTTGGAAGAACTGGGCATGTTTAGGCTAGAGAAGAAAAGTCTCTGAGAGGAAACCTGATAAGTCTTGAAATATGTAAATGATTGTTTATAAAGAGGATAATGATCAATTGTTCTCCATGTGCTCCAAAGGCAGGACAAGGAAATCTGCTTCGTTTGCAGCAAGGGAGATGTAGGTTAGATATTAGATTCCCCCCCCCCCTCCCCCCCCCGCCAACTATGAGGATAGTTAAGCACTAAAACAGGTTACCTAGGGAGACTGTGCAATCCCTGTCATTGGTGGTTTTTAAGAACAGGTTAGACACACACTTCTCAGGGATGGTCTAGGAAAACTTAGTCCTGCCTTAGTGCGGGGGACGGACTAGATGACTACTTGAAGTTGCTTCCAGCCCTACATTTTTGTGATTCTATAAGAGCTATTCAGAGCCTCATGCATATCATTCACTCTTCTTTGAACTACTTTCCTCCTCTGAGTAACTCTAATTCCCAAGTCACCCCTTTCTGTCTCATTGTAGTGTTTCTCTCACTTATTTTTTCCAGAGTTTAATCACTTTTTCTTCTCGGGACTGGAGGGGGCTGAAAGTGGAGATGATTCAGAGCTTAGTCAGTCCAGAGCCCAAAGCAGTTGAAGCTGAATGAGCCTAGAGTGGGTGATGTCATTCCAAGAGCCAGTTGGTGCATCTCACTGACTTCTAAAGAAATGGGTTTAAAAAACAAATATTTTCCCAAGGATATGGAATTTATACCTTGAAGAATCCTTGAAAGACAGGAAAATAATAATTCAAGATAGATGCTTGTGAGGGGGGATGAGACTTCATCTAAGCGCTGCCTCTGTAGAGCCTAGCCGGACAAGGACATTTTTATGTGGTGTTTCCTAAACTAAAAATATTGTGCTGATTAAGCAAGCATGCCTACTGGAGATTTGTGGGCAATAAGATGGTACCTATTCTTAATTGTTTTAACTACTTTACCTATGCAAAATTCTACCTTCACATTCATCTCCAAGTGGAGTATTCTTGCTTCTTGCAGATTCCTTGCAGTGTCCGGATAGAATCTCAGCCCATTCAGTGATGGGATCAAACCCAACACCCCTTTGGAATAAACTGAGTGAAAGTTTGTGAAGAGCTTTCCCTTCTCTTTATTGCCCTCTTGTGAGTTTGTTCATGACAGGGGTGATTAAGGCCCAGATTTTTCATCTCTTCGTGCCTCAGTTTACCCATAAAATAATCGTACCTACCTTGTAGGGCAACTATGAGGCACCATTAATTACTGCTTGTGTAATGCTTCCTTGATAGACAATTAAACCATCCTTACTTTTTTCTTTATCCTCATCATTACAGTGAATAGTAAGTAGATTTTGAGACCGAACTATTAAATTCATGACTGTTTTGCAAGCCTTATTAAAATAATGGTATTGATCATTCTCCATACAACTAGATTTGGTGTCAACCCAGTCCAGTAAAAAGATAGCAGGAGAATTTGTTTGTAGCAACACTAGTGATCCAGCTGCCATTCATACTATAATCTGTTTTCTCTATTTACTAGAGATTTCAAATCTCCTGTGTGCATGTCACGAGTAATCTCCTCTATCTGGGCTGTTTCTTCTGAGTTTGAACAGAAGAAATTTCAAAACAGAAAGGTTTTTGGGTCCCATTAATAGTGCAGATACTTTTTAGTATTCTAACTGCCTGAACTGGTGCTGTGCATTGTGAACCCCTGCTTATGGAACAGATCTGATGAAATTTGTGGGTGTGTATGAGAGTTATGGGGGGTGAGAGAGAGTGCATTTCTTCAGGATTACAATACTAGGCAAATTTAAATTAAAGTGAAAAGAGAAGAAAATTCCATGAACTCTTTAACTCTTACAAGTTAGTGTAAGTTATTTCAAACTTACTTCTTGCTTCCTTCTTTCTCTGTACTTCCTGTTGTTTCTCAAGTAACTTATTAAACTACCCTTAACCACACTCTCATTCTCTGCTGATCTCACTCCAGTTCTTACATGCTAAATTTTGTTTAATCAAAAGTGTTCGTTCCCACTCTTGCATCTGGTCAAATTTGATGACTGTGAGGAGTGTGAGCCAAATGGGCAGATGGCACCAAGGCTGTTGGATTGAAGGGCCTTGTTCCCTTGAGCCCAGAGAGGCTCTCTGTTGAAACAAACGTTTTGTGGCTCTCTTGAAAATCCTCTCCAATCATAGAAGCAGAGTTTTAACCTAGCTATGAAAACAAGTGATTTCTTTGAAATGCAGCAGTCTTCTACATGATCTGAAGAGATAAGATGCAGATCGTTCCTTCCCTCAAGAGAGGCACTTCAAGGAAATAGAAACTAGTTTCTGTAGGAGAAGAAATAGTTCATTTTTTAATAACTTAGTGCTTTAGCGAATGTTTTGGAGCATAAAAGTTAACAAGTTGGTGAGCCTGTTATTGTGCAGGCATCCAGAAGATCCTGGCTATTTTTGCCCTAATCCCAACCCAATCTACTTTAGTAATTCACTCGTTTTAATAGAAGTGTGCAGATGGCCTCTGGGTAAAATCCTGATTCCACCAAAGTCAGTGGGAATTTTGTCATTGACTTCAGTGGGGCCACGATTTCACCCCGGTTTTTAAGGTTCTGGAGCCCAGTAATAACCTGAAATCTTGGGTCCTGGTCCTGCACACAATTATACATATGAGTAACTTTATGCTTACATGTAGTATCATTCAGTTGAATAGGACTATTCCTATGAGTAATGTTACTCATGTGCCTATGTGTTTGCAGGACTGAGGCCTCAGTAGCCAGATACAAGGCTCTGATTCAGGGGTCAACAATGTGTCCATGGTAAAAATTTTGAGGTCTGTGGTAATTTTTCAAAAAATTGAAGGACTGAATGACATAACTCCCCTCAATGTCCGTCACTAAGTACGGTAATTTTGTCAAGTGTCCATCGCGCAACATGGTGGTGCCATCCCCTGCTCTGATTCAGCAAAGCACTTAAGGATCTGAGCAGTACTACTGAAGTAATTGAAGTCACATGATTGAATGAAAGTTGTGCTATCTTTTTGAAACCTAGAAAGGACTCCAAGGGATTTTTTAAAAACCATGTTACTACGGAAAGGTAATCTATTTCCTTTCAAACTATTTAATGAATCCTTCTTGATCTGAGGCATACAAATCTGTTTGCTAGAAATAGATTTTTCTAACATTCAGGCTTTTTGAAAACATGCATCTTAATTTAAATACATTTTTCTAGGCATCCCTGGAAAGTTATATATATTGAAACTATCTCAGTATTCCAAAGAATGATGTAGTCAGAACTGATGGCATTTGATAGACCAATTACTAGTATATTTGATAGATCAATGGACTGATCTGGAATAGCAAATCCATTTTTTTGAGAGAGAGGAGGGGCGGGGAGAGATTTTTTGAGAGGGAGAGTGATTTTCAGACATTCTCAACATTGGTTCAACTCTGCTCCCATTGAATTCCATGGAAGTTTTACCACTGACATCAGTGGAAGCAGAGCTAAGCCAATGCTGAGAACATCTGAAAATCCTAGTGTTGTTTTTAAAGTAGTTAGAATTTGATATTATCCTATCACAACAAAGACCAAAATGTCAGAGAATTATCTTACACTAAATATCAATTGAAAATAGGAAATATTTGGGTGCATTTAATTTGCCTCCCTCAGACTGTACATCAATCATTCGCATAAAAACTTTAATTATCTCAGTGTTTCAGATCATGTACATTACAGCCGGTTACTCAGAGTACAGGCATCTAGAACTCTTTCCTCAGCTCTTTCACTTACACTGTTTGGGTAAGACTGCTTCACAAAGATGCTTGTGCAGAAAGAGAATCCTACAGGCAGATCTTTGATGCCCCGAATGGAAGGGAGCCCAAGCATCTCCAAGGTATCAACCTCTGCTTCTTGGGAATCCACAGAGGGTTCTCAAAGAGTTCAGGCTTCACATGGGGGAAGGAGAATAGGTGGGTTGTGGTGGAAACATTTTCACTTCACCATCTCCATGAAGAATATTTGGAAAAGGTAATTCATCTGGAATCTGTACAACCTTATCCGTAGCCTGATCTGTGAGAGGGAACACACCTGCCCTCCCTCCTTAAAAAGGAATCTGTGGGGAAGCCATTGGAGCTGTGTTGCCAGAGGGCAAAGGGCATGCTTAGAGACTGTGTAGAGGCAAAGTGCCTGCATGCCAAAGACTTCCTGTTTGTGGATTGCACAATATTAGGGAACAGAAACATGGTTCGTTCCCTGCCCTCAATGGGGACTCATTGGAATTAAGCTCTGTAAAAAGATTTACCACAGATTTTTCCCTTCATTTCAATGCCCTCTTCTGAATTTTTCTACAGGAGGGGTGGTTAAGGCTTATGTGGCCTTGAGAATGTCACTTAACCTCTCTCTATCTTCCTCACATGGTGGTTGTGAGTCATCATTAATTACTGCTTGTGAAGTGATGGGCTATCCTTCAATAAAAATGCAGTGGAGTATATAAAAGTATAGTTATACATTTTTTCTATGGCAGAGACATCTTCTAAAGCTGTTTATGAACTATTTCTAATTTTTTATAATATTCAGACTAGCATGAAGGGGTATTAATAATAAAGGCATTTATCGTTACCCATGTTTACCCTGTAATGTCTGTCAGTATAAATAATATTAGAATAATATTTCCTGATATTGCTAAAGTACATTTAATTTACTTTAAGACATACAGAAACCCAGTAACTCTCCTCTCTCATGGCCATTTCTCATTACAGTATAATGTTTATTAGAAGTCAGATACTTTTCACTTTGGGGCTTTCCATCTGAAATAACTGTTTTAATTCTGTGAAATCAGGGGATTTCTGGTTCTCAGCCACACTGAGACACCTGGATGAAAAAAACGAGCAGTACAGTATCTTCTGAGCATGGATGGTATGCTTCCTGTGTCTGATGTTTTGCAGTGCAGGAAATGTATTCATCACGCACTAGCTGGGAAACTGACAGCATTTCTGATTGCACAGCTCACATTTTTTGCCCACACAAATATGATCACAGAATCAATACCTTTTATTATTTCTGGTGTACTATTAAGCAAAAAGATGGACCAGGCACTGTACTAGTGTTATGTAAGGAGCCGTCTGGTGGTGTATTCTGGGAGGGTTTTTATCTCTTTCCTCTCAAGCATCAAGGATGGCCATGCCTGGAGATGGGACACTGGATGAGATAGGCCAGAGCTCCAAGGAGGCAACAAGCTTTCTCTCTCTCAGATGCTTGGCTGGCTGGTTCTTGCTCACCTGCTCAGGGTCTAACTGATCACCATATGTGGGATTGGGAAGGAATTTTCCCTCAAGTCAGATTGGCAGTGACCCTGTTATTCTTCTTCCCTCTCCCCTCCCCCCCTTCTGCTGCAGCATGTAGGTGTGGGTTTCTTGCCAGGATTATCTGGGTATATCCCATTTCATCATTTTCCTGCCATTCTAGGGGCCTCAAGCACTGGTGCACCTTGTTCCATCCTACTCTTTTCCCGTGGCACATAATGATCTAGTCTCCTGTTGGTCTCATTTACTTTGGTCTCCTTTCTGTTGTTGGGTTTAGAGTGTGAGTGCTGGGTGGTACTGGTGGCCCATGACATGCAGGTCAGATTAGATGATGTGATGGTTCCTCCTGGCCTAAAACGCTACAACCCATTCTGTTTCAGACCTGCTCGTTTACACCCAGCAAAATTAATTATACAGCAGACAGAAACAATCACAGAACCAGAGACCATGCAAATAAGCAATAGCAAAGTGGGAACTATAATGACAAAACAATACAGAAGTGAGGATTTTACAGCTACATCTATAAAGACATAAGGGTTTCCCAGCTGTGTCTATTGATAAGTGAGTTCTTACCAAACAGAAAACTATCAAACTAAATTTCCTTTTACATCTTCTAGGTTCTTCCTTTTATCTGGAGGTGATAGATCGGATCACCTTTCTAACAGCCCCAGATTGCCTTATTTCAATGTGACTAGTTTGGAATGTGAGGATGTGACCATACGCTTCCCAGCTTATGGCTGCTCCCACTGCTTAGCCAAAGGTCTTAGCTTAAGAACAGGGCCTCAGATGGTCACAGTGAGAGAAGGCCCTTACACAGATTCTTTCTTTTATACCTCTATAACTATCTAAATGATAAACATATACCTAAATTCTTAAAGTATAGGCCTTTACAGACAGGCCTGAATATCTATATCCTAACACGTGCCTTATGGGGAGTTCCAGCCACCTGCCAGCATTTCAGTGCAGTCTGCCCAGCATTTCATTGCTGCATTGCACTTGTGTGTGCAGGGGGAGCACAGGAGAAAGTCAGCAGCATCACAGGAGAAAAAACAACCCTTTCTCCTCTTTACAACTTAGAGAGTCAGAAAATTGACACAGACCATTTGTAGGGAGAAGGCTGGGATATGACTGACATCTCCATCTCCTGGACCCCAGTCTGCCCAACAGGTCTGTGCTGTGATGCCTGCATTTCAGATGGGATTTACAAATGAGTAGGATATCCCTCCAAAAACCTGGCTAGTGTGTGAGAACATGTGGTCTGAGCAACAGGACGGATTATCGCATGCTCTTCTCCTTGTGTAGTCTCTTCACTTCAATGGGAGTTAGGCACCTTGGTAAATCTCACTAGACACCTATCTTCATTTTTAGGTACCTAAATATCTTTGTAGATTTGGCCCTTATACTGTAAGGGAAAATCAAGGCTTTGGTATCCAAAGCCACATTATAACTCTTCTTTTCTTGTGGGGCAGCTTATAACTTCTGTCTGGTGCGTGTAGTGAAGAGTTGTGTGTTTGTTCAGTGATCACACTGTACCCACAGTGAGTTTGGAAACTGAAGTCCTTTTATTGAGGTGTAGAATAGTTAAAACACAGGCTTCGTAGTTACGGATTTCCCCATTTCCTCACCAATGTTTCATAGACATACCCTATGAGGTGAGAGTGTAGTTCAGACTTTCATTCTTCATCTGCTGCTTCCCCACTGAAACTGCCAAGGACATTAGTGCCAGGGATGACTCTGCTTGTTTCTGTAATGCAGACTACCAGCTTGTAGGTCTGGAATTCCCCTCTGCTTGTGAGCTTTACTTTTGTAGTTTTTCATGTTCAATATGAAATCAGGTGAAAATCAGTCATTGTGACTGAGTTTCCTTTGAATTTTGAGGTTAACTGGAAGCTGGAACTCAAAGGAAAACTTAAGGTGCAAACCATAATAATCAAAATTGAAATCAAGGTTTTGTATGAGCCCCAGCAAGGCAAACCTATCGTGTTTCAGGAAGCTGAGGTTCTAGTCCCAGTTCTGCCACTGACTTGCTGGGTGATGTCAGGCTGCCCTAAACTGCAGGTGCTAATGGTCTCCTAGGGATTGCCAGAGTTCAAGATGCTTTGGCTATACCCCCTCCTGCTCCATGTCCTCGCCTACCAAAGATACATCCTGTGCTACAGAAGATGGTCTAGCGGTAGGTGGCATGGCTTCCCCTTCAGGAAGCTTTTCTGTTTTATGCTCAGGGCCGTCCTTAGGCATACGCAGTATATGCGGCTGTGTAAGGGCACCTGAAAATTTGGAGCACCACCCTCGCTGGCTGCAGCGCAGACTCCTCTCTGGCCCCTCCCCCGTGCTGGGCTGGCAGGTTTCTCCCTGACCGGACCCCCTGACCCCTCTCCTCCACCCACTCACTCCTCAGCTGGCTGACTGAGAACTTAGGTGGGGTCTCACAGGGCCAAGAGCGAAAGTTTGCATGTGAGTGAGCAGGGGGAGCTGGGCAAAGCTGGGAAGGGTGGGGGCAATACCCAGAGGCTGGGAAGGGGGGGGAGCCGAGCTCAGGGTGGAGGGGGGTAGAGCCAGGCTCAGGACTTTGGGGAGCGGGTGTGGGGAAAGGGGCAGAGGATGAACTGGGCTGGGGATGGCTGGGGGGAGCTGGGCTGGGAAGGGAAAAGAGCGAGGGGGGTTCTTTGTCTGGCTCAGTGAGCGAGTAACGAACGCTCTAGGGCCTCCTGGGGAGCAGCTTGGTGGCCCCAGGGCGAGCCGCTGTTCTGAGCAGCCCCACACTGTACCTGCACCTCTCCCCCCCTTCTGCCTATGTGCTGTGTCCTGACAGCAACTCCCTGCAATCTCCTAGGGCACATCTTCACTAGCAACGTTAAAGTGCTGCCACGGCAGTGCTTTAACACGGCTTGTGTAGTCGCGGCATGCTATTAAAAAAACACCTCTACAAAGGGAATAGCTACCAGTGCACTGTCTACACTGCCACTTTACAGCGCTGAAACTTGCAGGTCTCAGGACGGGTTTTTTTCACACCCCTGAGTGAGAAAGTTGCAGCGCTGTAAAGTGGCAATGTAGACAAGCCTCTAGTCTCCTTTTCACTCCACCTTCCTCTTCTCTGAAGTTTAAGCCCAGATGCCAAGGATCCCTTTTGGACAGTCACCTTTTCTTCTCCTCCCTTCCCCAGCAGGGATCAGCAGCAGATGCGGCTGGGAGGAGGGAGAGGTGCGCACACAACCTGGCTGCGGAGGAGGGAAAGTTGAAGGAAAATAAAAGAAGGTGGTGTTTGCTTTTCCTGCCCATTCACAATATTCTGGTGTCAACAGGAGGAAACTGACACTAAAACAAAAGGAGGAGGGGGAAGTACCTGGAGCAGAAAAACAGCAATCAGGGCTGCAGAATGCAAGGGAGGGAGCGACCTCTTAGCTGGGGAGGAAGATGGACTCTCACTTGACAAGGATGGAGTAGCTGAATACTTTTATTTAGGGGAAAAGGGCATGATTTTTTTTTCTTGTGGATCCGAGTATCTCCAGGGCTGTCTCTCAGCTTGTCGCATTTTGAATGAGGGAGAGTTCTAAAGAGTGCAGAGTTGAGTGGGATTTTAAAGGTCCCTTCAAGAATGCAGCACCTTCTTCCTTACACGTGGGAAAGGCCTTTAAAAACTGCCTTAAATAATCCAAAACAAGAACCACTGTTCAAATGAGACTTGGCTGGTTATGGCTCCAGCCCAACTGTTGAAGCATTATTGAAACTGCGAGCTGAGTTATACCCAGTACAATCCCACTGAGCCGTGTGTGCCAACCAGGTGTGTAAATCAGTGCAGAAAAAGACTGGTGTCTGAATAGAATTACTTTTCTTATTAAACTGCACATCCCAAGCACCTCTTTACTTTTCAGGATTAGAGGGAAATGCTCTATTTTAGGGAGAATGAAAGGCCATTTGGGAGTTGATGGCCCAGAGAGGTGTCAGGCAAGGGCCTGGATGGGGACTGGACTCAGCCATTGGTATCAGCTATTTCTTTTTTGTCATTCAAATGGATTTTGGGTCATGGCTGACATCCCAGCCATCCTGTAAAATGCTTCCCTGTGGCCTTTCGACATGCACACAGAGGTATCTCACTGCCAAGTCCCTATCCTAGGAGGGGAGGGGAGGGAGAAGGCTGCAGGATGATCTCCCACCTCCATGCAGCCAGTGGCCTGTGTTCCCCACTGCCATGCTGGAGCCTCCACATTTATTTATTGAAAAAAATTGCAGAATTTTAAAATGTGCACAGAATTTATTTTTTTGGTGCTGAATTTCCTCAGGAATATGGGGTGCTGGGCAGTTGGGGGGGCTGTGAGAGGGGTGCTGGGCAGTGGAAGGGGATCTGTTGGGGGGAGATCTCAGGTGAGGGGTTGCTGGGCATAAGGGGATGAGGGGTACTTGGCAGGGGGGGCGGTGTGGCGGGACACGCTGGCAGCGTAAGGCTGGGGTTGGGGGTGCAGGTGGGAGGGAGGTGCAGGGATTGGGGTGAAGGCAGCACTGTGCAGAGGTTAGGGGTGAAGGTGACACAATTAAACTGCATGTGGCAAGTTTTCCAATACTGTAAGCTTATGTTTGTGTTGCTAAGAGCAAGATGGGCATGGGGCACCAGTTTAATAATACTGCATAGGACCCAATAAATCCTACGGACGGCCCTGTCTTTGCTGCCTGAACAGTGCAAAAGGAGCCAGACCAGTGCTGTAGCCAGGACAGGACACATGGGTCGGCCCCGACTTTGGGTGGGTGGGCAATGATCGGGGCAGGAGAGGTGAGGCAGGAGGGATCTGGGCCACCTCCCCTCACCCCTTCCAGTCGGTCTTGTGGGGGTTGATGGACACTCTGGTCAGGGGCCTGCGTGCACCAGGGGAGCGGGGTTGGGGCACGTGGGCTTGTCTCGCCCCGCTACCCC
>NW_020664562.1:8173025-8215215 GCF_002925995.2 Terrapene triunguis | reverse complement strand
AGTGGGGTCTGGGGCTCGCCCCGCTCCCCCTGGCGCTCTTGCCGGGAAGTGGGGTCTGGGGCTCACCCCGCTCCTCCTGGGGCTCTTGCCGGGAAGTGGGGTCTGGGGCTTGCCCCGCTCCCCCTGGCGCTCTTGCCGGGAAGTGGGGTCTGGGGCTCGCCCCGCTCCCCCGGCGCTCTTGCCGGGAAGTTGGGTCTGAGGCTCGCCCCGCTCCCCCTGGTGCTCCTGCCAGGGAGTGAGGTCTGAGGCTCGCCCTGTTCTGCCCGGCGCTCCTGCCGGGGAGTGGGGTTGGGACGTGGGTGGTTACCACACCCCACCTGCCCAGCATTCCAGCCGGGAAGCAGGCAAGCCCCTGTGCACTGACCCAACTCCCTGGCTGGAGCACCTGGCAGGTGGATGGAGCATGGTGAGCCCTCGACCCCACTGCCCGACTTGAGCAGGGGGCGGCGGGCAGGCGGAGCGGGGCAAGCGCTAGGCCTGGAGCAGAACCAGGGCTGGGTGGGGTTGGGCCTGGATGCCCAACCCCACCAAGTGGGTTGGCTGTGGCCCACCTATGGCTACACCCCTGAGCCAGACAGAAGGCTAAGGATCTAGCTTTTACTATTCTGTATGTTTTAATAACACATGGCCTCACTACTAACACAGGTCAGGAATTTTTATAAACATATATAAGTGCCTAGAATGTGAGAAAAGTACTGAGAATTCTAAATCAATAACATATAATATATATTCAGTGTCCCTTTAAAGTCACATAGCTAATTGGAAGGCAATCCCTTTTCTTTACATGTATATTGAACAAGAATAGGCTGTCTGAAGCAGATGTTTAAAAACTTGGTCTTTGGATTTATCAGTTGTCAAACTATTAGTTCTTCATTTAAATGTGTTTTTATTAGGAAAGCTACTTAAAATAGCCTTTAAACATAGGAATCCTCCATCTAACACAGTTTACTCAAAATTTTGATTTAATCCTATGCTTTTTTTTTAAACTCATAAACAGTTGCTTTGAATTGTATTGTATTTAATGACAGACAGGAGCACGGGCCTCAGTGGTGGTAAAATAGCTAGATGCTGAAAAAATAAGGCCTAAGAATATTGTACAGTATAAGTTGACTTGTATAAAACATAAGTATCATTTCCTTTGTATTGTTTAGGATACGATTACATTCTCAAGGCTCTAGTTCTGCCATGAGCTAAGCTTTCTGAAAATTTCCCTTTAAAGAGAGGAAATAGAGGATGATTTGATTTTTCAGGTATGATTTTGTTTTTCACACCGATTTTAATCTGAGTGATCATCAGTTACATTTACTACATGTCTACACAGCAAAAAAAGACCCACAGCAGCAAAGTATCAAAGCCCGGGTCAACTGACTTGTGCTTGTGCTGCAGGGCTAAAAATTGTAGTGTAGACATTCAGGCTTGAACTGGAGCCTAGGGCCCTGAAACCCAGCAAGGGGGAAGGGTCTCAGCCTGGCCTGCAGCCTGAGCCTGAACGTCTACACTGCTATTTTTAGCCCATGAGCGCAAGCCGGAGTCAGTTGAACCAGGCCCTGACACTCACTGCCACAGGGTTTTTATTTTTTGTTTTGCTGAGCAGACGAACCCTAAATGTAATCTTTGTTGTTCTGTTAGAAAGTGAAAACACAGCAGAGCCAAGGCCATCTCAGACTTTCTCTGTGGTATTAGTAAAGTGAATAATTGAGTAAAGATAGGATTTCAAATGCAATATTGAACCGTAAAAGGGATTGTGAGCTGAATAACAAATAGGCCTCATCTGTGCTGGCAAGAAAGATACAAATAGTCAGGTAACTTCTATGCCATTTTCCCTGACATTTGTAAGGGAATAATGGCAGGGTTTTTTCTGACCCATCGTTGGTTTCCTGTGCTAGATCTAACAAAGGGCAATATCATGGTATCTGCTTTTAGGCTAACTCCCCGTTGAAATCACTGAGGATTTTTCCTTAAATCTAGGCATGATATGGCCCATGTTTCTTTGGATGGCAGAGCCTCAAAGTACCCTAAAATGAGATAATGATGGCAATGTAGATGTGGACCGTAGTGTGTTAGTGCAGCAAATCTGATAGGAACCTCCTATGCAATACATTACACTCTAGCAGATAGGCACTCGGTGGTATTAGGTTGTATTTGGCTGACAGTGGCATATCCTAATTGCCAGTCAATACTGGCCAAGCTTGTCCAAGGTTCTTCCTAAGCACCTCACCTGGTATTATAAAAAGCACAGACAAAGCTATTTTACTGCAATGGACTAAGGATGAATGACACAAATGAGTGGCCATGGCCATCAAAGATGGCTTTAAAAAGTAAGAGAGGCTGAACAGAAAGATATAAAGTACATGCCTGATCTAGAAGAGAATTCAGTACATCCTAATTGTGTATTGTACCTTTCATACAAATAATACCCCAAAACGTAACTGATGCAATTAATACCAGAGAGTGCGCAAGAGAGAAACCAAATGAGGCAGGCAAACGCATTAGAGATGCTAGGGTATGGTCTGTATAAAACTCCTGATTTTTTTCCTAGAGGCTTTTTTTTTTTTTGGTTGCTGTTATAGTGAGGTATGTGTTTTAAAAGCCACCCCCCTTCTCTTTGGGTTCGTCTTACGCTCAGTGAGTAACTAGTGGAATTCTATTGTCATCTGGTTTAATCTTGCTGTGTGTTGCTATGGAACGTTATAAATATTTGGGAACTGTGATATAACAAGGCAGAAGGCTGGCTGAGATTTCCAGTCACAAAGCAAAACAACTGGAAAAATATAATCATGGACCCCACAATATTACTATTCATGTATCATATTTAACTGTCCTAATATATTATTGCATTAAAACGTTGCCTCTCTGACATACTGCTCAATAGGCTCATTTCAAGAAGCGTCATGTGTTTCAGTGCACTGCACTGTCTGTGAATAATATTTCTGTGAATGATGCTTTCTTGCTTTTACTGGCTCATGATCACACATGTTTCCTTTCCTCATAATCTTTTCTTACTTATGTGTTCAGGGTAAAGCAAGAGAATGTCAAACTCAACAGGAACTCTCAAGTGCTAAACTTCAGGACTTTCTTCTCAGAAGACCCAAACACCCACAAGTCCTGAATGTACTGCATATTTTTTCACATGGTCAAGAAATAAAATTAGGCAAAGGCTGAGATAATCCAATAAACAACACAAATATTCGAAAGAAAGAAAAGGGAGAAGGAGAACAATCCACCTGATGACTTGCAGTGTGCGCTTCTACTTTATGTTCTCAGTGGCTTTCCATCTTTTTTATGATTATTCAACATTTCTATTTCAGTAGCACCTAAAGACTATCCAGGTCAAGGCTCTGTTGTGGAAGACACTGTACAAACATATAGGAAATGGTAGTTCCTACCCTAAAGAGTTTACAGTCCATAAGACAATAACAGATGAATGGGACAAACAAAGTGGGCTGAGGTGGGAAATGCAGGGAGAAGGGGTAACAAAAATTAAAGATGAGTGAAATTTTTCTCTTAACTACAACTTAGACCTGTGTTTCAGAAGTAGGGGGCAGATCATCCTCCATTAGAGATCAGCGGAGATCCTGCTATTTACTTCAGTGGGAGCAGGAGTGGGTTTTAGAAGAGGGCTACATTTTCTTCTTAACTTGACCACTGAATTTAGTCCCGAATTTCTCCATATTCACAGCAGCTTTCCCTGAAAATATCATCAAAAGTATAAGTAGTGTTCTTGGGATTTCCTTTAAAAGTACAGTATAAAGGTATCTAAGAAAACATACAAGAAGGAAGTTCAAAAAATGTTTGAGAAATTATTTTGAGACAGTGATTCATTTTGCAAACTTCCATTTTTTTGAGGTTGTTCTATTTATAGCCACAGTGACAGATGTCATGTGCTAACTGTGGGAGTGTGTCAGAAAACCAAGAGGTGCACAAAGATATTTATTTGAGTTTAAATCAAAACTTGGAAATAATTACTCTCTAATTTTACTGCCAAAATGAGAAGGAACATCTCGACTAGGGGAGAACAAACAGTGGCATTCAGCTTGTGTAACCTGGACCTGCAGTTTCTACTTGGACCTGCAGTTTCTATTTGCGGTGGCTGGCAGAAGGGAAGCCATTCAGAATTAGCATTTTTGGGTGGATCTGTGAAATAAGTTTTGGTTCCCCTACTCCAAAAACATAATCAACTCCTTTCCACCATTCTCTAACTGCTAGGTACAAGCATATCCTCAGGATCTGGGAAAGTCAAGATGATTCTTAGGGATCCATTCTGAATGTATAGGACTTATTTTACATTTTGTGTGTGTGTGCAGATGGGGGATGAGAGAAATATATCTTTAGCTGCTCCACATCCCCATTCTCCAGTTCCTTCTGCAGAAGTGAACCCAACTGCTTATGATGGGATTTGTGCAGAATTGCCAGCATTACACAATGTTTTCCAAGAGACAAATGTCTAGGAGGACCCCAGGCTCTGGTGGGTTTTGTGTGTCATCTAATGAATTGTAGAGTGCTTTACAAATAACTGTCACAAGTTTCCTATATGGTAGGAAAATACTGTCCCCATTTGATAAGTAGGAGGAATTAAGGCAGAAAGGTCATCAATTGACCACGGTACAGAAGAAGCCAGTGTCAGAACCAGAAATAGAATGCTTGTCCATTATTTTTAACCCCATGTCTAGTCCCCTAAATGAGGGTGTCTCTCATACTATTTAGTTGCTCCTCTCTGTAGCCATAGGAACTGGTGCAGCTGCAGGCCCTAGTGCCATCATTAGTAGCTCAGGCAGTACTGCCAGCACCACATGTAGACACATTAATTAATTCTGTGATCTTCCCTTGTGTCAAGAACCTACAGGAACCCCACGGTTGTTAGGAATTAATAGTAGCGGGTTTCAGCCTTAGTGAGCCGTTTACATGGGTTTATATTTTCTAGGTTGCTTCACAAAGGAAAGGGATAGAAACTGCCTTTTCTGTTCTTAAAATGAAAGCTGAGGTTTTCCTTTGTTTTTCATATCACCTAAAATAAGGTGGTGATGATGAAGGAGGCCCTGCCAGGGGCTTTGTGCACCAATTTTTAGGGCCTAAACATTTTGGCTCCCAAAGTGTAATCGTATCACCATGCCAATAATAATAATTAATAATTAATAATAATTTTAAGATTTATAAAAGGCTCCATATGGGGCACCCCTTAAGTAACGGACACTATTTACAAGCTTAGGGATTCTTGGGGACACCCTACTCCAGCCTCCTGATGCTGCAGAAGTGGAGCCTAGTTGCTTTTATTGGTGCCTTTGCATAGTTTTGCAAAGGGACAGTCCACCAAAGGCAGAAGGTAAATGACTTCTGCTGAAGGTAAGAAATGAAGTTACTGGGCATAGCGATAGCTGGACATTTGTTAAAGCTGACTAGGATTCTTGAGCAGGAAGGGAGGTGGGCTGTGTACTCTGCATCAGCCCTAAATCTGCTAGACTTTGCTGGCCCTGGTTTGATATATGAGATTGCACTAGAGATGTTTTTCTAAAAGATGTGCTCTAGGAATTATTTTGGGGAAATTTTGGGGCTTATGCTATGCAGAGGTCAGAGTAGATGTCCATGGTGGTCCCTTCTAGCTTCAGGATCTATGAATCTAGCACCATCTTCCACACTGTTTTTAAGATGTTTCTGCATGAATCCTTTGCATATACCTGATCTCGACTTCCTCTTTACAATTTAAAAAAAAAAAAAACACCTCTGTATATATTTTGACATTTTCAGAACATCATGATCTGATACATGAGTCTAGTCATTATTCAAAGCAGAAGTGCAAAGGATTGATACTTTTGTCTTGGAAGGTCAGGTTTCTGTTCCAAATAATGGTTTTCAGCATGGAACAGTCTGTTAAAACCATCGGTGGTAGAACACTTCAGTTTCCCAGTCATGTGAATTTGATTCCTTTTTGTACTTCTGCTTTTTTCATGAAAGGACATAGGTTATTCCATTTGGTTCTTCTTTTGCTCATGGGACAGAACATTATTATTCTAACAGCAACTGAATGTCAGCTTTGTCACAGCTATGTATGGGGCAAAAGTGGCAAAGCAGGTAAAAGGAATTTTGGAAGTTTATGAAAAGATTGCCATGTAGATACTGACATGCAGTAAAATAGCATATCAGCTTTCCACTCCAACATGATTATGGAAAATATTTTTGTTTCAAATTCAAGTACAATTGGTTGGTTTTTACCCAGCTGGTGTAATTACTCTGCTCATGGGGATATTTTACCTACAAGATTTTTCACCAGCTGATGCTGTTTTACTTCGGCCTGGTCTACATTATGACTTTAATTCGGATTTAGCAGCGTTAAATCGAATTAACCCTGCACCCGTCCACACAACTAAGCCATTTATTTCAAAATAAAGGGCTCTTAAAATCGATTTCTGTACTCCTCCCCGACGAGCGGAGTAGCGCCAAAATCGATATTGTCATTTTGAATTAGGGTTAGTGTGGCCGCAATTCAATGGTATTGGCCTCCGGGAGCTGTCCCACAGTGCACCATTGTGACCGCTCTGGACAGCAATCTGAACTCAAATGCACTGGCCAGGTAGACAGGAAAAGCCCCGCGAACATTTGAATTTCATTTCCTGTTTGCCCAGCGTGGAGAGCACAGGTGGCCACAGATAGTTCAGCTCATCAGCACAGGTAACCATGCAGGCCGATAATCGAAAAAGAGCACCAGCATGGACCGTACGGGAAGTACTGGATCTGATCGCTATATGGGGAGAGGATTCAGTGCTAGCAGAACTTCGTTCGAAAAGACAAAATGCCAAAACTTTTGAAAAAATCTCCAAGGGCATGATGGAGAGAGGCCACAATAGGGACTCAGATCAGTGCCGCGTGAAAGTCAAGGAGCTCAGACAAGCCTATCAAAAAACAAAGGAGGCAAATGGTTGCTCCGGGTCAGAGCCGCAGACATGCCGCTTCTACGCCGAGCTGCATGCAGTTCTAGGTGGGGCCGCCACCACTACCCCACCTCTGACCGTGGATTCCGAGGCGGGGATAATCTCATCAGCTACACCTGAGGATTCTGCGGACGGGGAGGAGGAGGAGGAGGAGGAGGATGAGCTTGCGGAGAGCACCCAGCACTCCGTTCTCCCCAACAGCCAGGTCTTTTTCTCAGCCTGACTGAAGTACCCTCCCAAGCCAGTACCCAAGACCATGACCCCATGGAAGGGATCTCAGGTGAGTTTACCTTTTAAAATATAAAACATGGTTTAAAAGCAAGCGTTTTTTAATGATTACTTTGCCCTGAGGACTTGGGATGCATTCACGGCCAGTACAGCTACTGTTAACGTGTCTGGGGATGGAGCGGAAATCCTCCAGGGACATCTCCATGAAGCTCTCCTGGAGGTACTCCAAAAGCCTTGCCACAAGATTTCTGGGCAGTGCAGCCTTATTCCGTCCTCCATGGTAGGACACTTGACCACGCCATGCTTGCAGCAAGTAATCTGGTATCATCGCATGACAAAGCCTGGCAGCGTATGGTCCCGGTGTTTGCTGGCATTCAAGCAACATCCGTTCTTTATCTCGCTGTGTAATCCTCAGGAGAGTGATATCGCTCATGGTAACCTGGTTGAAATACGGGAATTTAATTAAGGGGACAGAGGTGGCCGTTCCTACTGGGCTGTTTGCTTGTGGCTGAAAAGAAATCCTTCCCTGCAGTTAGCCAAGCGCAGGGGGGGGGGGGAGGAATTGGCCCAGAGCTTTTCGCGTTTGGCTAGCAGGGATCTTCCCTGTTACCAGCCACGCGGTGGGGGGAGGGGTACAGCGATCATCCCAGATAATTCATGGTGGGAGGGAGGGGAGGGGGGGTTAGTTTGGTTTCTGCAGGGATCTTCCCTGATACCAGCCACGTGGTGTGGGGAGGGATAAAGCGATCATCCCAGAGAATTGGATGGGGGAGTTTAGTTTGTTTTCTGCTGCTGAAGGTTAACAGGAAAACCGCAGCAGTCAACGGGCTTTGCTTGGTATGTGGGAAAGGAGGGCGCAGAAGCCGAAAGACAATGGCTTACCATGGCCGCATGCAAGCTGAATTCTGTTGCCCGGACCTGCGTCTGTGATCTCTAACACCAAAGCCACAGGCACTCAATATTAAGATGGAAAATGCGACCTTGTACTGAAATCACATGTGCTATGTAATGTGAATAGTGTTGTTCATCATGAAAGAGTATAAGCACTGTTCTGTAAAATGTATCATTTTAAAAACTTCTCTCCTTATTTTCAACCCTCCCTCCAGTAGCTGCAAATTTTTCAAGCCTCCCTCCTCCGTCCCGAAGGCTATCTCAGATAAGGCGGAGGAGAAAGAGGACGCGAGACGAGATGTTCACGGAAATAATGGAATGCACCCACAATGAAAGAGCTCATTTGAATGAGTGGAAGGACACGGTATCTAAATTTAGGAAAGATGCCAGTGAATGTGAGGTCATGAGGGATGCTCGAGATGAGAGGTGGCAGGCTGCAATGCTGGGGCTGCTGCGTGATCAAACAGACATGCTCCGGCGTCTGGTGGAGCTTCAGGAACGGCAGCAGGATAACAAACTGCCGCTGCAGCCACTGTATAATCTCCCTCCCCCCTCACCATGTTCCATATCCTCCTCACCCAGACATGTAAGAACGCGGGGGGGGGGGGGGCGGGGAAGGGGAGGCTCTGTGCACCCTCCCACTCCACCCCAGTGGACAGCCCAACCAAAAGGCTGTCATTATATTGAATTTTTTCAGTGGCCTTTTACTTCCCTCCTATCCTCTTCCCAAACCTCACCCAGATTACCTTGTCGGTTCTCTCCCTATGTTTATAATCACTTAATAAAGAATACATGATTTTTGAATGATAGTGACTTTATTTCCTTTGAAAGCAAGCTGGAGGAAGGGGGAGGGTGGGTTCCTTACAGAGAATGAGTCAATAAAGGGGGCGGGTTTTCATGAAGGAGAAACAAACAGAAATTTCACACTGTAGCCTGGTCAGTCATGAAACTGGTTTTCAAAGCTTCTCTGATGCACAGCGCTTCCTGGTGTGCTCTTCTAATCGCCCTGGTGTCTGGCTGCACGTAATCAGCAGCCAGGCGATTTGCCTCAGCCTCCCACCCCGCCATAAAGGTCTTCCCCTTACTTTCACAGAGATTGTGGAGCACACAGCAAGCAGCAATAACAATGGGGATATTGGTTTGACTGAGGTCTGAGCGAGTCAGTAACGATCGCCAGCGACCTTTTAAATGGCCAAATGCACATTTTACCACCATTCTGCACTTGCTCAGCCTGTAGTTGAACAGCTCCTGACTCCTGTCCAGGCTGCCTATGTATGGCTTCATGAGCCATGGCATTAAGGGGTAGGCTGGGTCCCCAAGAATAACTATTGGCATTTCAACATCCCCAACGGTTATTTTCTGGTCCAGGAAGTAAGTCCCTTGCTGCAGCCGTTTAAACAAAGTAGTGTTCCTGAAGACGCGAGCGTCATGAACCCTTCCCGGCCAGCCCACGTTGATGTTGGTGAAACGTCCCTTGTGATCCACAAGTGCTTGCAGCACCATTGAAAAGTACCGCTTGCGGTTTATGTACTGGGTACCCTGGTGCTCTGGTGCCAAGATAGGGATATGGGTTCCATCTATCGCCCCACCACAGTTAGGGAATCCCATTGCAGCAAAGCCATCCACTATGACTTGCACATTTCCCAGAGTCACTACCTTTTGTAGCAGCACCTCAGTGATTGCTTTGGCTACTTGCATCACAGCAGCCCCCACAGTAGATTTGCCCACTCCAAATTGATTCCCGACTGACCGGTAGCTGTCTGGCATTGCAAGCTTCCACAGGGCTATCGCCACTCACTTCTTAACTGTGAGGGCTGCTCTCATCTTGGTATTCTGGCGCTTCAGGGCAGGGGAAAGCAAGTCACAAAGTTCCAAGAAAGTGCCCTTACGCATGCGAAAGTTTCGCAGCCACTGGGAATCGTCCCACTCCTATGCGGTCCCACCAGTCTGTGCTTGTTTCCCATGCCCAGAATCGGCATTCCACGGCTATAACCTGCCCCATTAACAGCATGATCTCGAAAGCACCGGGTCCCGCGGTTTGATAGAATTCCATGTCCATATCCTCATGACTCTCACCGCCGCGCTGCCATAGCCTACTCCTCGCCGCCTGGTTTTGCAGGTTCTGGCTCAGCATAAACTGCAAGATAACGCGCGAGGTGTTTACAATGTTCATGACTGCTGTCTTGAGCTGAGCGGGCTCCATGCTTGCCGTGGTATGGCGTCTGCACTGTTCACCCAGGAAAAAGGCGTGAAACGGTTGTCTGCCGTTGCTTCCCTGGAGAGGGGGGAGGACATATCCAGAACCACCAGCGACAATGTTTTTGGCCCCATCAGGCACTGGGATCTCAACCCAGAATTCCAATGGGCGGAGGAGACTGCGGGAACTATGGGATAGCTATGGGCTAGCTACCCACAGTGCAATGCTCCAGAAATTGACGCTAGCCCCGGTACATGGACACACACCACCGAATTAATGTGCTTAGTGTGGCCGCATACATTCGACTTTATACAATCTGTTTTCAAAATTCGAATTATATAAATTTGGATTAATCCCGTAGTGTAGACATACCCTTACTTAAAGCTTAAGTCATGTAGGGTGGTGGAGTAGATGATCATAGCAGATATGTATTTTAGTGCATCACTGGATCTTAATCTGGATATTAGTCATGTAATCAGTAGAGATCATTGGCGTAGGAGTGAGATCACTGAGGTCAAGAGAATGAAGCAGAACAAGCATTGGCGATAAAAGCAGCAAAAGAGGCAGCCCACTGCATTTCAGAGATTGGGAAACATAGAATTAGCTATATTTTTTTGGATTGAGGGCAGGTAGAAAAAGTGAGCCTCCTCAGGAATGATCAGGTTGAGTAGGATTGACAGCTAACAACATAGAGAGGAAGGATGGTCTTGTGAAGGCACTGGCTTAGGACTCAAGGATTCATTTCCTGGTTCTGCTACAGACTTCCTGTGTGAGCTTGGACAAAATGTTAGTCTGTCAGTGCCTCAATTCCTTATCTGTAAAATGTGGGAAGGGGAGGAATAATATTTTCCCCACCCTATTTCTGTCTTGTCTATTTAGACTCAGTGACAACAGATGGACTGCAGCTATATCTGAGTGGTATCCGTGAGAACTGAAACGGCCGCGCGGTTGGCCTCCAAAGAGGTGGGATGATTTCTTAACAAGGAGATATGGACAAACATGGCGAAGGATGTCCAGAGCGAGAGAAGATTGGAAGACGTGTTGTGATCGGCTCAGTCTTAACTGATGAAGGACCGACAGTCTACGCAGTCTATTTAGATTGTAAATTCTTGAGTGGCGGTGGAGGGGGTGGGGGTGGGGAAGGGAGAGGCTGTCTCACTATGGGTTTGTTCAATGCCTAGAACAATGGGGCTCCAATCTCAGATAAGGCCTCTAAGTGCTATCATGGTAGAGATAAACAACAATACTTAATAACGATACTTCCTTATTTTCACAACCTCCTTTCTGAGGTTGCAAAAATCATTGTCTCCCTCAGATTTTGGATTAAAAAAGGAGAGAGAACACAGTAAAGCCAAATCTGTGAACTCCATATTTCAAATGGTAGAGAATGGCCTGAGGAAGTAGTAATGTCTTATACAAGACGATTAATGTAGATTTATATTAACAGGTGGCATGTCAAGAGGTGGGTATGGTCAGTCAGTTTAGTTCTACATCCAACTCTATTATGCACAGGATATTATGGAGTAACTTTTAATTGTCCATCCTGGATTTAGTATTTACTGTGTTTGTGCTGCTCAGACTGCACATGGGCTTTGTAAGCAGTTTGGCTAGAACTTCAAACCCATGGAGAAGTTCAGCATGCCTGGCTGATTCTGTTCGTACAGCCCACCTCCTTTCTCAGGTTGCTATCCCCAGTCATCCCTTCTTTCCCAAAACCTGTAGGCACTGCTCCCACCTGCAGCTATTCTCTTGCTTTCTACAGGGGAAAAGGAGCTAGTCAGGGATAAGTGGGAATGGTGGGGAGCACAGTTCCCTCTTGTCTGCTAAAAGGAGAGCTTCCCCCGCCCTCCCTGGCGTGGCTAAGTAGCGCTCTACTACCCTTCCTCCTTGGTTGGTGCAGCCAGAGCTTCTCTCCTGTTTCTATCTAGTTTAACCACCGTGGCCAGTGTTTTGCATTCCACACATGCTCTGTGCTAGGATTGAATGCCCCCTACTGTGGTCCATTCAGGTCTGGTCTCCACTACATGGTTAGTCAAGCACAGCCAAGCACAATGCAAGGGAAGGAACCTTGGGTAAGTATGCAGTTTACTTTGAAATAACAGGGATGGCACTCCCATAGTAGCAGGACGCATCTTTGGAATTACTCATTTTTACTTGTTCCACTACTTCTTCTAGCACAAGAAAGGTAGTATTGCTATCTGCTTTTCATTCTCCTCTAGGGTTAGGCTAGGCTAGCAGCATACAGGCTTGGGGTGCCCTCAGGACGCTGACAGCAGCTGTGCTCTCTTTGCCTCTGTTACCCTCAGGAGTGAGCAGAACTAAAATTGCTGCCACCTGTGGAAAACAGTGCCAACTAGAATCATGAAACCGAGCTATTCCCTCCTAATTTCCCCAACTCCTGGAGGGCCATAATCCCCATGGCTGGTGTCGTGACTGGTGCCATGCTCAGTCAATCCCAAGCAGAAGTGAGAATGTCGTGCTTACAACTTTTGGGGAGCAAATTCAGCATCTTAAGTTTCGATTCCCATTATAAATACACTGACAATGGTACCTCTGTGTGTTGCATCTGCAGCTGCTGATTGCGGCCTTCAGGGTCTCTTCTTTCACACCCACTAACTGCGGTGGCTGTATGCCGATGGAACTTAGGTTGACATAACTTTGTAGTAGTGTAGACATGGCCTCAGTGACCTCTTGTCCCATCTACGATCTCAGGGGTGAAGAGGGAGGAGAATTCTAAACAGAACCATTGCCCAGTAATCCTGCAAAGGAACTTGAGGAAGGGAGGGATGCAGAAGGCACCTGTATCAACCTAAATAATAAAGTATAGAAATTATTTGCTCCTGACTAGTTGCTAAGGAAACCCAGGTGTTCCCTAGACATTGGAAAATTAAATCAGCTAAGGGTTAAGAACATTTACAGTGAACTGCTGTCCAGTTTTGAGCAAACTTGGGCTGATTTCCAGGTTTCATTCAGATTTTTGTGAAATGTGTAGTTTCTCACGGCCTTGACATGAACCTGAGGTGAAAGTGGAGGTTTTGGCTGAGTTTTGCTTTATGCTGGATTTGTCCAGTCTCCTGACTCAAAACCAACCTCAGAATCTGGTAAGTACAAACCCATGTGGATCAAAACTGAAGCAAATGTTTGCACAAATCACTGTGAAGTGAAACTGCTGTGTTTTGCAAATCCCTCTAAAATATTTAGTTTAATGTCTACTGGATCTTTCCATGCATTTAATTTAGAGAGTGAACAACTAACCAATATAGATTTCTTGCAGCATTAGATAAGATAGATGACTTGCATCACAGAGAATAATAGGTCACTACATTGTGGTATCTAGAAAAACATCAGACTCTAAATTTGTTTTTCTTCTATTGTAATTACTCTTTGGATGACTAAAAGATAGAAGCTTATTTTCTTCTTCCTCTTCAGTCTACACAGAAAAACACCCTACACAGCAGTGAGTCTCAGAGCCTGGGTCAGTTGACTCGGGTACAAGGGGCTTGTGCTGTGAGAATAAAAGGAAGTGGCTATGTCTACACTGCAATTAAACACCCAGGGCTGGCTTGTGGCAGCTGACTCAAGCAAGTGGGGCCTGGGCTTTAGAGCTGTAAAACTGCAATGTAGATGTTTGGACTCAGGCTGGAGCCCGGGTTCTGGGACACTCTCCCCTTTTGGGGTCCCAGAGCTCAGGCTCTAGACTGAGCCCATATGTCTACACCGCAGTTTTACAGCCCCACAGCCCAAGCCTCGTGAGCCCAAGTCAACTGACATGGCCCAGCTGTGAGTGTTTAATAGCAGTCTAGACATACCCCAGTGTAGACATTCCCACTTGGGCTGGAGCCAAGGGTCTCCGAGCCTCAGCTCCAGCCTGAGCGGGAATGTCTACACTGCTATTTTTAGCCCCCTAGCATGAGCCTTCCGAGGCTGAGGTCATGTCTACACTACAATATTAGGTCGATTTTATAGCAGTCGATCTTTAGTAACCGGTTTTATACAGTCGATCATGTGTCTCCCCACTAAGCGCATTAGGTCGGCGGAGTGTGTCCTCAATACCATGGCTAGCATTGACTCACGGAGTGGTGCACTATGGGTAGCTATCCCACAGTCCCTGTTGCCCATTGGAATTCTGGGTTAAGCTCCCAATGCCTGATGGGGCAAAAACATTGTCGTGGGTGGTTTTGCTTACATGTTGTCAGTCTCCCCTCCTTCCCTCCCTCTCTCCCTCCTTGAAAGTAATGGCAAACAATCATTTTGCGCCTTTTTTCCTGGGTTATCCATGCAGACGCCATAGCAAGGCAAGCATGGAGCCACTCAGCTGCACACTGCTTTTGTGAGCATTGTAAACACCTCGCACATTATCCCACAGTATTTGCAGAGCCTAGCTAGGAGCCGCCAGCACGAGGAAGATTGTGAGGAGGACATGGATACAGACGTTCCTGAAAGCATGGGATGTGGTAATTGGGATATCATGGTGGCATTGGGGCATGTTGATACAGTGGAACACTGATTCTGGGCCCGGCAAACAAGCACAGACTGGTGGGACTGCATAATATTGCAGGTATGGGATGATTCCCAGTAGCTGCAAAACTTTCGCATGCATAAGGCCACTTTCATGGAACTTTGTGAGTTGCTTTCCCCTGCCCTGAAGCACAGGAATATCAAGATGAGACCTGCACTGACAGTTGAGAAGTGAGTGGCGATAGCCCTGTGGAAGCTTGCAACATCTGACTGCTACCGGTCAGTCAGTAATCAATTTGGAGTGGACAAATCTACCGTGGGGGCTGCTGTGATCCAAGTAGCAGGCCAGGGCAATCAATACCCTTCTGCTAAGAAGGGTAGTGACTCTGGGAAATGTGCAGGTCATAGTGGATGGCTTTGCTGCAATGGGGTTCCCTAACTGTGGTGGGGTGATAGGGATATGCGTTCCGTCAATCTTGGCACAGGACCACCTTGCCAAAGAGTACATAAACTGTAAAGGGTACTTCTCAATGGTGTTGCAAGCACTGGTGGATCACAAGGGCCATTTCACTGACATCAATGTGGGATGGTTGGGAAAGGTGCATGATGCTTGCATCTTTCGGAACTCCGGGCTGTTCGGAAAGCTGCAAGAAGGAACTTTCTTCCCAGACCAGAAAATTACCGTAGGGGATGTTGAAATGCCAATAGTTATCCTTGAGGACCCAGCCTACCCCTTGCTCCCATGGCTCATGAAGCTGTACACAGGCACCCTGGACAGCAGTAAGGAGCAGTTCAACTATAGGCTGAGCAAGTGCAGAATGGTGGTAGAATGTACCTCTGGACATTTAAAGGGGTGCTGGCGCAGTTTGCTGAGTAGGTTAGACCTCAGCAAAAGCAATATTCCCATTGTTATTGCTGCTTGCTGTGTGCTCCATAATATCTGAGAGAGTAAGGGGTAGACGTTTATGGAGGGGTGGGAGGTTGAGGCAGGTCGCCTGGCGGTCAGTTTTGAACAGCCAGACACCAGGGCAATTAGAAGAGCACACCGAGGCACGCTGTGCATCAGAGAGGCTTTGAAAAACAGTTTCATGACTAACCAGGCTATGGTGTGACAGTTGTGTGTGTTTGTCCTTGATGCAAACCCACCCCCTTTGGTGAATGTACTTCCCTGTAAGCCAATCCCCCACCCCGCTTCGACCACAGCTGGCACAGGAAATAAAGTCCCTATTGTTCTAAATCCATTCATTCTTTATTTATTAAAAAATACTTGATATCACTGACAACGCTGACTAGGAAAAGGAAGCCGGGGTGTACAAAGGGTTTGATAACGGGGTTGGGTTGGGGGAGTAGGGAAGGACAAGGCCACATTGCTTATTGTAGCCACACTACAAATCAAAGCTGTTTGAATGACAGCTTTCTGTTGCTTGGGCCATCCCCTGGAGTTGAGTGGCTGGGTACCCGGAGTCTCCCCCCGCGTTCTTGGGCATCTGGGTGAGGAGGATATGGAACTTGGCAAGGAGGGCAGGCAGTTACACAATGGCTGCAGACTAGTGGGGGTCTGTACTCTAGTTGCCTTTCCTACAGCTCCACCAGACACCACATCATGTATGTTTGCTCCCCCATTAGCCTCAGCATCTCCTCCTGCGTGTTCTGAGTACGCTTACTGTTTGCTTTCCTGGCCTCTGCCACGAATGCCTCCATGCATTCAGCTGTGCCCTATCAGTGCGGGAGGATTGCATGAGCTCTGAAAACATATCCTCGTGAGTGCGGTTTTTTTCGCCTTCTAATCTGCGATAACCTTAGGGTCGGAGTTGATGCAGGGAGCATAGAAGCATTTGCAGCTGGGGGGGGGGGGGGGGGGGGGAAGGGAGAGTAGACTTTTAAGAAGATACATTTTTGAGAACAGAAGGGAGACTCTTTCACAGTGAATCAAGCAATTCACAGCAGACAGCACATGTGTTCATATGTTTTAGGTACAAGGTCGCATTTTACTTTTTACACATCACACACGGCTGGGCAACATAATTCAGTTTGCAGGCAGCCATGGTAAGCCAAAGGGTACGTGGGGTTGGCTTCTTCTGCATTCATAACATGTGGGAATGGTTTCAAACTGCAGCGCCCTCCTTTCCCATAGCAACCAATGCCGGTTGTGTTTGCCGTTTAAAAGGAGGGGCTGTGGTTTTGGTCCCGCATGGCCATTCTCCGGGATGATCCCTTTTAGCCAAGCGCACACAGTCAAGCGTGCCTGGGGTCTAATATGTCGGGGACCAGCAAACAGAGGGGATTACTGTTCCCTTACAAAACTTCCCCTATTTCAACCAGGTGACCATGAATGATATCTTTCTGTGTCAGCCTCAGGAGAGTGATAAAGAGTGAATGTTGCATGAATGTGACCAAAACCCAGGACCATTCGCTGCCATGCTTTGTGCTGCAATGATTCCAGACTACTTGCTACTGGCTTGGCATGGTAAAGTGTCCTACCTTGGAGGATGAAATAAGGCAGCCCTCCCCAGAAATCTTCTGCAAAGGCTTTCAGAGTACCTCCAGGAGAGCTTCATGGAGATGTCCCTGGAGGATTCCCGTTCCATCCCCAGACACGTTAACAGACTTTTCCATTAGCTGTACTGGCCGCGAATGCATCCCAATTGCTCAGGGCAAATCAAATATTAAACACAATTGCTTTTAACCCCTGTAGTGTAGCTACAAATGTGCACTCACCAGAGGTGCCTTTTCTGCCTTCAGGGTCCGGGAACAATATGCCCTGGGAGGTTATTGGCTCCAGGGTGATGAAAAGGTCCTAGCTGCCAGGGAGAATGGATTCTCTGCTTGCCTTCTGCGCATTCTCCTCCTCCTCTTCCTCATTCACAAAATCCTCATCCATGCTGTGTGAGGCAGCCACCTTGCAGGTGTGCACGGAGAGTGTCAGGGTACTGGTAGGGTCCCCCCCTAGAATGGCATGCAGATGATCATAGAAGCGGCATTTCTGGGGCTCTGACCTGGAGTGACCATTTGCCTCCTTTGTCTTTTGGTAGGCTTGCCTGATCTTCTTAGTTTTCACGCGGCACTGCTGTGTGTCCCTGGTGTAGCCTCTCTCCACCATGCTCTGTGCGATTTTGGCATATATATCAGCATTTTTTCTGCTGGATCAGAGTTCTGCCTGCAATCAAATCCAGTGTCTCCTGTTCACTGCATGCTGGAGCTTGTTTGCGATTCTGGGACTCCATGGTCACCTGTGCTGCTGAGCTCGCCACGCTGATCAAATAGGAAATGAAATTCAAAAGTTCCCGGTACTTTTCCTGTGTATCTGGCATCAGAGCTGAAAGTGCTGTCCAGAGCAGTCACATTAGAGCACTCTGGGATAGCTCCTGGAGGCCAATACCATAGAATGGAACAGCGCTGCATCTACACTACCCCAAATTAGACCTAGGAAGGTCGATTTTAGCACTACTCCCCTCGTAGGGGAGGAGTACAGCCGTCGATTTTAAGAGCCCTTTAGGTTGGCGGAACGGGATTGGTTGTATAGATGCATTCATTATAAAATCGACCTAGCATGGCTAAATTCGACCTAACCTCATAGTATAGACCAGGCCTGAGTCAGTTACCTGGGCTCTGAGACTCCCTGCTGCGCTTTTGTGTTTGTTTTTGCTATGTAGACCTACCCTCAGTTACCTAGATTCCCTTTGGACAATGTGCAATGCTATCTCACGTGATGTTATTGTACTCATTACAATCCTTGTTCATTTGAATTCTTTCATTTTATTTAAAAGGTGAACATAAAGATACCCTGGCACTAATGCTTATACCTAATTTTACTTTGCCCCAGATTAAAATGGATGATCTAATAGAGCTGTTCTGCCTATAAAGTTTTTCTTATCTCAACATGATATCACAAATGATACCTGAACTGAGTAATAAGTTCTGACTGATTAGTCTATCTTTGAAGACGGAAACAGAGACTTCCACTGAGAACCACTTTATAGAAGAGAACAAACCTACAAAAGGAAGTTATGGACAAACGGTCTGAAAAACTATGTTCAAGATGCATGTCCCACATAACCACATGTTCTTGCCCAGACAGACCCATATCCGGACACATGAACCATGTCTCCTCATTGTATAAATATTTTTAACAGTAAGTTAGTAAGTCCTTCAATAATATTGCATATTATTTTTTTATGAAGCATAAGCCTTTTGTTTTTTTCTTAAACTGCAACCAACAGCACTATATCCTGAATATCTTAGCATAATAGTGACTTTAATTTCAATATGTACACATTTTTATTGATCGTGCAATTACTATCCAGGGAACTACTTTAACAAATTTAATCCTGAGAGCATTTGCCCTGCGGCAATTTAAAGTTGTTCAATCAAATGAATTCTTAGAACATATGCATTTATGTATAAAGATCTGCAGTAACCAAAGGGTTAATTTACTCATTTTAGGATTAGAAGTCGCTCTCTCTGGGTGTTAGGTTTTACAAAACTTAATATTAATAGAAATAATTTAATTATATTATTTAGTAGCATTTTAAAAATGTATACCTGCCTCTTTAGTTGTAAACCCAGGTCCAGCAACATTGTGCCAGTGCATAAAAACAAGATAGTGAGGCTGTTGAAAATACTGAAATTATCTCCCCCCACCCCATGCCACACAGAGTTCATTAGATGATAAAATACTGAAATTATCTCCCCCCACCCCATGCCACACAGAGTTCATTAGATGATAAATACTGGCTGACTTGTATGTAAAAACTACTGTTACAAATTATGCTTAATCACACAGAACTGCAGGAAATGAGTTGAAGTTTAATGTGAAAAGCCTAGTCAGAGGCTAATCTACTAAAAGATAGTGTGTGTGTGAGAATCTATGAAAAAGGTAGTTAAAAGAAATAATTACATACATAGAAAAATGCTCATTCACACCAGCTGAGGATCTGGCCTACCATTTTCAGTGATTTAGAATAAAATAGTATCTATCTCTCTGTTCCTCTCGCCAAACAATCAGTGGCTCAAAGAGGTTATGATAATCTTTCCAGAGGGTAAACTAACTTGTTTTAATATGTCTTAGCCTGCTGAAATCATTGCACACTCAAACCTCTCATTGACTTCAGTGGGAGGTTGGAGAATGTAACAGTTCCAGGAATGGTCCTTCAGTAAGAACATTAATCAGTTGGTATGATTTTCAAGTTCACGCAAACCTTGTTGACAATGAAATAGTATGACTGCCAAAGCTTAATGTTGCTTATACTTGTTGATAGCAACAAGGGTATATTGCAGAATAAAAGTTCAAGACACCTGGTGCTCTGTGTTTTCTCATCTGCAGCACATTGTTGCTGGTGATTTAATATGCTCAGTTGAAATTTTAAAAATCCCTAATGGAGAAACAGACATTGGGCCACTGCAAGCCTTGGACAGGTGTGGAATTTGCCCTCCATGCATGGCCCCATTTGCCTGGCTGGAGCTGCCCCCCCCCCTCCAAATATAGAAGTCAAGCTACGCTTATGAATTGGGCCCAATCTTATAAATACTTATGCATGTGAGTAGTTATAATCACATGAGTAGTTCCACTGACTTCAGTGGGACTATTCATGTGAGTAAAGTTACTTGTGTGCAAGTGTTTGTGGCATTGGGCTGTATAATATTTTTAGTGTGCATAACAGAGAGGAAAGGATGAATAAAATCCTGAGGATGGTGGATAACTCAAATTAATTTGCAAACATTCACAAAACATGCCAGTATCATTGAGTCGGAGATTTTAAGGCCAGAAGGGACCATTATCATGCAGTCTGACCTCCTGCATAACACAGACTATAGCATTTCACCAAGTAAAACTTGCATCAAACCCATCATTTCTGGCTGAGCTAAAGCATCTTTTAGAAAGACATGTTAAGCTTCTTTAGTTTCTCACTGTGTAAGGCAGGTTTTCCATGCCTCAAATGTTTCTTGCAGCACTTTTCTAAACCCTTTCCAATTTGTCAACATCCTTTTTCAAGTGTGGACACCAGAACGGAGTGTAGTATTCCAATAATGGTCTCACTCTTATAAAGTGGCAATAACACCTCCCTATGTGAACAGCCAGACTAGTACAAGAAAGTCTCGGTTAGGTTCATAATTCCATAGGACATAGCATTTGCCATCTCAGATGATGATCCATGAGGACTGGTATCCTGTCTCTGTATAGTGATCAATACCGGATTCTTCAAAAAAAAAATTTTTTTTTGTAAACCATCCATAATGCACCAGTAGTATAATTCAGTAGAGGGAGAGCAGAAGGTGGATCCATTCTTGACCTCAGCAGGAGTCTAAACAATGTTTCCTACATAAGCTATTATTCCTATCATAGCTTTACCTTGACTACTGTTTTAATGGTCAGTGGGTCTAATTCATTTTTAAAATCTGTTCACAATATTTTTTTAGTATGATTTCTTGTGGCAAGTTTGCAGAGTAAGCATATGTGGCATGAAGAAGTATTTTTATTGATTCAAAATTTACTGTTCTATATTCATCAAGAGACCACTGTTATATGACAAGGTAAACAAGAAAGTGCTTTTTTCACTGTGCCTTTCAAAATATGAATGCTTTAGTCAAGTTTCCTTTTTGTTTTCCTTTTTTTCGGTTAGGGAATCCTGATCTATTCAGACTTTTGTCACTGTGCAATGGGTGAGACAATAGATGATGAAAGTTCATTTCAGTGGGGAGATGACAATAGCGTGGAATCTCATGGGTTGTAAAACCCAGATAACAGCAACAAAAATATACACAGTAGTTCTCATCAGAGCTGGTTGAATTAAAAAACAACCCAACCCCCTTTCTTTTTTTGAATAAAAGTGCTGAGTTTATGTTCTGTTTGCTATATGTGAGTATTCAGATGACTACATTGTGTCTGAAAATATTAAAGAATCCCCAGCGTGTCACCAATTTTATAATGAATTTATCTGTCATTCATTATTCTTCTTTATGATTCCTGGGACTAGCTGCACCTCTGTCCCCTTTTTGGTGTCTCTGAATGCACCCCTCTCAGGTTTTGGGTAAGAGCATGATGTCTACCTTGGGGTGGAATTTTGCAGCTCTCCCACTTTTAGAGCAGGACCTGGGCTACAGTAGCTTACGTTATCAACCTTATTATCTGCAGGTCCAAATGTGTTCAGGCAACTTCAGTTCTTCCCTTTTAGGAGTCTGTGGCCAATGGTGTATAGTGATCAAGCTGCCTTTTTTAACAAAAAAAATATTGTTTTTTGAGCAGTATAAATAAAGCTTTAAAGAAGAAGGATTTTAAAACAACCACCAGTTTACGTGCTTGTTTATCTTATCAAAAGTCTTACTATCCCCTGATAGTAACTTATGTAGGCCTAACTGATTCAAACACCCACAGTCGGATCTTGTGCCTGGTGGCATTGTCCCTTAACTCTTCAGTGTCACTGGAGAGGTAACTATCTGGAGCCATCTTTGGGTCAATATTCCAGAAAGCCCTCTATTGAGTTAACCCAACATATTCATATAGTAAGCATCTCTATAACCAGGCCAACATACAGTATGAATAAATTATTACCAGACAGCTCTAAATTTCTCACTACTTTTAAAAAATGTCCAGCCATTCAAGAAGGGAGCAGAAAGAACTCTGTCTGACTTAGGCATTCAATCAGACAATTCATGGAATAATGGCACCTAAACACTTAACAGTTATGCAAAAATCCCCACCAACACACTGTAAATTACTTATTAAAACTATTCAGCACATACTTCTGCTTAAAAATAATTTTTGTTTTGCAGAAATCACGTTCTTTCATGAATGATTCACTACTCATAAAGGATTAAATGAACAACTTATATTATTCAGAATTAGTAGCCTGACCAGCTCTAATTATGAAGGCTTAGTAAAGAGCTTCAGACCCAGGTTTGTACTGTCACTCGATGTGTCGTATTTCCCTGGGTGTTGGGGAGTGGAAGATGCACTGGATTTGTTTGGGTGGAGGGAGGAGGACAAGAGAGGGGAGCAGTAGATATAGGGAAAAGCTGCATGACTCTACACCTACTCACCTGGCAGCTTTCAAAGGAGCTGTGTGGCTTTGTGTAAAGCAGTAGACAGTTCCTTTGAAAGCTGCCACATTCCCTCTCTGCTTCTGTGGTAGCCTATACTACAGACAGCTGTGGGTGTATCACACATGTATAGCAGGCATGCAGACTCAGACAACAACGTGATGGTCCACGCATCTATTTCCTGTTCCCCCAGTACTCAGTCTAGTCACAAAAGGCCAAACAACCTACTGACACAAAAACTCATAGCTAGACTGAGCAGTATTTAGCATGCAGTGGGGGGAGGAATGGGTATCTCAAGATACCAGTAGACTTTAAATTAAAAAAAAAGAAGAAGAAGAAACTAGATGAGAATGGAGCATGGGGGGAAGATGGGGAGAAAAAGGAAGAGGCAGTAGCAACTGTCAGGGCATATATAGAGTTAAAGGGATGTGAGGCTACAAATCTGCAAATTCATTACCAGGCAGGGAAGTGAGGGGATCGGGGTGGGGGGGGGGCGGAGCAGGGAATTTAGATATATTGAAAATAACAAACAAGAAAAGCCTTTTTAATTAGAAAAAACAACCCCCAGTGGAAGATGCAACTCAGAACTTCCAGCCCTAGGGGAGGAAGGACTAAGGAAGGGCTAAGTTGTTTTTGTGTTCACACAATTTTGGGATGCTCCAAGGGTTAAAATGGCCCTAGCATGATTTAGGATCGCCCATGGAGCTGCTCTAAGTTGTGGCAGCCTATTCCAGGGTGACTGTGCTGTCCATAAGGTCTGTGCCTCCTCTAACATGCTCCCTCCAGCTCTCAGCCCCAACCCAAACCCCATTGTGACCTCTATGCAAGGGCTTGCTGGGGACTGTGAAGGGCAGCCTACAACTACCTTATGCAATGCCTGTGCTGGGGAAATTCTCCTAGCCACCACTGGGACTCTTATGGTCTCTGTCTGCAAATGCAAAACATACAGGGGCTGTAGCAGAGCTTGACATCTTACCCCCAAACTTTTGCCAACTCACTCACCAATGAAAGTTCCATCTGAAAATTGGCAGCTGATCCCCATTTGGCAGTGGGGTTTAAAGCAAGCTGAGAGCAAGATGTCTGTTGGTTTCTGGGGCTCAGAAATCAGAAGACAAATGAGCCCCAAATTGATTGTTTTTTAAAAAACTATTATTTTTAATCCAATCTCAAGTGACACGGATCTGTGCTGTAGATCTAAAAGGTCCAAATCTATTCATGACACATGAGGGTGTCAATATGATGTCAAACTACCATTTAATTTTTTTCATTTTGCTTTTTTTAAAACCTAGGAAATTACACACAATCCCCCCTTCCCCCCATGTTAAAATACCATTATTAAGGCTGCCCTCAACAGCTAGGAAATGCCAGAATGAACATTGCCCATGAAATCTTAATTTGTCCCCCTTGTGGGTATGCATTATGATATGGTCTGTAATTACACGATTACATATTTTTTTCCACAGGACCCCTGTCTCATTCAATGCACAGGATGGATGGTGCTCACTGAATGATCAACTATTTAGTATTTTTGTTTATCCTTGTTGTTCAAGGTGTGGGCCCATGTCTTACTGATTGCACACTGTTTAAACCCTGCTCTGAAGACAAACTTATTAATTGGCTTATGAGCTTTTCTATGGTGCTTATCACTATAATATCTCAGTGCTTCACAGCTATCAATTAAATTTATCCTTACAACACTCCATTTTACTGACTGGGAATTGAAATAGAGAGATTAAGGTCAAAAGTATCCACTAATTTTGAGTGCACAATTTGAGATGCCTAGAACCTAATTTTTCAGAGTAATTAGCATTAGATAGCACTTTATACATTCAAAATACAGCTCCCCTTGACTGTCATTGCATGTGAGAATGCTCAGCACTTCTGCAAATCAGCTCCCAGGATCACACGTTCTGAGCCCTGAAAATAAGGAACACACAATTAGCAACCACTTATAAAAAAATGTGGTGTACATGACCTGCCCAGCATCACACAATAACTCTGTGGCAGAGGCAGGAATAGAAATCAGTTCTCCAGGACAGCATTCAACTTTCTTAACCATGAGACCTTTCTTTCTTTTCCTGCAGTCCCTGTCTCATTCACTACTCACCTTTCAGTTTCTGCAACACAAGAAGCAAAGTTCCTAGGCCTTGTCTACACTGCTGGGGTAAGTTGACCTAAGTTACTTTACTCCAGCTACGTGAATAATGTAGCTGGGGTCAACATAGCCTATATCAACTTACCCTGGTGTCTTCACTGCGCTGTGTTGACGGGAGACACTCTCCGGTCAACTTACCTTAATTTTCTCGAGGAGATGGAGTACCAGAGTTGAATGGAGAACACTCTGCCATCGATTTAGTGGGTCTTCACTAGACCCCCTAAATCGACACCCACTGCATCGATTGCAGCAGCGACGATCTCCCAGTTTTCAGAGGGGTAGCCGTGTTAGTCTGTATCAGCAAAAACAACGAGGAGTCCTTGTGGTACCTTACAGACTAACAAATTTATTTGGGCATAAGCTTTTGTGGGCTATAACCCACTTCATCAGATGCATGGAGTGAAAAATACAGTAGCGAAGACAAGCCCCCACAGACAACAGTCTCCTTCACTAGATAATTCTGATTCATCCCCAGAGCAGGTCTAGCCAGTGCACTGAATAAACCAGGCATCCTATGGAAAAAAAAGAATGTGATCACATAATTAAAAACTATATCATAAAGCATATGTGCAAAGGGGATGAATTAACACTGCATGGGAATCTTAATTCTGGCATTATGTAACTTTTGAGTGTTTGACTTTGCAACTTGAATATTCTTTTAAGATTATTTTTGTGTGTGTAATACACTACATAAAGCTGCTGCCCCAGCAGCTATCGATCTAGTTATTGTCCTTATATCCAGGAGAAAGTGAATAAAAGAAGGAAGAGGGAGCTTCGACTTACCTTCTTGTTGAATGCTTCCTGTTTCAGAGCCGATAAATTAACTGGCTTCTCCGATAGGCTCAGAAGAAATCCAAATTTCAGTTGGGTCTTAACAGGTTGTAATTTTCTGGGGATGGCCTAGCAACCTTTTTTCACCCTCAAATTCCCGCTCTTTCTCAGACCTCTTTTCAGCAAAGCACTTAACCTGTTTGCCTGTTTAAAGCTAAGCACAAGCTGAAGTGCTTTGCTGAACTGGGCCTCTCTCTTAAGGACATGACACATAGCATAGTATACTACAGGTTCATGGATCAAAATGATAAATAAGAGCATACCATATTAAGACTAAGCATCCATGTGTATGATAATGAGTTACTTTAACTAGGCCAATATATTTTCTCTTATGGATACATAAGTTATAACTTATTCACTTGACTGGGAATATCAAGCCACGGTATATTGACACCATGAATAATGAGAATTTAAAAATAACATTTTGGAGGCTACTGTCAACATTGCCTTATAAAGTATGCAGCAGATAATTCAGGAGGTGAATGTCAGTGGTACATTGGATAACAGCACCTGCTTAGTGTAAAATTAAGTATGCCATAATAATGAACTGTGACTCTCCTACTGGAACCATAATGATGATGATCTTTAAAGGGCAGCTTTTAAAACTGAAGAAATAGTTAAAAGCAAATAAAAGTCCCATCATGGTCCCCCACAAGCTTAGAGTTCTACAGAAAAGGGCTTATGCTCCTTCTCCAATGCCACCTCACTGCCAATGTGCTATCTTTCATCTCCACCTTTTCCCTGGGACTGAGGCTTGGGAGACTCCATGGAGGGATTGATGTGGAGGAAAATACAGATGGCTAGACTGGTGGGAAGAACTGACACTAAGCTGGGGAGCACTTGAGGTGGTCCAAGAGCATTCATATGTGGTTTTTATTCTATATCTCTCAATATTAATATTCTGCCTTCTTGTTGCATTTACCCAAATACTTGCTATTTTTGCATGTCCATTTCTAATCCCATACATAAATACAAGAAAATATTGTTGCTTTCATAGTAATGGTGCTTCAGTTTCTAGGCTCAGGTGGAAACCAGATGTAAGAGTGTGCAAGAAACTTTAGCTGAACATTTCAGACCCTCAAAATATTTGGTTCAAGGTTGATCATTAAATTAGGCGAAGGTTTTGAGCTGGTTATATTAATTTATCCAAACTGGCTCATCCATTCATAATTACTACTGCAAGTGAGCACCTTTTTACTTTTTACTGACCTATATAGTTAGAGGCCAAAATAGAACCATATGTGAGCTGAAGTTCGAATAAGGCAAACTTCTTCAAAAATAAAGCATTAAATTGAAGAAGACCAGAGCTCCCATAAAGAGATAATAAACATGCACTTAAATTGCCATTTTCAAACAATGTGTTTTCTCTTTGTGTTTTCATTTTGCAAGTGCTTTTATGGGCCATATATTTGCTATTCAAATTCTTAGGGATTGTACATATTACAGCTTACTTTGGTATAGCTTAAGTCACTCAGGGGTGTGGAAAAGCCACCCCCCACCCCCGAGCAACATAAGTTACATCAACCTAAGGGTTGGTGTACACAGTGCTATGTTGGGGAGGGAGAAGCTCTCCTGCCAACATAGCTACCACTGCTCGGGGAGGTGGAGTGATTATGGAGAACTCTCTCCCGTCATTATAGAATGTCTGCAATAGCAGCGCTACAGCGATGCAGCTGCACCGGTACAGCTATGCCGCTGTAACGATTCTAGTGTAGACTAGTCCTTAGTAACTTAAGAACATAACCATGGCCATAGTGGGTCAGGTCAATGGTCCATCTAGACCAGTATCCTGTCTTCCAACAGTGGCCAGTGTCGGATGCTTCAGCGGGAACAAACAGAGCAGAACAATTTATCGAGTGATTTATCCCCTGTTGTCTAGTTCCAGCTTTTGACAGTCAGAGATTTAGGGACACTGAGAGCATGGGGTTTCATCCCTGACACGACCTATTATCCATGCACTTATCTAATTCTTTTTTTAACCCAATTACACTTACATTGGATGTAAACTTTTCATAAAAATTGGAGAAGGGCTGAACCAAAACACAAGATCAAACAGTCTTTGCAACTAGTTCAAGGATGATGGCCTACCTGTGTGGGGTAGCATAAAAGAAAGGATGAGGATGGCTGTGCGAGAAGTGGACAAATGGGTGATTGAGGCTAGCATTGTTGATGGAACGGAGACGTCAGACAACTCTGAGGAGAAACAAGATCAGATAAGTAGTGAGGGAGTAATATTAAAAAACTGACCTAAAACAGCAAACACTAGGAAATTCAAAGAAAAAAGCTGCCACAATCCTACCTTCTTGGCCTACCCCACTTCATCCTGTTATTTCAGTATATTTTCTCTTTCTACATATCCACTTTAATGATGGCAACTTCTCCCTGCCCATCTCCCTGCTCCTTCCACACTTTCCCTCTAAAGAATCTCACTATAGTTAGTGTGGAGCCCTCTTCTACAATAATGTTCCTCCCTCTCTCTCTCTCTCTCTCTCTCTCTCTCATTGACTTACATCTCCTTTCAAATCTCAGCTGGAAACAGTCGGCCTATATCTTCTATTTTTTCCACTTCTGCTTTTAATATTTAATTATTCTCTGAAAACATTTTGGATACCATATGTAGGAAAGATATAGAACTTGCTTTTGTACCACCTTATTAGAGCTGTGTGTGATTTTACACTTCTATAGAGCTGTACATACAAGTTTCTTATTTTCTTCCCCAACTCTTTATTTTTACTGGGCACCACCATAAGAAATTTGTTTTGAACTATTTCTCCTAGAGACAAGTATACTTCACCCATTCTTACAGTTCTTACTCAAGCAAAAGTTCCATGGACTTCAATGGGAGTTTTTCCTGAGAAGAGACTGCAGGACTGAGCTGATTATCTGAGGCTATGTCTACACTACCGTGGTAAGTCTACCTAAGTTACGCTACTCCAGCTACATGAATAACGTAGCTGGAGTCGACATACTGCGTCGATGGGAGATGCTCTCCTGTTGATGTACCTTACTTCCCTCATTCCCAGTGGAGTACTGGAGTCAACCAGAGAGCACTCTGCAGTCGATTTAGCAGGTCTTCATGAGACCGTCTAAATTGTCCCCCGGTGTATCGATCACAGCAGCGTCGATCCCGCCGTACTGTAGACACAGCCTGAGATTCATTCAGACATTACCTGCCACGAATATGAATCCAAGGTTTTATCCAAATGTGGTTTGGCTGGATATCTGATTTTCAGTGATACAAATGTACCCTCTAGTGGTGAGAGTACAGAAAGGTGTCTGTTCAAATTCAGACATGAAAGCTGCCACAATCCTCCCTGTTGCTGTCACCTCAGCGAGCATATAGGCACTGAATTGTCTGAATAGCTGCATTCAAACTGGACATAATGAATAATTCCAGTTCATCCTTCCCTGCCCCCCCGCCCCCGCTTCCACTTATAAGTTAGGGCATACATACACTTTGAAAGGTTAGTGAGCTTCCACTTATATTTACAGCTGGACAAATGATTTGTTCAACTAAGCTGAACCTAGCCTGCAACAAGCAAATGACTTGTATATAGGGACCAGGTTGGGATTTGATCATGAAACTATTTGTCCAAATGAAGTTTCATCCCTTTAGGATGGAGGGAGGGAAGGCAGCTATTTTGGTGGATGGAGTTAGCACCTGGGGAGAGAAGATCACAGTGTCATGTCAGAGGGACTGAGACACTATCATTTTTTTCAACGTGGGGCTGAAAGCATGCATCTATGACCTGAGTTGAGGAGTAAGTTTGACCTCTGCTGGTGGGTATGAAGAAGACAGCGATAGATTGCCTACAACTGATAGAATTTCTTTTGTGTTGAACAGCCCATGAAGTTTATCTGCTGCTCACTGTTCCCTAGAGGTTATTAAAGATTAGAGGGCTTCTCAAACTATATCCCCTCAAAATATATATTCTAAGTTAAAATAAAATGGGCTGCTTCTGTGTCTGGTTCTAAGGACAGAATTCAAGCCACAGGGCTCTTTCCTCTCAGGTCATTTCCCTTGGGAATGTGTTCCCTCTCCAGAGTTTTGTGGCCTTTAGCGTATAATACAAAGCACATACTTTTGGTTTAGCTTTAGAAAATATTTTTGTTTACCCTATTCTCACATATATTAACACACAGGATTCATTAACAGCATTGGGGTCATTTTATGCACCACATTATGGATTGTCTATTCATATGAGGAACCCGACATAATTTATTATGGAACACAGATTAATTATGGAACATATAGTTATGTGATGTAAAGTTTGAGAATATTTCATTCATATACAAATGAGACACACGCCAGTACATTAGTGTGTTAACTATGATGAAATCATTATTGAGTGGTAAGAACAAAAGACTTTCTAATGTGATGTTGCTAAAATCATCACCAGGGAAGGAGGGAATGTAGACCCTGGTGATGACAGCACTATCTTGACCATGTGGAGTGGATATGTCATGGGGAGGGGTTGAACAAATGTGCATGTGTGTCGGGGCAGTATCCTGAAATACAGTTCCTGTGGCCAAGTGCCTCCCTGCAGCCTTTGTACCCTTGGTTTCTCCAACTCTTAGAAATAGGTCACAATAGGTCACATTCTGCTGGAAGAATCTATACCTCGTCTCCTACATCGGGGTTCTCAAACTGGGGGTTGGGACCCCTCAGGGGGTCGTTAGGTCATTACATGGGGGGTCGCGAGCTGTCAACCTCCACCCGAAACCCCGCTTGCCTCCAGCATTTATAATGGTGTTAAATATATTAAACAGTGTGTTTAACTTATTAGGGGGATCGTACTCAGAGGCTTGCGATGTGAAAGGGGTTGCCAGTAAAAAAGTTTGAGACCCACTGCCCTACATGGAAGCTTGTTTGTGGTGGAGGAAGAGAACTAAACTCACTAAGCTAGATGAATTAGAGGCTTTTGGGCTTAGCTTCTTAGTACTGACCCTGTGACCAGACGAGGAAATCACTTGGAGAACTGATAAGTAAAAGTAGAATTAAGAGAAACATGCAGTAGAGCCTTCTGCCTTCCCAGGCGTAAATAAATGGCTTGGTGATGTGGGGGCTACATCTGCAGGCATCCTACATAGCAAGAAATCATAGGATCATGGTAGTTATGGATTGGAGACAAAGGAGAAAGGTGAGAACTAACCAGGGGATTGTAGAAAAATAGTATTAACAGGAGAGACTAGCTGATACTTACACTGGCCCTAGTATTCCACTTGATTGCCAGTGCCCCACTTTTCTTAGTCGGGCCATGAACCTGGTGGAAGAGCCTCCCTGAACAAGATTCTGCATGTTGGAAAGAGGCCTACAAAGTGTCTCCATGCCCCTCCATGTCTCCAAGTTCGCTTATTCTGATTTATGACTCCTTTTAACACATTTACCATTTTAGCCAGCAGTTTTCCCTGCTATTTGATTATGGAGACACCTCTCAGGTCTCCATCTATAATTAAGGTTGAGTTTTGTAAAACAGGGATTCAACCTCTTTGATATGATGTAAGGCTAGGGCCCAAATTAGAGCATTTACTCTTTGAGGGGAGCTATTGGAAGAAAAATGCATCATGCATATTGCACTGATGTTTTAGGCAGCATGGGAAAACAGAGTGGATATGATAAACAATATGATGCATGTTACCGCTAAGGCAGCTTTAAATGAATTTGCCTTGCTCTTTTCAGCATCTGTGGTAAAGCCAATGCATTGCACAAGAGATTTCAATCAATTGTGCCACAGATACCATGGCAAAGTAGCTTTTCTCAGCTGCTCAGGGTTGTGCCATACTTATGTCTCTGTAGGGGCTACATTTCAGTCTATGATTACCCAGCCATTTTTCTAACTTCAGGGACTTCCTCCTCTGGAAGCATCTCCTTTCTTTCCTCTTCTTCTCTTTTACTCCATCTCCAAATCAAACTTCTCCTTTCATAATCCCACTCCCCAATGCTCCCTTGCCCCTCTATTATTTTCATCACCACTATTCCATCACTAGTGGATGGATTTTCATCACCACTATTCCCACCCAGTGTTAGGGAATGACAGTAGATTTCCTGAAATTGTTTTTTATAGACACAACCTCTGTTGCCCCCGGCTCTTTCCCGGTGCTTGCATACATAGCCTCCTGTCTCTCTATTAATACCACCTGCATCTCCTATGGCAGACCATCCTGTCTTGAACCAACCCTTTGGTGTTCATGCTCAAGTCCTTGAATTCCTCAGCTTTATCCTAGTACTTACAAGCTGTAAATGGGCTGTACTCAAGGAATGAAGATAGGCTGCTTTCTGGCCAGCATAGGGGGATCAGATCCATGCAGTCTAAGTCTTAAATGTAGATGGTTTCTTCAGCACAATAGGATAATTCTTCACAGAGCCTGGTGCTGGGTTCTGCCAACCTGAGTAGCTTGTTGGGGTGTGATTTGGCAGCTTCTAAGGAGGTAGGGAGGAAAATTCTTTTGGCCTGTAATCTGACTCCGCAAAGTCTTGGAGAAAGTCTTTAGGTTTCAGCCTGGTGTTCTTATAGCGATGCTCAAGTTTGCATCCCTCTCCCTTCATCTGGTGTACGCTGTCTGAGAACCAGATGAGGTCAGTGAGGTAGGAGGGGCCATTTGGAGATCAGAATGTCAGTGGCTGTAGATAGAGTATGATGATAATGGTTCACCAGGTCCTCAACTCCTTAACCTAAGTGGAATGATGCTGTCCTTTAGCATGGTTTGGAATTTCTCTGGTTACATGAGTGTGTGTGTGTGTGTGTGGACCGTGATCTTGTGACTTTTGAGCTTTCTGGTAGCTGGGAAATCCCTGACTACTATTTGAATGTTGTGATGAAGGGGGCCGGGGGGAGGTAAGCTCCCTTTTATGGACACCTGGCCAGCCAGTTAGCTACAAAATCCCTGTTAGTAGCTGTTCTCTCCTTGCTTTGCCTGTAAAGGGTTAAAAAAAGCCCATGGGTAAAAGGAAGGGAGTGGGCACCTGACCAAAAGAGCCAATGGGAAGGCTAGAACTTTTTAAAATTGGGAAAAAACTTTCCCTTGGTCTGTCTGTTGTTGTTCTCCGGAGAGGGGGGACAGAGCAGTAATGCTGCAAGAAGCTTTAAACCAGGTATGAAAAACCATACCTCGAAACTACCCAGATATGTAAGTAGATCAGGGAATGTCTAGGAAGACGTGATTAGGTTTATCTCTTTTATTTCTTTATTGCTTGTGGACTCCTCTGTGCTAAACCCAGGTGCTTTTGTTTTGCTTGTAACCTTTAAGCTGGACCTCAAGAAAACCATTCTTGATGCTTAATTATTATATTTACTCTTTTTTAAATCTAGCAATAGACTACATTCCAGATGTATTTTCTTTCTTTTTGTTTTTTAATAAAATTTACCTTTTTTAAGAACAGGATTGGGTTTTTTGTCTTAAGAGGTTTGTGCATATGTTGATTAATTAGCTGGTAGCAACAGCTGATTTCCTTTGTTTTCTTTCTCAGCTCTTCCCCGGGGATGGAGGGGGGTGAAAGGGCATGAGGATACCCCACAGGGAGGAATTCCCAAGTGAGCCTTCCTGGGCTCAAAGGGATTTTTTGCATTTGGGTGGTGGCAGCATCTACCCTTCCAAGGTCAGAGAGAAGCTGTAACCTTGGGAGTTTAATACCAGCCTGGAGTGGCCAGTATTAATTTTTAGAATCCTTGCAGGCCCCCACCTTCTGCACTCGAAGTGCCAGAGTGGGGAATCAGCCTTGACAAATGTGGTGATGATCTGTCCAAGACAATGGTTTGATTGTGTTATTTTCCATATTGAAATCTAATCCAAACACCATGTCCAAGATGGGACAGGCTGTGTGGCTTGGAACATAGATGACCTGTCAAAGTCCCAAGGAGGTAAGGCAGGAAATAAATTTTTAGTAGTTTGGTCAAATAAATTCTATCAAAACGGTGTCATCCAGCCAGATCTAATTGATGCAGGCTATATTAGGGGCTTCATAACATATGAGATCGTGTATCGTTTGCTGTTTATTGACCACAGATCTTGCATTAATCAGCCTCAGCTTAACTCTAAATGGCCTTTCCCCTTTCCCCATTGCATTTGCTTCTGGCGTGTGGAAAGGTGATTTTGAGCTGCGAATTAGGCATATGTATCATGTATCAGGCTTCCTAAGTTGGTGATGTCCTTTTCTTGAGATGTTCCTCCTCTGATAGGTGACAAGATGGGTTCTGCAGTGTGCTCCTCTGTGATGGAATAGGTTGTACTAGTTGCCAAGTGCCAGGGCCTGGTTGACCCTGTCTGACATCATCACTGGTCTCAGTGTTGGAAAGAAGCACAACTGCTGCAGTGTGAGCCTGAAGTAGAGGAGGGTGTGTTGCTTGAAAGGGGGCATAATGTCACTATGCAAGGGGAGAAGGGTCTGTGTAAGATAAGTGACATCAAACACACCTTCTCCCTTTGAGAGTGTAACAGGGTGGCTTGTGTTTGGGCTGGAGAGCCTGGGGCTAAGCCAACCCTGATTGTGAGGAATTAGGTGATTCCTGTATAAAAGGAGCCAGGTTTAAGTGCTGATAGGGCCCAGCTGGGGAAAGAGTGAGAGGGAAGAGACTGTAGGGAGTAAGTATGTTCCTGTGGGGGCCCTGAGTCAGAGTCAGAAAGGAAGCTGCCCAGACAGGGAGGGATGATGACTAGGGCTCCGTGTCCATCACAGAGGTCGCAGAAGTCATGGATTCTGTGATTTTCCACAACCTCTGTGACTTCTGCAGGGGCCAGCGTGGCTGACCCCAGGGCCACCCAAGTAGCTGGCTCTGGGACCAGCTGCTCAGGTGGCCCATGGGATAGCCACACCAACCACTGCTCCTGCAGCCGTGGGCAGCGGTCCCCAGCCATCCGTCCGGAGCAGCCCCTGCTCCGGTGGCCGCGGGCAGTGGTCATTGGCCAGCAGGTCGCGGACTCTGGGCTGGGACAGAGGGTTGGGGTGTAGGAGGGGGTGCGGGCCATGGGGCTGGGCTGGGGATGAGGAGTTTGGGGTGCAGCAGGCAGGCTGCCCCAGAATTGGGGTGAGAGGCCAGAGAGGACTCCTCCCCCCAGCCCTCTCCCTACCAACAGCAGTGAGCTCTGGGGGAGAGGGGAAAGGGGGCCCCCTTCCCGGCCCCTCTCGGCACGACACTCACCCAACCTCCCCCAAGCTGCTGCTCAGGAGGTCCAGCCAGGATAAGCCCCCCCACTCGGAGTCGACTTGGAGTCGCCTGTGGGGGGGGGACGGGGACTACCATGCGCCTCCTCCCTCCACAGGTACAGAAGCTGCCTCAGCCTGCCCCCGGCACCGCACCCTTGTAGCCGGCTGCGGCCGGCAAGGGATCGCAGCATGGAACTGCAGGGGGCAGCCAGGGATGCTCAGGGGAGGCGCGCGGGGGCGGCAGATAGGGTTGGGGGATGTTCTGGGGGATGCGCATGGGGGCGGCAGGTAGGGCCAGGGGACGCTCCAGGGGGAGGCACACAGGGGTGGCAGGCGGGGCCTGGGGAGAGATCTGGCTCCAAACATTGGTGGAGCCGGGCCCCCGGGTCCTGAATTTGCTGGAGCCCAGGCACCATGGTCCCATATAACTCGCCACCCCTGTTTCTCACCGCTCCACATTCAATTCAGGCTGCTTCCTCTGTGTCCTCCATGCTGCAGGCACCAGTGGTAGAAACGTTGAGAGCACAGGAGAGATGGTCTCTTCCCTCTTGGTTTTTGTGCTCAGCCCCACAGTTGCCCTTGGCAGCCAGGAGGAGAAATTGCAGGGAAAGTACTACTAAGTCCCAGTATCCCTGGGTTGGACCATGCTCAGTGCAGATGGAATCTTTGGTGAATTTAGCAGCCATACTCCAGCAAGTCTCTACTGAGTTGATGCAAATGGAGAGTTTTCAGAGGCTCATAGCTATGCTAAATTTGAGCAGATTTTCATGGGAATGGCAAAAGAGACATCTTTGACACCAGTGTGACTGTCCTGTCAAACTTCAAGTCAAAACACGGAGGGACTAGAATGTCTCAATAAAATGGTTGTAAAGTTTCTTAGCATGGGCAGAACAGCGTATTTTCCCCTGATTTTGTTCTTGAAAATAGCTGAACTGTTTTAGCTGAAACTTAAAAAAAAAAAAGAAAAAGGTCAGTCTGAGACCGACACCCAGCATGGAAAATGTCAGTCTGAAAGATTAAAGTTTGGCGAAGTTATAAGGAACAGATATCAGGGACTCGTAATGGGAAGTGTTAGGTGACCATAACTGTAGGTTACCGTTTTTTACAAATGGAAGGGACTCTTTGGATTAGGGTATGACTGATGGGTTAACCATGGCCATTTGTCCATTTTAGTACCCAAAGTGCTCTCCTCTGTTAGACCTGGAACTGAATCTTAGCCTCAGTTTGCTGCATCTGTGTCACAGTACACAATTGCACTCAGCCACTCTACTTTATGGGGGTAAATTTAGGCCACTGACTCTCAGATTTGATGGGAGCTCCCTTTCTTACACACCTTCACCTCTTTCCTGCTCCTCTCTCCTTTCCACCATCCTCACTGGCACTTTGGAAACAGGCCTGGGCTGCAGATGGAGGAGTTGCAGCCTCTGCTGGCCCATTCCCAGGCATGCATTCATGAATCCCTAAAGCAGCAAGGGATTCTGTACCTCGTAGTGCAGACCAGGAATGGTTGCTGAGGAGAGGATAATTCTTGGTTGTCATGAGATTGATTGATTGGCTGAGTCACATGAAAGAGATGAGGGGTGTCCTGCAGTCCCAGGCTCGCAATGGACATGGACCAAAAGGTAGGGTCTGCTGAGTCATAGGATTCTGGCCAGAGGAGATCCATCCTGCTCCTGTGTGGCTGCCAGGATGTCAAATCCTTCATCCTCATTTCTGGTCACTTCTAGTCCACCAACAGCACACATCCCTTATTTCTGAAAGTTAGGTCACTTGTGTTCTCACAGTAAAGTCCCCCAGCTGTTTCTTAGGCTGTCTGCAGGGTTTTCACTTTGTCACAAGACCAGGTTCTGGCTTGATTGCCTAGCCAATCTCCTCCATCATCTACCACACAGAGGCACCTGGCAACAAGCTCCCAATTCCAGACATGAGTAAATGCTCCGATTCATCTCTGACCACGTCTGGCTCCCTACCTGTGTGTGTTTAAAAAAAGATTCAAAGGTTCAAGAGCCTCCTGAGAGGTTTCCTCCACCTGCATGGTTGAAATTGCCTCCATTTGCTTCCTATAGGTTGAATCAGACTCAGAATCTAGAACAGTGGTAATCTTATTCTTAAAGCAGATAAGGAAGTGATAGTCCATAGAAGAGGAGTCAGGGCCCTGAGTCCCCATAATGTTCCCCCATAACATATAAAAAGCAAAGAAGATATTTCCCCTTGGGCTTCATTCTTTGTAGAAGGTGGTGAATGTTCAGTAAAGTAAATGATCTACTCCCAGGATCTCTGTTATACTGTATAAATTCCGAACAAACCATGGAATAAATGTAGCTCTTTCCCTAAGACTCCACGATCACCTTTTAGATCAGAGAGGGCCACTTTGCTATTGTAAGTGTCATTGCCCCCTAGGATCCAGTGGAGAATAGATTAGAGCAGAGGTGGGCAAACTCCGGCCCGCGAGCCATTTTAAGCCGGCCCATGAGCCACATCATGTGGCTCGGGCCCGCTCTGGCGCTCCGGCCAGGGCACTGGGTCAGGGCTGCACCATGTGGCATGGCCCCACTCCGGCACTCCAGGCAGGGCACTGGGTCAGGGGCTGCACCACGCGGCTCGGCTCCGCTCGAGCTGGGGCGCAGGGTCAGGGCTGCACCATGCGGCTCGGCCCCATTCTGGCGCTCCAGCCGGGGTGCAGGGTCAGGGACCGCACCACGGGGCTCCCGAAAGCCGCAGCATGGCCCCGCTTCAGCTTCTACGCTGTCTAATGGGAGCTGCAGGGGCGGTGCCTGCGGATGGGGCAGTGCGCAGAGCCGCCTGGCCGCTCCTCCACATAGCAGGTGGAGAAGGGATATGCCACTGCTTCCGGGAGTCACTTGAGGCAAGCGCTGCTCAGAGCCTGCACTCCTAAGCCTCTCCTCATGCCCCAAACCCCTACCCCAGCCCTGATCCCCCTCCTGCTCTCCAAAACCCTCGATCCCAGCCCGGAGCACCCTCCTTTACCCCAAACCTCTCATCCCCAGCCCCACCCCAGGGCCTGCACTCCCAGCCGGAACTTGCACCCCTTCCCACACCCCTGCTCCAGCCCTGATCCCCCTCCTGCCCTCCAAATTGCTCGGTCACAGCCCAGAGCACCCTCCTACACCCCAAACTCCTCAGCCCCACCCCAGAGCCCGTACCCCCTCCCGCACCCCAACCCCAATTTTGTGAGCATTCATGGCCCGCCATACAATTTCTGTTCCCCGATGTGGCCCTCAGGCCAAAAAGTTTGCCCACCCCTGGATTAGAGCCTTTTGTTTGAAGGGACTGTGGTACAACTACTTCCTTTCTGTGTGCTGCTATGTCCTGTGCCTCCACTTTTAAAGTCTCTTTGTCCTGGTTTAAAGGGTAAATCTAAGGAGAAGTTTACAAAAGAGAGCTCTGTAGGGAAACAAGAAAAGCTGCCTGCTTCTAGACTTTCATGTCATAGTCTTTGGTCCTGCACATGTCCTTCAAGATTTGATCTAACAATTAAGCTCTCGTAAGAATCTCTAATCTTCAATGTTTTCTATGCAGACAGGCCTCTGCTAAATCAAGATCAATCAGCTTTGTCTGCCGCAGCTTGCACACTTTGTCTGAAACAAAATCTCCATTTTCTTTAGTTCCAGTATTGCAAGTTTGCCTTTTGCAACAGCCATCATTCCAATCATAGTCATTGCCTGTGTCTCTCCCCCCACTGGTTACTTCACTTTTATTCTGGTGTAACTCCACTGATTTTAGATGCAAAATCTTCAGATGGTTATGCTTTCTTTTGTGAACATGAAACACTTAATCTGGCTTCTGTAATAGAAATGGATATATTTTCACATATATTACACCCCTCCAAAAGATGTCACTATCAGTTCAGAACATCTTGTTTTTTAAGGTGGAGATTGGCATGAGTGATCAAAGTTTTTACAAATATAAAGTTTTCTTAAATATAATGTTTGGAACATTCACTGGATTTGAGGAACCTCCGTATCAATGAGCGTGTTAACATCCTGAAGGCAGGCAGCTCAAACTCAAAAAATTTAAATTTATTTATATATATTAATTTAAATTATGGGGCCAATTCATAGATCTCAGTCTCTCTGCTTAAATGTTTGATGGTGGAATAGTGATTTAGTATCCCCAGGGGACAATACATTAGCACTTTTTGTATCCATTGATCTCAAAAGGCCAGATTTTTACATATATTTGGAGCCTAAAGATGCAGATAGTCACCTAGTGGGATTTTCAAAAATTCCTAATCTGGCCCTAAATTCTTTACAAAGATGAGTAGATGACTTTTCTGCACTATTTCAGATATTTAAGATGAGGCACAGATTGATTAGTTGACTTAACCAAATTCACAGCAAATTAGTAACAGAGCTGGGACTAGAATCCAAGACTGCTGACTCCCAGTCCTATGCCTTATCCACTAGAAAGGAAATTCTCTAAAAAAAGGGGAACAATTATGATCAACCTTAGCTGATGCTAGGGGTAGAAAAATGTATAAGACAATTTATTCAGCAACTTAATTAGTGTCCCTAATGACTTATTAATGGTTTTAAATGGGACTTAGGCTCCTAAGTCACTTTGATACTTTTGAAAATGTTGCCCTAGATCTATAATACATTACCTACCTTTTAATTCATTCACAGAGTCTATTGTTTCTTGTTCCCAATGAAGTGGTAGAGAATCATATTTGCTAGAAATATGAACTTAGAAGTTTCAAAAGTTGTTACTTTATGTTTGTTCTCCCTAGAATTCATCTGAGGTTCGGGGGGAGGGGGGGGGAAGGATTTTTAGAGTCTGTACTGGAGGAAAATAGGATAGTTCATGCACCTTCTGGGATCCAGTCCTGTAAACACTTATACACATGCTTAACCTGAAATGTGAGTAGCCCCACTGACTTCAATATCTGAGTCCATTTCTTGAATTAATTCTATATTATCTTAGTGAAAATGGGATACAATCTTTTTGTGCTTAACTGAATTCTCAGTGCCCTCTCATTCCATTATATTGTTTTCAATTATCTGGAGGTCATAATTAAATAATATGATGAAGGAAAATTGTTGAATAGGGATATCGCCCATTTCACAATTGAATGGTTATGACACAAAACAATCAGTATTGCATCCCTATGCACATTTAATCATATTAACATTTCCAAAACATACTGTATCTACAAAGCAAGTATTTTATTGCATATATTCTAGCTAATGATGTGGCTTTTCTCATGGATGAAATTCACTCTTGTGCAGAGGACCGGCAAAAGGCCTATGTATCACTTACACCCTATTTTGTGAGTTTAAATGTTGCATAATTTGTGCTAGCCCCTTGGTCATCCAGTAGGTTAAAGCATCTTTTTTTGAATTCCACCCTTGGGAGGATTAAAATTCCATATTTGTACAGTGCAGACACCTTATATTAACCTCACTGACCCAGAACATATTGTCCCTTTAAGAATTCCACTGATTAGTAGCCCATAACAGACTTTCTATGTTCCAGTATTTGAATATAGAGTCCTCAGTGAAGTCCAGTAATAGCATTCCAAAATTATGCATTATTGCATGTGTACACGTCTCAAGCTTGTATAAATGTAGATGCTTATTTGAACAGAACCGCTCAACCTTGGAAGTTCAGTCCTTACTAATAATATATCTGCTATAAATTTGTACAAGTCCATTTGCTCTAATGGTTGTATATGTAGCATTGCACTTTATCTGCAAGCAGTCCTGTTGATTTTAATACTACTTGGACCTGAGGTACTATTCAGCATAAATTAATGTGGTAAAATTGGAAATATAGCGAGCATCCCATGCAAAAGAAAAAGCTGTATTTTTATGTAAAGTGTTTCTGGGTATATGCCCTAGAAGATTAACTGTATGAGAATCCTAACAGTCCCAGAATCAGTAGCTCAACTAAATAAAGCTAACACAATTCACAACAAACCCCCAATATGTTCAGTGCATGTCCCTAGATAACATTCTAATAGCTGTAAAACAATCCCTGTGCAACCTTTTAGAATGTGTTTGCTAAAAATTTGAAATGGAAAAAGAGAAAAAATTATCAAGCAGCTCCCATTAAGTGGTCTGAGGTAAACTGCAAATGTGGTCGATAAAGAAATGTGAAAATATGACAAGTTGAAACATTTGGAATGTTGTGGTGGGGATACTCTCTTAAACAGCTATTGAAAGTGAGTGCATTTGGAGGAGAAATATTCCCTCTGAGAAGGAGAGTCTATTGTGTGCCTTATTAAAAACTCTTTTTTGTTGTTCTAGACAGGGCCGGCTCTAGGTTTTTTGCTGCCCCAAGCAAAAAAAATTTTGGCTGCCTCCTCCCCGTCCCCCCTGCACCCTCCTGCCGCCCCAGCCCTGGGTCACTGGTAACTCGCTCCCAGGGCGGGTCATTCCGCAGGAATTTTGGATGTGCACAGAACACAGACAGGATTGGTTCTCATATGGTTACAGAACTGCAGTAAAGTGTAACAATTTTCAGCTTGTGTGATTGAAGGCTATCTGGATGCATATTATAAGACTGTCCTACATAAATGAGGAAAAGTTGAGGTGCCTTTATTATTCTTTTGTTCCATTCTTTGTTTCTATGGGGAATTTGCCAATGCAATATCACTGTCTTCCTTTTAAACAAATAAAACTAAAACTTAATAATAATAATAATAATAATAATAAAAGCAATGACTGTTGAAAATAGCAGTTCCAGTTCTAATAACCACTGGGAAGCATTTCTTGCTCAATTTATTCTACTTTTTCCTACAGCAAGTTACAGTGGATCAGTATATTTGATTTGGGAGAAATGAAGTAACAGCTGCCCAAATTGAGCTTGAGCACTCCTGAATTTTGAGGGTGTTCAAATCTGGAAGGCAGGTGCTGGATTCCCTTTCTGAATATTAGCTAAATCTGGAAAAGAAAAGTCAATTTCTGCTTCCATGGCTCAGAAGTGTAAATCTTCCTACATGCCTGGTACTGTATCTAAAGCTGCCCAGTCTAGTAGAGCCTCCCCTCCCTTACTTTTCATTTTAAATTCTAGTGGAATCCATGTACCTGCCTTGCTAGGCTTCAGATAGAGAGGTGCAATGTCCATTTAGTCCACCCAATTCTTTCTTTGGGGGAGAGCCCAGGGCTGGGGCAGCAGGAGGTGCGGGTGGGGAGGGGGAGTCAGAAGAGCCCAGGCTGGGGCGGCAGGAGGTGCAGGTGGGGGCCAGAGCTGGGGCAGCAGGGAGTGCGGGTGCAGGGCGGGGGGGAGAAGAGCCCAGGGCTGGGGCGGCAGGAGGTACAGGTGGGGGCCAGAGCTGGGGCAGCAGGGAGTGCGGGTGCAGGGCG
>NW_020664562.1:8158943-8172925 GCF_002925995.2 Terrapene triunguis | reverse complement strand
GGGTGGCAGGGGGTGCGGGTGGGGGGAGAGCCCAGGGCTGGGGCGGCAGGGGGTGCGGGTGGGGGCCAGGGCTGGGTTGGCAGGAGATGCGGGTGGGGGGAGAACCCAGGGCTGGGGCGGCAGGGGGTGTGGGCAGGGGAGAGTCCAGGGCTGGGGCAACACAGGGGTGCGGGGGGAGCCCAGGGCTGAGGTGAGGGGCAGCAAAAAACCTAGGGCTGGCTCTGTTCCTACCATTTACAGCAAGCTGTAGCATGAGGTTTCAGTTCTCCTTCCCCCTCCCTTTCCTGTTAATTGCGGCCGAGGGAATGCTGGGAAATGTAGTTGTTTCTCTACTCCAGGGCTGGCTCTATAGGCAGTGAGCTAACCAAGGAACTACAGCTCCCAGGGCTCCCTGTTGGTTCTCAGATCTCATGCTGGATTCTTGCGCCCCTGCAAATTTGCCGCCCCAAGCACCTGCTTGCTTTGCTGGTGCCTAGAGCCGGCCCTGGTTCTAGAATCCCTTTTGGTATGGCACTCCTAGAGAATGTGAGGGCAGAACTGCTTTCCCTCTTGTCTTATCTGTTTGAATGTTTATTGATCAATCCCTCTTGCATAAAGGGAAGCTTCTTAAGTGAGTGAACTGGTAGCCAGCCTCAATTGGATGTGAATATTTTATTAATCAGATTTTCCTCTCTCTTCTATCTGGTCAGCAAGGCCTGATCCTTCTAACATTTGTGCACAAGTAACTCTTTGCTGAATAGTCCCAACTCACTTGGATTTCTTACATGCATAAATTACACACTGGTGTGATTCTTTACTTTCCAGAGAAGCTTAAGTGAGTTAGGGACCCAATTCCCATTTTGTTTAACTTGCCTCTAATAATTCAAAAAGCAGAAAAACATTTTTCCATAGAGAGAAAACTAGACCATTCATAAGCCAGCTCAAAACTCTGATCACAATAACCTTTAGTTGTTTTAATACCATTTTTAAAGTTTAATTCACACAGTCTTAGGCATCATGGTTATTGTCATCTGAAAAGCTACCACAGGGTGGTACCACAGCTTTTTGAAAGATTACAAATACCAAATAATAACAATCATGCTTTGAAAATTGAGGTAATATGAAATGGCCGTGGATATAAGGCATACTCTTACATTAAAATAATGTAAAGCCAATAATTTTTAATACCCTAGAAATATTACTTAAAATTCAGTGCTTTGTACCACTCCTATAGAATATTGTAGTGAGTGATACTGTCCATCACATTCTAAAATAGCCACTGCAATAGACAGCATTAAGGCTCTGATTCAACAAAATACTTAAGGATGTGCTGAACTTTAAGTACCATTGACTCCACTTGGTTAGTCCCATTGACTTCAGTGTCCTCAGGTGCTACAATGACCAGAGATAACATTATTCAGGTGCTTAAAACTAAGCAGGTGTTTAAAGGCTTTCCTGAATCAGGGCCTACAGAAGGAGAATTCCCTTAATGTCTATTGAATTACTGATAAATCATGAGAGGAAAATGTTTTTGTCAGTTCATTGTGAATATTGTAGTGTGTATGTAGGACTCTTCCATAAGAGTGACTATGCCCCTTTAGTTGTTAAGTAACCTGTTCACTCCAATGCTCTGCATTTCTTCTATTCTTATTGCACAGGATATTCAGGGGTCTGTAGAGCATGAAAACTGTGACTTTCTCCCTCCTGGGCAATAACCACAAACTTCTTGCTCATCTTTAGAGCCTCTGCACTCCTGGGTTCAGGATCAGGCCAAGAGAAATTTAAAGACAAAAGAGATTTATTAGTCACTATAGTCCATTCCCCATTCTAGTGAAGGGTTATTCCCTATAGCACATTTTTTCTACTGCTTGTTCCAGAGATCCTAAATGATGGGAATTCTATAATTTCCCTAGGAGAAAGTATTCCAAAGGCTAATAGATCTCCCAGTCATAAAAGTTTTCCTGATTATCAGCCTACATTTTACTTGGATTTCATTGTTTATACTCTCCATTGCAACACACTAAATAATTCCTCTCCGTGCCTGATGTTTTCATACTTCAGATACATGTATAATTAGTTTCCACATTTCTTTCATCATGGCAAAACTACTGTAGACGTATTTAATCCTTTTAATCTCTTCTCCTAAATCAGTCCCTCCATTGCCCTAATCATTTTTTGTAGCTGTTCTCTTGACTTCTGCCTGATTGTCAATGCCTTTCTGAGGATGAGGTGCTCCATATTCCAATACAATATTCCAGATTATCTTTCATGAAAACCTCGTAGAGATGAACTGTTACTTCTCTGTTCTGTCATGTTGTGTCTGCACTTGGGCCAGAAGTTACACTGGCCATTTCGGTGGCTGTGTTTCATTGACAACTCATGGCATATTCACTCTGCACTCTATTTTAGGGTGCCCTTGAGAAAATCCATTTGTTTTAGTTAGTGCAGTGGCCAGCCTCTTGAGGGTTGTGAAATACCCTGAGCTGGTAACACTAGGGCTAGATGCTCTGCACTGGCAACCTGCTCACTTCTGAGAGCAAGGTAAAGTGTCAGGTAGAGCCCAGTATCCTGTGTTCTGACAGTGGCTGATGCCAGGTGCCCCAGAAGGAATGAACAGAACAGGTAATCATCAAGTGATCCACCCCCTGTCGCCCATTCCCAGCTTCTGGCAAACAGAGGCTAGGGATACCATCCCTGCCCATCCTGGCTAATAGCCATTGATGGGCCTATCCTCCATGAATTTATCTAGTTCTTTTTTGAATCCTGTTATAGTATGGCCTTCACATCATCCTCTGGCAAAGAGTTCTATGGGTTGACTGTGCGTTGTGTGAAAAAAATACTTCCTTTTGTTTGCTTTAAACCTGCTGCCTATTAATTTCATTTGGTGACCCCTAGTTTTTATATTATGAGAAGGAGTACATAATACTTCCTTATTTACTTTCTCCACACCAGTCATGATTTTATAGACCTCTATCATATCCCTCCTTAGGCGCCTCTTTTCCAAGCTGAAAAGTCCCAGTCTTATTAATCTCTCCTCATACGGAAGCCATTCTATACCCCTAATCGTTTTTGTTGCCCTTTTCTGAACCTTTTCCAATTCCAATATATCTTTTTTGAGATGGGGCGGCCACATCTGCACACAGTATTCAAGATGTGGGCATACCATGGATTTATATAGCAGTAATATGATATTTTCTGTCTTATTATCTATCCCTTTCTTAATGATTCCCAACATTCTGTTTGCTTTTTTGACTGCCGCTGCACATTGAGTGGATGTTTTCAGAGAACTATCCACAATGAATCCAAGAACACTTTCTTGAGTGATAACAGCTAATTTAGACCCCATCTATATATATGCATAGTTGGGATTATGTTTTCCAATGTGCATTACTTTGCATTTATCAACATTGAATTTCATCTGCCATTTTGTTGCCCAGTCACCCAGTTTTGTGAAATCCTTTCGTAGCTCTTTGCAGTCTGCCTGGGACTTAACTATCTTGAGTAGTTTTGTATCATCTGCAAATTTTGCCATCTCACTGTTTACCCCCTTTTCCAGATCATTTATCACTATGTTGAATAGGACTGGTCCCAGTACAGACCCCTGTGGGACACCACTATTTACCGCTCTCTGTTCTGAAAACTGTCCATTTATTCTACCCTTTGTTTCCTATCTTTTAACTAGTTGCCAATCCATGAGAGGACCTTCCCTCTTATCCCATGACAGCTTACTTTGTGTAAGAGCCTTTGATGAGGGACCTTGTCAAAAGCTTTCTGAAAATCTAAGTACACTATATCCACTGGCTCCTCCTTGTTCACATGTTTGTTGATCTCCTCAAAAAATTCTAGTAGACTGGTGAGGCATGATTACCCTTTACAAAAATCACGTTGACTCTTCCCCAACAAATTATGTTCATCTATGTGTCTGACAATTTTGTACTTTACTATAGTTTCAGCGAGTTTGCCCGGTACTGAAGTCAGGCTAACCGGCCTATAATTGCCAGGATCACCTTTGGAGTCCTTTTTAAAATTGGCATCCCTTTAGCTATCCTCCAGTCATTTGGTACAGAAGCTGATTTTAATGATAGGTTACAAACTACAGTTAGTAGTTCTGCAATTTCACATTTGAGTTCCTTCTAGTCTATAGAAGTCCTAATTAGTCTGGGACCCAAATATCTGAGAGGTCACATTTTGCCCTGCATTTGGGGAATCTGATTTTGTCTTCAATTCCTGGGATTAAACTCAGCATGATTGTTCAGAACTTGAAATATTTTTGATCTTGTTTAGTAGGTGCTGGATTTTTGTTGTTGAGGAACTGGGTGGCTTTGTTGCTGGCTTTTTAGCTGAAAGGAGGACATTTTGATTGAAATAATATGATTATTCTTTACATGTAAGGCAGCCAGGGGCTGGATGATAGACAGCATTATATAGTTCTCAGTACCAAGGTCTCTTTCAGCAATATTGATTTCTAGGTGTTTCCCTACCAATTAATATCTGTTTTATATTATATTCCTCCAAATGTAATTCCTTGCAGTTTGCTAAGCTGAATCTCATAAGCTGTTTCTGCACGTTTCTATTCTCTCCAGGTATTATTTCTCTGTCCTCATTGGAGTTCACAGCGCCTCCCAATTTATTATCAGCAGATTTCATTTACATGTTGTTTACCCTGACTTCCATATTGTTAATGAAGATGTTTTGTAAGACAGGATCTTATGCTGATCACTATAGTGGCTGTTACGTGCTTCTTCTCATGCTTATCTATTTCCTTTTATCGTTATGCTTTTTTATATGACCATCTGCCAGTTTTCAATCCACAGGATATCCCTATTCAAATCATTTCTAATTTTGAAAGTCAGATTGGGAGAAACACTGTTCCAGATGCTTTACTAAAATCAAATTTATCACCAACTATGGGCTAGGTTGTGCTAGCTTTACATCAAAAAGTGTAGTTGTGACGGGTTGGATCACAGAAATCCCCTTGGGAGCTGCCACCCGATGTGCCAAGACTACCCCTGCTTCTGTTTTCCCTGCCAGCTTAGGGCTCCAGCACCCTGTCTTGCTGAGCCAGCCACTCCTGTCTGGCTCCAACACAGACTCAGGGTCTGAATCACTTGTCCCAAAACTGCAAGTTTACCCAAAAACAGCTCACAGAAGTGTGCTTGTCTTTAGCACTCCGATGCCCAACTCCCAATGGGGTCTAAACCCAGATAAATCCATTTTACCCTGTATAAAGCTTATGCAGGGCAAACTCATAAATTGTTCGCCCTCTATAACACTGATAGAGAGATATGCACAGTTGTTTGCTCCCCCAGGTATTAATACATACTCTGAGTAAATTACTAAATAAAAAGTGATTTTATTAAATACAGACAGTAGGATTTAAGTGGTTCAAAGTAGTAACAGACAGAACAAAGTAAGTTACAAGCAAAATAAAATAAAATGCGCAAATCTATGCCTAATCAAACTAAATACAAATAAGTTCCTCACCAGTTCCAGAATGCTCCCTTTTACAGGCTAATCTCCCTTTAGCCTGGGTCCAGCAATCTCTCACAACCCCTGTAGTTACTGTCTTTTGTTTCAGTTTCCTTCAAGCATCCTGGGGGGGTGGAGAGGCTCCTTCTTTAGCCAGCTGAAGACAAAATGGAGGGGTCTCCCCCAGGATTAAATAGACTCTCTCTTGTGGGAGGAGACCTCCCTCCTCCCTCCTATGCAAAGTCCAGCTCCAAGATGGAGTTCTGGAGTCACCTGGGCAAGTCACATGTCCCTGCATGACTCAGTCTTTACAGGCTGAAGCCATTGCCCACATGGAATCTTGCATGTCTCCAGGAAGACTTCTTATGTGGATTGGAGCATTCCAAGATGCATTGTTCCCTGATCAGGTACTTAACCTGGCGAATTCCTTCCTAAAGAAGCTGACCAAATGCCTCCCAAAGCTTACTTAGAAACCAAGCAAGCATACAGACCATATTCTTAACCTTAAGTAGAAAATGATATATATATGTACAAATACGATGAATAGATATAGTAGACCATAACCTTTACGGAGATATGTTACCTGGCACAGGCAGCACCAAACATATTCCAGTTATGTCATACATACATTTATAAGCACCCCCTCCCCATAAAGCCTTATGGGGTACACTGTCACAGTAGTACTTAAGTTACACAGCACAATAGGTGCTGTTTTAGTAACTTGGTAAAATGTTGGAATTTCCTAGTCCTGTGATTTATTTATTTATTTATTTACAATGTGGTGATTACTGTGATACGGTGAATGCTACTGTAGGCCCTGATCCTGCAGTGAGCTCCACATAGATGGACTCCTATGTCCTCGTGGAACCTCATTTTAAGGCTTACATTTACATAATTGTATTGTGCTTTGAAGGCTAGGAGTGTGTGGATTTGTTAATTCTGGCCCAAATTTCTCTGCTAGTGCATAGGTGAGGTTCTCATTGAGACCATAGCTTATAAAGGCAGAATTTAACCCACTGGCTTATTTAGGGAGTGACAAGGAATTAAGGGCTTCTGTAACTTCTCATGAAACTAATGAAGAATATTTGTCTTGAGAGAGGCATTTGATATATCATATTGCTTAATATGTTTTCTTAAATGAACAGTTTAAATATACCAAACCAGAAATTCTAACTCTTCCAAAATCCAATATCAGTAAAACAGCTTTCTGTGCTACCTTAACTGGTAATGTTTTATAGCTATTGTACTATAAACATTAGGAATTAAACTAAAATATACTTGTAATAAAGTTTACAGGGTTATTTTTCCCTTCAGTGCTGATTTCATTTTTTTTGTGAAGGGGTAATTTCACAATTCTTTCCAAATATTATAAGTCAACTGTTGTAAATAGGTTGAGCTGCTCACCATCTGTGTATTTCATTGGGAAAGAGAAAGTCACACCAAACAAGACCAATGTTTTAGGCAATTTCATCAAATTATAAATGGTTTAGTCATAGAAATACATTGGTACAGAAATATATAGCCCACTATAAATTGATTCTCTAGGCTTAAAAGTATACATTTAAGAATTTTGCTGCATCTTAGGGTAGCAATAATTGTGAATTATGTGCATCATGAAGTTTAGATGGGCAATTTGACTATGTGTTCTGTTTGTTTTGCTCCTATGAATGCTATGTAACTGCGGCAGTTGTTTACCAAATTCTCCAGTAAATGAGGTGCTTTATCTCTGTGGATTTTCTTATGAATCATGAAGAAAACATTATTTGAAAATAAGTACTCCACTTCTAAAATGGGCTATCCTGTAATTTTGAGATTATTTTTTTTCTTCCAGCCATCCTGGCTTGTATTTAATTTATTCAATTTCCATAAGTTTATTGGTGACAGATCAGAGTAGGTATTGTTTAATAATGTGTTTAGCTTGCTGGGAACTGGGTGGCTGAGAGAATTGGCAATGGGAGAGAGCACCTTCCATCTATACAGTGACAGGTCAAAGGAGGCACAAATCCGTGGTGGCTGCGGAAGCCACACTGTTAGGGGACAGACATGCAATCATTAGTCCAGTTCCTAGTCGCCTAGTAGGTGTCACCATCACAAAAAGCTTTTGCATTTACTCTCCTCCCATTACTAGGACTGCTCTGTGGTTCCGATAACCCTAACTTCCTCTGTCTCCAAGGAGGGCAGGGAAGCTTGTCATAGATCCAGTAAACTAAGATGTAGCTTTTCTGGCTTTTCTGCAGGGGCAGCTGGGTCTGCAAGGCTAGTGCCTACATACAATAAACTGCCACCCTGAATCTGCAGCCCAATGTCATGATTTTTGTTAGTAGTTTGGCGCAATCTAGTGGTGACTCTTAGAAGTGGAGAAAAATCTCCTTTCTATTCTTAAATGAGTTGGGGATTCTTACCACTGAGGTAAATAAACAAAGTGGTCTAGACAGATTTCTTTTCAGCAGTGGGAAATATGGGTACCTACCAACAGGGTTGGGGAAAACAAGGTATTCAAGTGTTATTCAAGGTTTTCAAGTGACAGCCCTGGGTTGTCAGGGTACTTGTTGAGCCAATCTAACTTCTTTGAGAGTGGCAACAAGATAGTTTGAAGTAACAGCAATGGGACAATTGTCCAAAATCCAGGTACTTCAGTGGGCTGCTAACTGTGTTAGATTCTACATGTTTTGTGTTAAAATTATGTTAATCACTACATGTAATCCAACATAAATTTGTTACTGCTTTTAAACATGAGTACCTAATATCTACCCACATACAGAGTCAATATTTTACTACTCGAAAGATCCTCTACAAGGGCCTGATGCAAAGCCTTGTGAAGTCAATGGGACTGTCTTCAATAGAGTTTGGGCACCATCACAGGCACTGTAATTTGTAGTACTTAACTGAGCTGATGTGAATAGAACTTCACATGCATCTTTTTCCTCATGGGATTGGATCAAGAATATCTGAAGTGTTTAGCTGTGTGTGGAGGTGATGGGAATGTCTTAATTTCCCCCTCCAAACTAATTCACCCATTTCTGAGTTAAAAGATCTGGGACAAATCATCATCTGGTGTCAATGGATGCAGCTCCATTGATTTCAGTTGTACTACAGCCATTTACACCAACTGAAGATCTGTACTTCTGTATTGAAGTACGGGAGTAAGATCATTTGCTATCTATGTCCTTATCTACCAGTCCTAGGTACAACTTAATAAAATAACATTCTGGAAAGCTCTCAATTAGCTGCACTTTTGGAGCTAGCTTTTTTTGTGTGTGTGTGTCTTTGTCTATGGACTAAGTTAATAAGCCAGAAAAGTAGTGTTTACTGTGAGAAATTGTGTTCCTCTCTGAGATGAGTGGATGAAGTTCCCTCATAAATTATGTGCATGTTCTTCAGCTACGTAGTCAAAGAGTTCATATGGAATAGTCTTGTGCCTTTAAAAATAAGAGAAACTATGCATCATGATTTGTAATTCCACTCTTTATATTTGATGTAGGAAACAGGAATGATAGGCATGAAAATAATTAGAGACTAAAGGCTGCAATGACATTCTGCATTCATCGGAGCACTGCACACTTGAGAGTTTATAAAGAGCTAGACCAGAGGGGAAAACATGGTTAAGTTTAACATTTTTTATTATAAGCTTATCTGAAAAAACATAACAGATGTCCTAAGGTACTGGTGAATTCCTAAGCAGATAGTTGGAATGCATTAAGGAAACTGATAAACATTACAAACAGAACTTTTAAGATCGTATTATTGTAAACGGAGTGCTATAGCCTGAAGTAATAAAATAGGAAAGTTAGCTTAGAATCTTGTTTGCACCTAAGTGTCATTTTTCTTTTATAAACTAGGAATACAGAAGTTTCCATACCAATATGTGAGCTTCAGTAAGCAATGGGAAGGGCAAAAGTGGGTGTTTATGTATTTAGGATGTAATAATAATACCTAGCGCTTATGTAGAACTTTTCATCAATAGATCTCCGAACGCTTTACAAAGGAGGCATTTCACAGAGAAGTGCTAGAAATTATGTTCGGCATAAATGTAATCAAATACAAGTTCGTTACTGCTTTCAAATATGAGGTATCTACTATCTACCCACACACAGGGGAAATATTTTATTACGTGAAAAATCCTCTACGAGGGCCTGATGCAAAGCCCGCTGAAGTCAATGGGAGACTAGTCCAAGGCCACCCAGGAAACCAGTAACAGAGTTGGGAATAGAATCCAGAGCTTTTGAGTCCCAGTCCCTGTCCACTATAGGAGCTAAGTGTTCTATCAGTTTTATATGAAAAGTAATAAACTAGATCCTCCTGTCTGGTATCACTGTATACGTGTGCTATATAGTTTTGGAGACTTGAAATGTGACCTATTGTTTAATTTTTTTTTGCCTTCTAAAGTAAATTATACTAAACAACAGTGAGCTACTGTAAAAATAAAAATAACAATAAAAAATCTTTCCCTGATGCACATTCCCTTCCTTCAGGACTGTTGGAATTTTGAAACATGAAGCAGTTCCTTAGCTGGTATATACCGGTGTAGCTCCATTGATTTATATGGAGCCACATTTATTTCACTAGCTGAGGATCTGGCCTAAAAACTGTTTCCTTTTCTGACCCAGGATAGGGGGCAAAGTTATATTAGTTATGGGTGAACATCAAAAGTTCTGGAGGCTCAGTTTGGTTCAGACAAACATCAAAAGTTGACATACTTACTGAAACCTCATTTGAATGATCCATATCTACTAACACGGCAAAACTGGGCTTAAAAGTTTGTGAGAATAGGGTGTTCTGCAACATGTCTGAGTAATTCTTGTTTCCAGTTGAGCTAGAGAAACCTCAAAAACGGCTTTTCTCATAGTGGTTTAGCATTTCCCCTATTAGTGCTGAATGAAAATAAATATCCACACACCCAGGTCATGGTTAGCTTCTGCTGAATATAGGGAAGGATGCAGCTTATTTCCTGTGTGTTTGTGGCTGTGTGGATCTGCACAGTGCATTGAATCTGCCCACACTATCAGCTTCTCCATATTCCATCCTCTACAGTGAGCAACAGACACTTCCATGTGGCCTGAGATTGCAAAATTTCCTAACATAGGCTCTCTGGTTCTCTTGTCTTCTGGCACAGCAGACTTGTGAGTTAAACTGCTTTTGGTCTTTATGCACCCCCTCAAGGGACCTTACCAATGAGTACAGAGGAAATAGTGTCATCCGGAAATAGCTTCGTATATTACCCCACAAAATTAGAGACCTGATCTGTTGATAATGAGAGAAATAATCACCATGATCTCATAGCAGATATTGTGGATTTATTTCTCTCTCTCTAGATACAGGAGCTGAAATACCTCAGTACTTTGCTGAGATTGAGAACTGAAAAGTATTGTATTTTCAGGATGGCTCTAGCACCAGAAAATTTACTGTTTATAAAAAGACAAATAACCAAACAGCTATCATTATGTAATAGGGAACGCAGCAGCAGGTCCAGGCCTTTAACAAAAGCCTCTGCTAAAGTGGGAATTGTGGATTTAGCACAAAGATTAACATATACATCAGAAATTAATTAGAGTGACTTCACAATAAAAACAGGTAATAGTAATGTGCACAAATAGATACAGATACCATAAAAATAAGTACTCCGTATAGAGGTAAAGAGCAACACTTCATGACTGTATGAGTAAGAAAAATAATAACTCAAAGACATATATTGCTAGAGTTTTTTTTCTTCTATTTGAGCTGTTAGAAAATGTGTGGCTGTATGGGATGCAATTTTTACAATTTTTTAAAGCAGTAGCATAAATTGAGGGTAAGCCACATTATTAGTGTGTAGACATGAGTGGAGAAAAGCATAGGTAAAAGGGACATGGAAACTAGACAAAGGAAAAATGAACAATAAAACTGCAAAGTTGCTATGCTGAATGGCTCTTTCTGGACAAAAGGTAGACCTCTGCTCCTGCAGCCTTATATGCTCATGGAATTTCTACTTGACATCAATAGCATATTTGAATGTGGATTAAGATTGCAAAATCAAAAGAATTTGAGAGGATTGGGCCTCACACCTCTCTACTAAAGGACACATTCTGTTCTCAGATGCATATTTTGAGGCTCCTATTGACTTCAGTAAGATCTGTGTGGGATACAGTACACATATCTGAGAGCAAATATAGGGTTTAAGTGGTGAATAGGCCTTGTTGCTGGCCTTTTGCACAGGGGTGAATTCCATCCAAGTACAGGGTTAGGGTCTAAGTGGTTTCTTTTAAAAGAAGACTCATTCATGAGTCAGAATAGAGGGAAGTGGGGAAATGCTGATCTGGAGGGTCTAAAATGACTTTAAACATACAGCTGTGTGAAATTTCAGTTAGCAGGAGGCGCTGTTGACTATTTTTGGTTTCAAGTCACATGAGCTCACACCCAGCAAGTTTATTTCAAGAGCCCAACATTCCAAATGAAACGATGAAAAGTGGCTTTGGCTGGCATGGGTATGAAACGATGCAAAGTCAGCAAATCTGACCTGTTTTCTACCTGGAAGAAGAAATCCCTCCTAGTACCCAAAATTCTGCTAAGATTTACTTGAAACTGTAAGGCCAGAATTTCAAAAGCATTCATCTCCCATTTAGGCACCCAGAATTAAGCAGAAAAGAATGGGAGGTGCTGGTTTGAATAATCTGTAAACTTTTTAGTGAACCAGTTTCTGAAAGGATCTGCAGTTTAGAATAAACTTAACTTAATTCAGGGATCTATTACAAAACATTTTTTCCAGATCCATTTAATAGGATTTTTATTCAGAAAACAAATGTGAGGCAGAAAGGTGAGGTGTGTGTTTGAGAGATGATGGGATGGGATAACAGAATAACACCAAAAATCTAGTTTAGGATTTATGGGGGAAATTTATAAAAGCATCTATGTGGCTTAGCCTAAGTCCCATTTTCAAAACTGAGCTAAGCACTTAGGAGTTTAAGGATATGTTGACACTACAGCTGCTGTAGTGGCATAGTGTAGACGCTTCATACATTGATGGAAGGGGTTTTTCTGTCTATGGGTAACAGACCTCTCTGGGAGATGGTAACTAGGCTGACAGAAGAATGCTTTCATCAACCTAGCCTCATCTACACCAAGGATTAGGTTGACCTAACTACAGTGCTTAGGGCACAAAATTTTTCACAACCCTGAGTGACATAGCTAGGTTGATCTAGGTTTTAAGTGTAGACCAGGCCTACATTTCATTTAAAGTCAATGACTAAAGATGCAGAATAGACACTTTGGTAAGTCAACTACCTATATCTTTAGGTGCCTAAATACCTTTGTAAATCTGGTTCTTTTTGAAAATGAGATTTCGGGTTCATAGTGTAAACATAGCTTTTGTAAGCATAGTCCCCAGTGTAGATACAGGCACAACACCTCCCAATACCTATGCCAACAGAAGCTGTGTCTACAGTGGGGGTTTGGGCAGCATACCTATGTCAGTCTGGGGTGTGGTTTTTGTTGATATAAGTTTAAAATGTAGACCAAACTTTAGGTTCCTATATTGTATAGATGCTTTTGAAAATTATACTCGAACTGCTTTTCTCCCCTCTCCATAAACCAAGGAAGAAAGGAGCAGGGAGTCCACTTCAAGTTTCTAATTTTAAATTATTTGTTTGTATTAAATAGAGCATTTATTTTTTGCACTGGGCTCTGGGTCACAGAATAAGGAAGCGAAGGAGCAAAGCTAAAGGGGAGTTATGCTAAGGCTAAAAGAGAAAAGTTAGATTTATTTGAGAATTCCTTACAAATAATAAAGATAGAGTTAAACAAACCTTTTGCCCTAGGCATGTTTCAGTAGGTTCTATTAAAATAATTAATTTCAATTGTTGAGTTTTAGGGTGACTAAAAGTCTCATCATGATTATCATTGTAATAATTAGGGTTGTCATGTGATTAAGAAAATTAATAGTGCAATTAAAAAAATAAATTAATCATGATTAATCGCACTGTTAAACAACAATAGAATACCATTTATATAAATATTTTTGGATGTTTTTTACATTTTCAAATATATTGATTTCAATTATAACACAGAATACAAAATGTACAGTGCTCACTTTATATTTATTTTTGATTACAAATATTTGCACTGTAAAAAACTAAAGAAATAGTATTTTTCAATTCACCTAATACAAGTACTGTAGTGCAATCTCTTTATCATGAAAGTTGAACTTACAAATATAGAATTATGTACAAAAAATAACTGCATTCAAAAACAATCGCTCAGACAAACAAGTTTGTTTACATTTGCAGAAGATAATACTACCTGCTTCTTGTTCACATCACCTGAAAGTGAGAACAGATGTTTGCCTGGCATTGCTGTAGCCGACGTTGCAAGATATTTACATGCCAGATGTGCTAAAGATTCATATGTCTCTTCATGCTTCAACCACCATTCCAGACATGCGTCCATGCTGATGGGTTCTGCTTGATAACAATCTAAAGCAGTGCGGACCGACCCATGTTCATTTTCATCACCTGAGTCAAATGCCATCAGCAGAAGGTTGATTTTCCTTTTTTGCTGGTTTG
>NW_020664562.1:8135839-8158933 GCF_002925995.2 Terrapene triunguis | reverse complement strand
TAATGATCGCATTATTTTTTTAATGAGTGTCATCAGCATGGAAGCATGTCCTCTGGAATGGTGGCTGAAGCATGAAGGGGCACATGGATGTTTAGCATATCTGGCACGTCGATACCTTCCAATGCCAGCTACAAAGTCCCATGCAAATACCTGTTCTTACTTTCTGGTGACATTGTAAATAAGAAGTGGGCAGCATTATCTCCCGTAAATGTAAACAAACTTGGTTGTCTTAGTGATTGGCTGAATGAGAAGTAGGACTGAGTGGACTGAGTTGACAAAGCCCTGGCTGGGATGATTTAGTTGGGGTTGGTCCTGCTTTGAGCAGGGGGTTGGACTAGATGACCTCCTGAGGTCCCTTCCAACCCTGATATTTTATGATTCTTTGAGTTGTCGGCTCTAAAGTTTTGCATTGTTTTGTTTTTGAGTGTAGTTATGTAACAAAAAAATATATACATTTGTAAGTTGCACTTTCACGATAAAGAGATTGCACTACACTTGTATGAGGAGAATTGAAAAATACTGTTTCTTTTATCATTTTTACAGTGCAAATATTTGTAATAAAAATGATATAAAGTAAGCAGTGCACACTTTGTATTCTGTGTTGTAATTGAAATCAATGTATTTGAAAATGTAGAAAAAATCCAAAATATTTAATAAATTTCAACTGATATTCTATTGTTTAACAGTGAAATTAAAACTGTGATTAATCACAATTAATTTTTTTAATCACAATTAATTTTTTTGCATTAATCACATGAGTTAACTGCAATTAATTGACAGCCCTAGTAAAAATAGATTTTGTTTTGGAGAGGTGGGAAGTAATGCTGCAATCTGAGTTAAAACAATATTTAACAATTTGTGGTAATTGGCTTCAATTCCATATGGTTGGGAAAAGCTCAGTCATGGTACTTTTACTATGTAAGAATTATGATTTGAGATTTCAAAAACTGGTGAAAGGAAGGCGGGGAGGGGGAGGGAAATATAGCACTTTACCAATACTACTCCTGGAACAAAGCCTGCAGACTCTGGTCTATACCCCGTCTCCTCCAGTTTTCACACTCTTTCCATCCTAGAAACCTGGTCATATCTTTTAAAATAAGCCATATTCTTTTGGTAAATAAAGTAGGCATGGTAAGAGAATCTGAGGTGGCTTGTTCTTACACTGGGTGAGGGGAGATTCTCAAAGGCACAAAGGGTAGTACAGACACCCAAATCTTATTGAAAGTCAATGGAAGTTGGCTGCCTAATTCCTATTTATACCATTGAAAATTTCCTCCTGAAGATCTAATGTTTCCACTTATTCAGCCTGCTGGTTAAGTTCCTAACTGGGGAAGTTGGGCTAAAATAAATTCCTCTATAACGATTCCGATAACATTTTGCTTAATAAATTAGTTTTCTTATTTAAATTATATAAAGGAAAAATGCTTCCACTGAATATCTTCTCTGCACCTTCTGAATATTTGTTTGAATTGGTTTGCTGTTGTGTGCTTTGCAACTCCAACTATGTAGGATATGTTTTTGGGAGCTTGCCAATGAACTAAACCCCATAGCCTAGCTTGGTTTAGCTTTGAAATCAATTTTATTTTTTGGACATGAAATTATTCTAGATCAGCTCCATGGCATCTTTCTCAAGACGACTAATGATGTCAGAGGAATAGGCCACTTTGTAGATAGTATCATGCTTATGACCCCTTATATGAAACACTATTCGCCTTCCACTAGAAGAATTTCCCTTGATAGATGCATGGAACCTTGTATTTATCGGTAGCAAAGTAGCAAAAGCAGATAATTTCCATAAAGTCTTACAAAGAAACTTTTTTCTTCTAGGTGAAACAGAAGGGAAGTTATCTATCCTCAGCTTATGGTTATGTACATAGGTGTGGTTGTGCTTGTGAAGTTGGCCAGAGAGGGCTCTGTTGCTCAGTAACTTTCTTCCAGCTCTTAGAAACATATCAGCAAAGTGGGAAAGAGGAGAATAGTGGCTTTAATATTTACTTGCCATTTTTGAGACGTTCATGATTGATGTCCTCAGCTTTCAAGAGAACAAATTCATTTCACTAGACAAAGGGTTAAAATGTGAACTGATGCACTTAAGAGTCCCCAGGCAAGGACATGACATTTTCAGACATCTAGTCTTACTGAGGATCATGAAACCACCACGTACCCTCAGACTTTTTGATAATTCATATGTAGAATGGTTATTATCTAAGTGGACATTTAAGTCAAATACCTAACTGTATTTCTGGCATCTTAGATTTTCAGTAAGAGTATTTGCATTCCATCAGTGTGTGGCTTCTTACACATAGACAGTTTGGATCAGTTCATGTCACTGACTCCAGGTTTAACGTGGCAATAGTCAGAATAGTCAGAGAGAATACTGGAATTATATTTAAACCTGCTGGGAAGCAACCTGGATAGGTTGGATAAGCATAAATAAATCTTGTGGTACAAAACTCAGTCAATCATGCACAGGTTGCTTGATATACATTTCCATTTTTATTTTATTAGCAAATAGTAGTACAGATATAGGCATGAACATCTCTAAAGCTTATTATGTCCTGGGATGATGGATGAACTGTGGTCATTAGCAACCAATTTAGAATGGAAAGTAAACTTCTAACTTGACTAGTAAATATCACACTTCTATGTCAATCAGTAGAAGATTCTCTTAGTTACCTGCATTTTAATTTCCACATGAACTATCAAAGACTAAATAGGCTTCCCCAGAACAGGTGATTTCAGCCTGATATCTGACTTTTAACCAATAAGAGATAATATGCATCTAGATCACTAGCTAAGTAATTTTCTTTTCCTATTCAAGATTCACACAAGAAATTCCTTAAATTCGGCATTGGAACTGATGAGCATCAGTTCAATATAGGTCTCTTTACCTATGCTTGAGTCTTCATGAAATGCATATCTATTGTGGAAGTATTGCTTGCACTGGTATTTCAAAGAATAAATGGCTACCGTCTGGATTACTGTGGGCAGGATAATAGACGAAATGGCAAATTCTCTCTCAGGGCTCACCTTCCAGTGACCCTCTCAGTTTTGTTCTGTGCTGCAGGCAGAGTGGTGGAATCCAGCACGTGCTGCAAGAGAGAGGATTCTAAATAAATAACCCAACCCTGCAGAGGCAGTTTGTCTCCTGCCCGGAATTGCCACTGTGCCTGCCCCACCCCCCACTTTGTATCCCTGCAAGATGGGTCAGGTGGTGCTGACATTGCCGCAGACCCTGGGCATCTGGCCTGGCCCACCTAGCCAGAGGGTGCAGAAGGAGAGGTTTGTGCCCTATGCACTTCAGCTGCCAATACTACTGGATTGGAAGGGTTTCACTTTGGCCACCTCACTCTGACCCAGGAGCTGGTTCCCCAGGAGTTCTCCACCAATGGGCAATCTGACAGGCTGTGAACGTCTCGAAGAATGGCAGGAAAATGAAGAGAGCCCTTCAGCTGCGATAGGTAGTTACATCAAGGGGCAGTGGCTTGGCATGGGAAAGCCATAAATGGCAGCGACTAAATCCATCAAAGGCATAGCAAAGAGCAGCTGGTGAGACCGTTTTGGGTGTGTGCCCTCCTGCAACACAGGTCTCATCATCTTCCCCCTCCCTCCTTCCTTCCCTCACACTGGGCAATTCAGTCTTGTTTCTCTGAGCCCCAGTGGAAGTCAGGAATTCTGCATGGAGGGGAGAAGAAGGGAATCTCCCTTCAGGAATAAAGTCCCTCTTGGGCTAGGGAGCTCTTGGATTTGGCGTGAAAACCACCTTTATCTTGGAGGCTACCATCTTGTGAGTTATAGGCAGCAGCTCAGAGGCGTTCTATCCATTCTCAAAGGGGCAAAGATAAAGAGATAACTGTTAGCAGAAGGGATTCGCAGGACTCCTCATCTGACTCTGGTTCCCAATCCCCCTCTTCCCATAGGAGTAAAATTTTTAAAAGGGTTCAAGAAATTACTTTGGAAATGTAGGAAAAAGACTGCCCTATGCTTTCCCCGGAAGTTCATCTGACTTGTCACCAGAGGGTGCCAGAGCTAAAGGCTCTGCTCACAAGGTTTTCATACGTGGAAATAAAAAAGCATAATAAAAGGAATAGAATTGTGTCTGCTGGTTCTTCATCTTCCTCATCATTTAATTCATTAAAACATTGTCTTTGTCTCTCTGGAAAAAATAATTAAGACCAAATGGGAAACACCAGCAAAGTCTGTGAGATTGTCCGGATTTTCCAAAAAATTCTGCAACATATACCATAGCAAAGTAGATTTTGTGTCTCTTCCCAAAGTGGACAGGGCAGTTTCATCACTAGTCAGATTCTGCCATCCCACTGGAAAGGGACTTTCTCCTGAAAGAAACCAATGACCACTCAATGGCAATATCACTGAGCTGAATGTTTTTGAGGCTGCTTCTTCACTGCACCAGAAGCCCTCAGAGGAGGGTGTTTTGCAAGACCAGTACTAACGTGGACTGACAATTTGGCAGCCAGACTGCCAAAAAAGGCTAAGAAATCATTGAAGTTAGGTTCAGAGTTAAAGGAAATCTTAATGGCTCTAGCATTCATAACTGATGCAATCAGAGGTGCTTTCTTGTTTTCAGCGCATGTCATGGCCTCCAGTGTGGTGACCAGATGGCACCTCTGGTTACAAGCCTAGATGATTTTAGGACCATACAGAAAAGGGCATAGCTTTTGCTACAAGCATGTAAAATTGTTTTCTTAGTGGGAGTGTATTCAGGTTCAGAGTGATATACCTGTCTCATAGAGCTGGAAGGGACCCTGAAATGTCATCATGTCCAGCCCCCCACCTTCACTAGCAGGACCAAGTACTGATTTTGCCCCAGATCCCTAAGTGGGCCCCCTAAGGATTGAACTCACAACCCGGGGTTTAGTAGGCCAATGCTCAAACCACTGAGCTATCCCACCCAAATTTTTAGTAGAGAATGAAGAAAATTCCTTTATCTACAGCATGATGAAGATTGAAATATAAAGGTTAGTTTCTTTAGTGAACGTGCCTAGCCCTAAATGTATTGGCATCCTTTCTCTCAGCCCCCCTCCATAATTTTTCCCAAACCCTTCTTCAACCTCTCCATCTCTCTCTTCTTACATCTATGTTAGAATTGGAGCACTTGTCTTTTGGCTGGCTAGCCTCCTACAGCCTGTGTTTCGGAGGTTGGGAGACCAGAGCATGTAGTCCTCAGCCCAAATGGAGTTCCATGCTTGAGGTGACCCCCTTATATTTGGATGAAGGTTCTTCTGCATTTTGTGCCACAGTCATGGTGCTTCTATATTATCACAGCCTCCCCGTTAACCAAATTATACCTTTTGATTTTCCATGTAAACACCATTACCCTGGAAGCACTGGAGGTCCACCATTTTCATATCTTCCCCCCTGGCCATTTTCCTCACTTCATCACATTGTCTATCTTCACCAGGACACTACTTTTGCCAATTTATTTAAATTAGTGTTTTCAGAAAAGAATACTTTTTTTTAAAGATTATAATTGGTGCAGTTATTATCTTTAAAATTCAGTAAAGTACATACTAAACAAGGAGTGTACCAATACTTGATGAGCCAAGAACAATCACATTGCAAATCTTCTCACAGGGATGGCCAGGGAAGAGCACTATGCAATAAAAGCAAGCAAGCCATGGCTCATTACAGTTTGCAGGCCTTTGACATAGGAGGAGCACATTAGAACAGCAGTGGAAATTCACTAATGCAACACATACAGAAAGAACATAGGCAGTTTAGGCTGTGAGAAAGCTAACAAAAAGGGAAATTCTCAGTTGCTCATGTCTACCTAGGCACAATGGGGTACAGCTTTAACTGTTTCATTAATGAACCCCTTTGTACCTTTCTTTCAGATGTAAGTCATAACTGCCAAGTTCCTAGTTTATATTAGACTCTCTCAAATAGTTATGTGCTGTCGATATGTCTGCAAATTTGCATAACATGACATGGGGGGGGGGAGAAATGATTTATATATATTTTTGATTTTTTTTTAGAAATGCAGAAGAAGAACAAATTTTGCACATAACTATGCTGATTTAGAGGCAGTGAGGGAATCTTAACTGCAGGCTAGCTTCAGAAATAAGGATAACACTCTTTTTTCAAGTATCAGGGGGGAAGCCATGTTAGTCTATATCCACGAAAACAACAAGGAGTCCCGTGGCACCTTAAAGACTAACAGATTTATTTGGGCATAAGCTTTCGTGATACATCTGAAGAAGTGGTTTTTTTACCCACAAAAGCTTATGCCCAAATAAATCTGTTAGTCTTTAAGGTGCCACCGGACTCCTTACTCTTTTTTCAAGTGGTCACTAGCTAATGTTAAATTACAGCTGAACACCTATGATAATAAATGTGACATCCAAATGATTATATGGTGAATAAATACTATTATTCAAAATCCTAAGTGAATTTGTGTTGATGTGACTGTTTCTAAAGTACTCAAATACTGTCTATAAATCCATATACTGTATGTAATGGAGGTATGTGAAAAGTTTCATACATACAACAAATCCTGTTTGTTAAGAAAAGGAGAACAATTCATTTCCCCAAAACATTCTAGTCACAAGCCAAAGCAAGTTTCAGTAACAAAACAGCTTTGATTTCACTACCTCAGAGGGAAAGGCTCTGTGGAATTGCTGGACCAGAGCTGATGTCAAAGCATAGTCATTTTGTGGAATGCACTTATAACTATCCTGCTGTAAGGCTAATCACAGATCTCTGTTGGGTACATCCCTCAGCTTCTTCTGCAACAGACCAGGAATGACTTCATGACCTCTATGCTGGAATGGGGCTGGTCACAGAACACACAGGGTATGTCTACACAGCCTGTGGCAGTGAGCCTCCCTGCCAGGGTTGACAGACTCAGGCTCACTGGATTTATGCTACCACACTAAAAATTGCAGTTCAGGCTGGAGCTCAGGTTCTAGCTAGGAAGGAGGGTGGATGTCAGGGTCCAAGCCCTAGCTTGAGCCGCAACTTCAAAGAGCTATTTACGCAGCTATTTTTAGAACACTAGTGTGAGCCCTGCAATCCTGAGTCCATCAACCCAGTTTGGAAGATGTAGGCTATGCAGATATACCCTCTGTCTATGATGTGCTGGCTTCATCTATATCTAACTTGCTGCAGGGGCAAAGCTGCTGTGAGGTGCCTTCCTCACTCACTTCACCTCATAGTCCTCTGAAATGCTGGCCTCATCCACCTCTGTCCTGCTGCAGGACCAGTGTAAGGGCCTAATGCTGTCTGGTGTGACTGCTTCATCCACCTCTCTTTCGTACACCAGGGTAGATGTTAGGACAAAAATCCTCTGTGATATGCCTGCCTTGCATATCTCTACCCCAGCATTGCCTACCCCAGTTATTCAAATTCATATGAGACTTTGAACAACACTGAAAAAATAAAAGAATGAATTGTATGATTTTTCACTTGCCTTCTGATATTTAGCCTTTAGTAGGAAGCCACCAACCCCCAATTTATGTGTGATTAACAGTACTGCCAACCCCAAATGTCCAAAAATCATGACTCAGACCTCAAAAAACCGTGAGATTGGCTTTAAAATTATGAGATTAAAAATAACGAGTTTTGGGGGTTGACATTATTTCTCTTCTGGTTTCTGAGCCTTTAAGGTCCACTTGTTTCAAGAGTTCAAGCTTTATTTTGTAAATACGAAGGCTAGAAACTTTATTTTTTAAATGAAAGCAAATATCCATATGAAATCTCCTGATTCTGCAGCTGGGGCTTTAGGAAAAGCAGCTAAAAGTGTGATACTGTGGATAAAAGGGTGAGGGGTGACATCACTGGAGTATTTCCGGTTCAAAAAAATCAGTGGTAAATGTGTTCATAAAAAATGTGGCCTCTCTGCAGCCTGCTGGAAGAGAATTTGTTTAACCTCTCCTAATCACTGAACTAGGAGTTGCCATTGTGTCCGTCCTCTGTTTTCTTACCTCATTCTCTTCTTAGCTACCTCACTGTACAATTAAGTTTCCTGACTCTCACGCCTCCTTCATCTCAGTTTTCTGCTCCCCACTTGCAAGTCTACATTAATTTGTGCTCCTTGCAGTCTCTTTTTCACTACATTTTCTCTGTTCCTTTCCCCCTCTTTTTTTGCCCTTCAGCCTTGCTAATGCATCCCTTCAGTCTCTCTTACACCCCACATTCCCCCGTTCATGCAGACTCCCTCCTGCATTCCATGGTCTCCTGGTACCTCCTCTCAGTCTCCTACCTGCACCCAAGCAACATTCTCTTGTCCTCTCAAAGTTTCCAGTCCCATTTCCAAACCAAAGAGCCATTTTCCCTGAGAACAGTTGGGCTTCACTCACTTTGGAAACAATGGAAGATGGTGGCCATCTTTAGTAGGAGAAACATTAGTCCCACATTAAAGGGTGGAAGGAAATGGCAGCCCCCTTAGCTGAGAACAGCCTTCTTTCACTCTTTCACAAGGGGGGAGGGATAGCTCAGTGGTTTGAGCATTGGCCTGCTAAACCCAGGGTTGTGAGTTCAATCCTTGAGGGGGCCACTTAGGGATCTGGGGCAAAATCAGTACTTGGTCCTGCTAGTGAAGGCAGGGGGCTGGACTCAATGACCTTTCAAGGTCCCTTCCAGTTCTAGGAGATGGGATATCTCCATTAATTTATTTATTTTATTTAATGGGAGATGGTGACCATTTTGAATGATGGCAAAATTTCACAAAATTGCTGCAAAAGATCATGAGCAACAACAATAACAACAAAATCCCCACCTCATGCAAGATCCTCAATAAAATGATGATGAGAAAATTTTTATTTTTGTGTAGGTGGGTGTAAGAGGATAGGCTCAGTCACCAAGAGGATTGGGGAACATTTTCCCACTTAGAAGCATTTGCACACACAGTCCCCTTAACTCTTTTTTAATTGTCATCACATATTGGACATTGAGGTGGAATGGAGTCTTGCAGCATTCCAAGGGCTAGCTATGTTAGCTGCAACATGAATGCAATGCACATTATTTTAGCTTTGGGATTAACAGTCTTTCAGCTGCACTGGGCAGAATTTGAAGAGAGCTTAGTGATCCTCATGGTGAAGGAGAGACAGGATTGGTTATAATGAACACAAAGGAGAGATTTCGCTGAGGTTACTAGACACAGACATGGTTTTCTGGCTTCCAGACTAATTAAATACGATTTGTGTTGCTGGGGGTCGGCACACAGGCGTAACAATAGCCACTGGAGTCTGCGGATGCTGATCCTTGCAACATGATAAGGTATTAACCTTTTGTAACATAATCTGTGTCAGGTGATTGGGGCCAGGTAATAAAGTTCAGTTGCTCTTGAGCGTGTTTGTGTGTGTCACATTTATTACAGTTTTTGCTTTCAAAAAGGGCACAGTTTGGTATATTATCCGTCTCTGATTTGCACCTAGTCTAACATTTTCTCTTATGTGCCAGTTTTATGGAAAACAGTAGAATCTGGAACTAAATGACTGGAGTATAAATGTGGGAGAACATGCCACCCTAAAAAGACTTTTTCATTTAAATTAATCAACATGGCTAATTTCCATCTTTGGATATGTGTGTGGAAAGGGCAACTTTTTGAAGCCTTCATTTCTATTTATGATGTTTCCTTTTACATTTGTATGTTTTTGTCTGAATACTCCTGAATATGTATACATAAAATATGCAGGAGGAGGAAGAGGTCAAAGCAATCAATAAAGAGAATTATTAGTAACATGATACACATTATTTTATTACAGCTATATTTTCAGATAAAAGAAGTCATTTTATAAGCAGTCCAAGAGAAGAATATAAATATCTAGCACAACTTCAATCATTCCTTAAAAAAAGAACAATAAAATAAACAAATATGATCTAGAAATGTTCATGAAGCTTGACTATTAGGTATGATGATGTGAAGGAAGCAACCATTGTAGATTTTAGAGAGGATTGTGTGTGTGTAAAGCAGAGGAACCTGATGTACATGGGAAATTAATGTCATATTTTCCAAATGTGGATATCCATCTTAGAGAATAAAATAGCAAAATGGATATTAAAGTCTTAGGGCTAGATCTTCAAAAGTGCTCAGTACCCACATCTGGGGCCAGATTTTCAGAGTCCACCACATATTTAGGCACTTTAATGAAGTACCCAGATTTACTACAGTACTCCGAATCCAACAATCCCAACTGGGTTGGGTGCTGAGCTCTTTGGAAAATCTGTCCTTTACTCTGTTCTACTATTTAGTCCATTAGTGGACCTGGGAGAGATTTTCAAAAAACGCTGTGTATTGGCCTAACTTTCCTCCCATCGATGTCAATAGGAGTTTTACCATTGATTTCAATGGAAGCAGCATTAGGCCAATGCTGAGCACTTTTTAAAATTCCTCCAATATGATCTGTAACAACTGTGTTACCCTTCGCGTGACTCTCCTTTATTTATTTTATGTTAGAATCTATTTCCTAATAGTTTGTGTGTGTGTGGGGGGGGATGACCCCAAACATATTGATGGGTATTTTTTTCTGCTTTAATGAATCTTTATTTTTTTAAATCGACAGTCCTATCTTGAAATGTTACCTACAAGAAGTGATTGCAACCAGAAAGCATCCATTTGTTTTTCAAATACTCAGTCATTCCAGAATTTAGGCTACAATTTAGTTTAAATTAGCAAAGTTAATGGACGACTCCAGATTTGGGTCTTAAACATCACTGCACAGAATGAACAGGGCTGTACTTAACTCTAGTGTAAGAGCTAATTGAAAAGAAACACAAATAGCAGAAAATGCTGAGTTTGAGCCAAGAGTTTATGCTGACTCCTCCATCAGAACACAGTACAGGTGATATGTATTCACTCTGAAGGGTAAAATATATATGGGAATATAAAAGGTCCCAGGATTAATGAGTTTGCCTAGTCCAAAAATGTTGTGCTTATCCTTTAAAACGAAGAGATAAATATATCATGCCACAAGAACCTTTATATGTTGTTTAATAACAACATACATCGTTTTTTTCCATTAAAGGGCTCAGCTATGTTAAGAAATTCAGTAAATACAAGGTGTTTCATAGTTGCCATTTTATCTCATTCTAACAGGCAAAATGATTGCAGTTAGATCAAAGTCCAGTCCATGTGTTCTAAAAATTAAATTCAAACAAATTTTAAACTGTACAGATAGTATAGTGGCTAATACTGCAAGGCAAGTGATAATGCTGCACAGATTTTCAATGGACTTGCAGGAAGAAAAGTTCTTTTACGGTGATGAGTGCAATATAAAAGCCTACATTCACAGAGAAAGCATCGAATTTTGAAAAATCTTAGCCCTAAAAGCATTACAATCCTTGTATCGATCAGTGTCATTGCTTTTGTCATCCTCCAGGGTAAGTAGTATGATTTTATAAAATCAAGCAATTCAGAGATTTCCTGATGTCATTTGATTCTGCATTTGACTATACATCTTCTGTATGGAATATAATGTTTTAAATAGCAAATTAGCTCAACTATTCATAGTAGCTTGCCTTAGTATGTTACCTAAGGAATAAACTTTCTTATGACTACATTTTTTTTGTGGTACATTCACATTTCTTCAAAATGGATTATTAGAGAACTGGTTGAAAAATGTTTTTGTAGAAAATGTTGACTTTTCCTGGGGGTGAAAAGACCCTTAGTTTTCTGCTAAAATGTTTTTTGATGAAAACTCAAAATGTTCTGGGGAAAGCAATCACCTTTTGTGGGGAAAAAATAGTTTGTTTAGTTGAAGTCAAATGCATTTTCTTTTGAAAAATATTTTTGATGGACTTTTTTTGATCAGTCTTAATTATTAAGTTCATCACCTCCCCTATCTTAACGTGTTTAACTAAAATGAATGATACATTGTGTGAAATTCTGGTCCCATTAAAGTCAATGGCAGTTTTGTCATAGGCTTCGATGCAGCCAGAATTTCAGCCAGAGGATACAATTCTGCCTCTAGTATGCCCCCAGATCTTCCACTGAAAGAATGAGAGTTAAAGTGTGCAGAAATGCAGGATTGGGCTCCTTGTGGTTAAGAAATTATATGTGAAATGGGCTTTTGGAACTTTTCATAGCATGGACTATGCCTTAACCTCCCATCCCATTCAAGATTGTATGACACCCTATACACATTACAGCAATTGCTTACATGGAAAAACAAGCCTTGTAATCAGTGCTTGAAGTGGTCTGAAAAAAAATGGGAGGTTTGTCATAACCACAGTCCAAGTAAACGTTTATGCACTTGATACACACAATGCAAAATTTCTTTGAATGCATTTCTGTAATATATGTATTAATTTTTAGCTTCAGAAACCTATTTATATTTATGCTGTTTTTTAAAAAATGAGGCAACAGGCCTCATGCAAATATTAAAATACATCCTGTGAGTTTGGGAGATAGGGCTATGGGGAGTGCAGTGAGATTCTGTGAGATTTGGAGGATCTCTATGGGGGTACAGGGCTAGGGGTACATTGAGATTAAGTGGGATTGGGGTCCAATGGGCTTCTCAGATTTGCATGGATCTCTCTGGGGCTGGGGTTGGGGTACAGTGAGATTCAGTGGTGTGGGGGGGGGTCTCTGGGGCTGGGGGGTGTAGTGACATGGTGCATTTGGGAGGTCTCTGGGACAGCGGCCTGGGGCTGCAATGAGTTTCAGTGGGCTGTTGGGTCTTTTGGGGGTGTTTGGGAGTGCAGGGACATTGGGTGGGGTTGCAGGTCTTTCTGGGCACTGTGGTTCAGTGAGATTCACTGGGGTTTGGAATCTCTAGTGTTAAGGGTCTGGGTGTAGGGTGAGATTCATTGCAGTTTGGGGGATCTCTGGGATTTAGAGGGTTTATCTGGAGATACAGGGCTGGGGGTTCAGGGAGATTCAGTGAGGTTGGGGCTCTCTGGGATTGGAGGCTGGGAAGTGAAGTGAGATTTGGTGGGGCTTGGGGCCTCTCTGGGGATGGGGGTAAAGTGACAGTCATTGGGGATGGGGAACTTTGTGGCTGGGTGAAGTGATAGTCTCTCTGGGAATGGGGGTGCGGTGACAATGGGAATCCAGGGTTCTCTCTGAATCCGTGGGGCCTTTGCCGGGGGTGCTGCCTCTGCCCTTCTGCCCCAACTGTTCCCCACCTCTGTTGCTGCTGCTCCCCACTCTATCGCATTCCTCCCTGCTGTTCTGGCAGTGATCCTGTCCCTACACTGTGCTGGGCAGCTGGTGGAGGAGGGTCAATATCCCCTGCAGCTTACCCCATCCCCTCCACAGCTTCTAGGCTCCGTTGCACATTCCCTCCCCCTCCTGGAAGCTGCAGAGGTAGCTCCACTCCCTTCCTCCAGGACACAGAACACCTCTGGGTGCAACAGACAGGCAAACAGGCCAGTGAATAGGGAATGGCTGCCAATGGGCCCATGCCCTCTGGCAGATGCTCTGCTCTCCACAGCGATCCCCCTCAAGCTTCATAAATATCTTGTGGGGGTGTGAGTGACACTCCCCCCTGCACACACTAAGCACTGCTATTAATGGGGGATAAGGAAGACCCAGCACCCTGTGGCTAGCAAGTGCTCTTTGAGCTACAGTTTGAGAACCGCTTTTCCAGAGTTGATATTACAAAAATAGTTATAACAACAGTAAAACTTAAAACAAGCAGAAAAGAAGCAATGTCAGAGATCCATTTAAAAAGTCATATTTGCAGCTAACAGAACTTTTACTTGTGTCTCGTTTGTTTTTAATAGACTTCATGTATTTTTAAATATTGAATTGTTGATCTTGACTGATTATTACATTCAGGTGATATCTACTAGTTCATAAAATGTGGAGTAAACAAAGTTATTTTGAGTATGTTAGTTTTTCTCTTGAATTCCAATTGTGTCCATATCTCTGTCATTCTGGACAGTTACTATGGAGATGCCTATGAATTAAAGAAAACTGTCTGCACAAATATGGAATGATAGTTTGGGTGCTATGAAGGTTTAATTAGCATTTGTTTGGGATGCTCACATTACTCTTGACTGGTGAAACCATATATGAGTTAGGCAGGTCATCTGAAATTAGCCTCACAACTTTTATGGTGTGCTACACCATCATATAATCTTAATATAGCATATCTTTTACAAAATGTGTTTTCTAGAAAATTAAGTTTTCTTATTAGTATTTTTCATAACCCTCTGTTGGAAAAGGTAGGCCAGTTTGGTAGCAAGATTGCAGTTTTTGGCTTTGGAAATGAAAATGGTAATATATTATCACCCTCTAAAAATTTGACCCATGTTGTTCCATGAATAAATCTGTAATTTTAATGTCCAGTATTTCAAAGCCTTCTAGGATTAAAAGCAAATCCTGTGTTCCCAATTAGGTGGTTGGAAATTTCTCCACTCCAGTGACAAAAAGTTCCCATTTCTACCCCTCCCTGAATGGTTATAGGATAATGGAACTTAAGTTTCGTGGTGGACCATGGTTACATGTTGCCCATACTGCAATTCAAACAAGTGTAATTTTAGGTGGAAATTCCATATTTGGGAGAAAATGTTCCCAGGTCTTTCTTTCCAACTATTGGGGCTAGACACTTGAAAATCTGACTTTTTGTTTTTGTTTTTTTTTGTTTTTATGTAGTCTATTGCTTCTGGACGCTCAGGTTTTAATAAAAACACCAAATCTCATGAGATTCATGATCAAATTACTGGAATTGGCAATACTGTGCATAACACTTGGTCCAATTGTTTGAAATCATTTAATAGAAAGTAGCTGTTGTAGCCTCTTTATGATCCTGTGTTTCTAGAAGGGGATGAAGATATTGGTGTCGCTAAAAGCAATAATCAGTGCATTAGCAAAAATTGTTTCCCTGGGGATTTTTTTCATTTTATAAAAAATGTAGCTTCTTTGTTTCTAGCACTGTCATGTAAAATGTGGAAATTATTCACAGAACTAAATATAACTTGCATGCAAACCTAAATGCAAACAGGCCTGGAGTGGGAGGAAAAATTCAGCATTATTCATTCTAAATGCAAATGACTAAACTTGAGCAACGTAAAGAAGGTTTTTTTTCCCCCAGGTCAGAGAAATAGTATCCTGTTGACTAGGAGTCATAGGAAGTAATTAATTTTAAAAATTCAGGCAGGCAAATTATATATATAATGGTAATTTTATTTAATTGTTCTGACAGACATTGGACTATACATGATGCACCTACAGCCTGATCTAGGGCCTGTATAAGTTAATGTCAGCTTTTCCAATGACTTTCAGCAGGCATTGGATGAGGTCTACTAGTGTACACAAAAAACACTTACAATTTGGAGGTTTCTGTAGAAGTGTGTTAGACAGAGCATATCAAGAGACATGGAGTATAATTGAGTCATAATGAACTATGTGTGTTGTCCTTATTGGGATTTATCCTACATGTTCACAGCTGATTATTTGGTTCCTTTGACATCCATACCAGTATTGTTCGCATTAATCTGAGTTATTCTTAAATCTTTTACAGACCTTTTCATTGGTTAGTTTCACTCAAAATGTTTTCTCTAACCAAATCAGCAAAACATTAGCTTATGTAAGGATCATACTGAAATGAACAGGGAAATACTAATTGAAAATCCACATTAATTAAAATGGCAACAAATATATTCAGTAGAGAATATAAGCCTCTGTATGTATGGGTGGACAAGGAAGGAAATTCATTACATCAAGCGGTTTGTTAAGCAAGTTTAAACCCCTAGGTATCCAGAAATTCCAGTAGTTGTCTGCTTGGCATTAGAGAAGGAAAACATTCATTTGATATTTTCAATCCCACCAATCTTGCCATTAGTCTTATTTGGACAGTAAGAGCTCCTTTGAGAGAGCGTTTGAGAAGCTGAAGTGGCTGCAGGCATCTGATTCCTGAGAGAATGTTCCCTGAATCAGTCACATTATTGAATTGAAGGTTTCAGGAAGTGCCACTAGTCGAAAATATCTAGGACTGGGGGAAAGCAAAGAAGCAGGGTGCAGATTGTTCAGTGTTCTGGAGTTTTTTGCTCTGATGATGGCACATTTTGAAACAAGATTTTACGAGACTCTCCCAAAGCTCTCTCTGTCTGTGTATGCAAATGTGATTTTTCGCATCATGATGAGCATGGAGAAAAATGTCCTTATTTCTGCAAGAGAAAATGGACATGGATTGGGGTGCAGTAGCTGTTGCCGTGTTTCCAAAATGTGGACTATCCTTTGGACTAGATGCTGTACAAATGTGTAGGTAGATTTGATCGTTTCCCCAAAGAGTTTTCAAACCTTCATTGTCCTTGACAATGAGGATGTTTAATCTGAATAGTGGAACAGGGATACCATAGCTGAGTAGTCTTCTACAACCTGCCTATATGACCTTCACTGTACTATTAGGGGGCCTCACAAATATGAGTGAATCTCTGCTTACAGAACCTCTGTGAAGTAAAGAGGTAATCACCCCATTTTATAGATAGGGAAATAAGGCATAGAGAGATTAAACAACTGTCCAAGATCACATGAAGTCTATGGCAAAGTCGTGGATTAAACCCAAATCTCCTGAGTTGCAATCCAGTGCCTGTCCCTTCCTCTACAGACTTTTGCTATGCCAATTAATTTATCATATCTTAGTGAGCGAGGAACTTATTTGACTTTGTGTTTTTTATGATTTTTGTTGATGAGCTGATGTTGTAAAAGTGTAAAGCTGCAGTTTTATATTTTAAAGAATATCTGGAAATATATATGCATTTCTTTCCGTTTTAGTTTATTCTTTCATTATGTGTCCCATATCCAGGGCAGAAATGTAGCAACATATTAGACTTTGGCCAAATTATGCAGTCCTTAATTAAATAAAACTCCCTTTGATTTTGCCTCTTATCTGAAAACTGTCTGTATAAGTAGCGATTTACTGATTATTATAAAAATGATTTGCTTTGCAAATTGCATATAAAACAGCATAAAAAAATGTTTTAGGAACATTTTGAAGTCAATGGGTGTTCTGCCTGAATAGGATGGTAGAACTATACTCCTAAAGTTTTATCTGTTGACAGCAAAATAATGTCTGTAAATTAATGCAGATTTCACGCTTAGCTATTTTCAAACACTTTCCTCATAAATTAGGATTAAGGTCTGATAATATTCTGCCAGGCGTTCCCTTGCCTCTAGGATTCCTATCTTTAATGATGCATAAGTTATATACATATGAGAATTTTCAGAACTTGGAAGCGCTTTAATATGTGTTAGATACTTGTGTTTAATTGCATATTATATTATATAGCCAGATATTGTTTTGAGTGTTTTTACAATGAATTAATTGTGAGACCCAGTTATTATTGGTTACACATGAATTTGTAATGATTCATTTATTTAAACGTGCAGGTTTCCACCCCATATGATGGACTTGAAAAAGATTAATTTGTAAAATTGTGCAAGGCCTGTTCAACACCAAATTCATAACACGGGCCTTCAGTGGAATATATTTTTAATTAAGGGATTATAGACAAATTAGTATTATTATATTACATGTGCGTTCAGTAATCACCATTCAAATTGTAATCGTTCTATATTTCAGGTAAAACATTATGAATGTATTTGAATTCAGTTAGACCTGTTCCTGATTCTTTCTTGTGTACATTTAATAGCTTAAAATGAAGGGCTAAGAATGATCTAGTCCTTTGATGATACTTATACTGTTGATCATGGTATGTGTGTTGGTTGTGGACTTCCACTGAAAAAGTTCTCACTATATTGTAGCAATTATAATTCAATCTCAAGCCTATTATGTGCTAATTTTGTATTGTGCCACATTTTAACCCCCAGTCTTGTACATCTTTCTATTGTCTTCTGTTTCTGTCTTGAAGCCCCTGACATCATACAGCAAAATCTCTCAATTTCCCACTCTTCCTGATAAGAATGGGGAGTTGATCTTGCAATCCTATACTTAGATAAAACTCCTACTCAAGCCAGTGGAAGTTCTACCTTCTGAGTAATGAGTTTCAGGATCAGAGCCAGAACAGAAAAATCATGTAACTACCCCCTGGATAAGCCCCACTAGAGCAAATAGCAGCTTTGCTTGCTTCAGTGCAGTTATGCTGGTTGCTGACTCCTAATGGCTGCTATCAGGGCAAATCCCTGGTGTAGACAATGCCTTGGAGACTGCTCAGCATCAGTGTTGAGCTACAGGTGAAAGCTGCAGGTTCCTTTTGGAGTATCATTGCAGAAGGCTGACTAGCTATGGGACTTCAAAGAGAAACCACCACTTCCTCCTTGAACCCCAACATCAGTGGCCGGGTTGCTTTTCAGTTAAACTTCACTGTGAAAGAAGAGGGGATAAGGCAAAAGAGGAAAACAGATGGGGGCAATAGGGTAGAAGGAAGAACAGCAGGGAAGTCCATTTTAAATTGTACCTTCTACCCCAACCCAGGTTACTCTTTGGGTAGCTCAATGTGGCCTTCAGGCTACTTCAGTGTCTCTTCCTATTGTTAAAACTAAATGGGATCCCTAATTTAGTTTTATAAATAGAAAATGGCTCTTTGGGCCACAGACTTGCTGATGGTGCACCAGAGGACATGGTGGGCGGTGGGGGAAAGAAGTAGGGGTTCAAATAGTTTATGTAACCTCAAATAAAATAAGCAAGCATTAAAAATCACGTTACATTAAATATGTTCAAAACAAATGGTATTTAAAACTTGACCCTTGTCTTGTCAACTATGAACTGTTTTTCATAGTGGAAGAACACTTTGCATGTCTCTTCAACACCCCCAAAATTAGAACTTATTTTCAGAAAAAAATGAGTTAGTCATACAATAATAGTAATAAATTGCATCAGTATGTGTATGTCTGTAGTCACCTCAGGATTGCACAAACACCCTATGCATATCCCTGTGTGGCTTAATGCATTTTCAAATATTGTGGATGAAAACATTGTGGGCCAAATCCAGCTGGTCTTAACAACACAAGTAGCCCTGTTGATGACAGTTGGATTACTTGTCTGAAGATGGCCAGCAAGATTTGTCTATGTGTCTCAAATATTTCAAACTACAAAGAGGAAAATATAGATTAGTTGATGACCAGGCAAACCCAAGCAAACACGTACCCAAATTCTGGCTAACTGTCTACTTCTTCCTTTTGAAGCTGTTTGTTGTTACCCAAACAATCCCTGCTCCACAAACTTTTAAAGTTAATGGGGCTACTCAGATGCTTATGGTTAAGCAGATGCTTAGATGCCTTGTTAAATAATGACCTAAAGGTACATAGCAGGAGGATCAGGCATTTTTGACAATTTCCTAAATCTGTCTGTGCTCTGCTTCCTCAGCAGATCTGAAGAAGAGCTCTGTGTAACTTGAAAACTTGTACTTTCCACCAACAGAAGTTGGTCCAATATAAGATGTTGTCTCACCTACCTTGTCTCCGTGCTCCTATGAACATGTATTGTCCACATTCTCCATTACATCCAAGGTGTGCTAGGATGTAGTGGGCAGTGGTGGCTGTTAGGAACTAGCTCTGACTCTCTGCTCCCTGGTTGTTTGGCCCCAATGGATGTTAGGTTCCTTGTTGTTCTGCTCCAACTTCCACTACCCCTGATCAGGCCATAATGGGTTTTATGTCAGTATGGGATCAGGTGTAATGAAGCTTTCCCTTCTATGTCCTTGCCTCTACTGTGCATTACCTCCAAACTTGCCCTCACATACTTCCTCCTACTCCTTTCACCATGAGAATGAAATTATACACTGGCGACTCCAGCCCATATACGTTCATATAGTAACAAATCCATATTAAAACTGTTACTTTTTAAAAACCCATTTTCGTGATGAAATAGAATGTATACTTTTCCCCCGTCTGCATTCTCCACATTATCACAAGAATTAGTGAAAATTGGCAGGGTGACTTTTGATTATAGGTGCACAATACACAAGAAATGGTTGGGAAGGAGAAGAGAAATTAATAACTAATAGAAACTGCACACACAATTATTTCCTTTTTTCCCCAAACACCCAAACAATAAAGTAGTGAGATATTTCAGTGAAAAATGTAAATGAAATAGAGAACATTAGACAAGCATATAATTAAACTTTCATTTGTTCTTAATACAAAGTTGTTAGAGAGCAGCTATTTATTAAATATTATCCATAACTCATTATCATTTACAATATATATTATCCACCATTTATAAACTTCTTTTCTAAATGTACAAAAACAATAAAAAGATGAGAGAAAAGAATTCATAAAGGATTTGGTGACATTAATTCAACAACATCAAAACATTCTTATTTGTAAAGTATATAAATGATTGAAATTGTCTCTTTTTTGAAATGTGAAAAGTACAAGCACATTTAATTAAACAATCATTACTGGAAGAAAAAATGGGAATAGCAAGAGTCCTTGGTTCCTGGTCGGCAGATGCAGATGCTTTTAATCTAGATATAGTGCAGGACATTAAATATACAGGTGCTAAAACAACAGACTTGCTAAACTATCAGTGAGCATGTTTGCTGTGAGTGCATTCAATCTCATTTTTACCTCTTGGAAAAAAAAAACAGGAAATAAAATCCATTACAGTACATACTCCCGCACAAAATTAATGCAACCTTCTCTATGTTCTGTTTAAGCACTTTTTCACCATCTGCTCTGCTTGGAAACATTCAGGTATGTTTGCTCATACATTATTCAAGTATTGATGTGTAGTTTTTCAAATCTGTACTATAAACAGCAATAATGTGTGACAGAAATCCCAGCTGGATTGATGATGCCGAAGTAATAATCATTATAGGACGGTTAATTGTTGTTTCTTACCAAACAAAATGCAGAGAATATTCTGGTTCAAACATAATTTTGTAGTGCACATATTTCATGTACTTTCAAGGTTGACCATTAAGTTATTTGGTATATGTTATGACATATCACAGACCTTCTGTGCACTTAATGTTTATCTTTGGGGCTGAGGCAATGATTTCTTGTGGAATCACTAGCTTCTGCTGTCTGCATTTCTATGGGTTCTCGCAGTGTGATGGTGGTAGACAAATTCTCCTAATGGAGGTAGGAAGCTCTGTAATTCAAAAGCTGTGGTGCTTTTTGACTGTTTTGTTTTTGTGGGAAGGGAACATAAGAGCTGAAATAACTACCCAATATTCCAATGGTATGTCCCTATTTTAATAATATTCTCTTTGGTATAACAGTGTCAGATGTATACTCTTACTCTAAAACTCAGGACTCTAAAACAGTTCTGACCATTGTTTTATTGGGATAATAGAGTTAATGCTAATTTAGGAATACGTCATAGAAGGTGTCCTTGTAGCAGAACTGATGACCTCTGTACCAAAGGGACAGGGATTCAGGCCACAAAAAGGGTACACACCATTCGGGGGAGGGGGGAAGGATAGGGGTCATGTAGAGGGTCATGAAGGCTAGTCGAGTGCAGTAGCTACTGCAGAATGGTTCTGCATCCTCTCTGCAGCTTTTCTGCTACTTAAGCACCTGCCAGCTTCCGCCTTACTATTTGGGAAGAGCTCAGGGTTCAGCCTTTATAGCATTGCTCATAATTGTAATGTCACTGTCTTCCTTTCCTCCAGTGACGCGTGACCTCATTTTAGCATTGAGGATCATGTGGGTGAATATGTGGATGCATTCAGTAAGAGGAAGCTGATAGGAGAATTGTTGCCAGTAATGATAATATCGGAATATGTTATCGTAAGGCAAACAACCATTTATGGAAATAATTTGGATAACATATCACAAGGATTCGCATTGTTTTACATATACGCTCTAGTGACACGCTGTATTTTGAAACACATACAATTATTTTTGTTTAAACGTGTTGCATGACTATTTTTGGCACAAAGCAGACTTAACAGGACTGAGGATCTGGATCGCTAATTATAGATAAGGCCCTCAGAAAATTGCTGAGTTTTATTTTTAAATTCATGGCAGCCTTATGGGTAAATGTTTGTATTTCACAGGGTATGCATGACTGCTGAGTCCCCCTCCCTCCAAACTGCTTCAATTTTCCCAACAGCAGGAAGGCCACAGCTGCTCTTGGGCAGTTAGGAGTCTGGTTCCATCCTGGAGGGGGTGGGGAGGTGGTGGCCAGTCCTGTCCCAGGAAGGAGGATGGGCTGGGGTGTGAGACACCAATGGCCAGGGTGACAAACACTACCTGGATGAGCAGCAAGAGGCAACTCAGTATGCAGATGAACCATGTGGCTCTGACCGGTCTGGCCCGGGACAGGAATTTGGGCCTGACTCACTCCATGCTTAGCTCCAGCCCAAGCCACCATTGCTGCTTCCTGTCCAGCTGGTGGGAAGAGAGGATGGTGCTGACAACCTGGTGATTCAGAAACCCGGTTTGCCCTGCCTCACAGCAGTCCCCACAGGCCCACCAGCTATCAAGGAGCTAAACCCAGTATCCATCCCCCAGTAGGCCAGGGGCCCCCTCACATACCTGCTCCTGATTCAAACAGCAGCAGGCCTGGCTATTGTGCTGGCACCAGCAGTGGGGGTGGATCCTGGGCTCAGCTCCTTGCCAGCCAGCACTCTGGTGTCTGCCCCTGGGCCTGTGGGGTGGGCTGGGGTTCCTAGTCACTGCATTGTCAGCACCACCCCCTTCTTCCTGCCAGCTGGACCGAAAGCAGCAATGGGGGCCTGGACTGGAGCTGAGCATGGAGCACACCAGGATAGGATTGGTCCATGCACACCTACTCCTGGGATAAGTCTGGCCTGTCCCATGCCCATCTTCCTTCTGGAACTACTCTGCTAACCACCCCATGAGCCCCTGTGGCCTCATCAGGGAGGAGGAAGCAGGGATGCTTGCTTACACCTTGAAAAAGTTGCAGTATTGAGCTAATTTTTCAATTTCTATGCAGTCCATGAAATCATGATTTACACAGGCTCTTAATTATATATAATATGTTGGCTGTTTTTATACAGTTCCATCTGTACCTCCTTCCCCAGCCAATTTCTATCCAGGTTGCTCCCAGTGTTGTGCAAGTAGTCCTCTTCAGATCTGGGTGCGACCTCATACAGAATGTTGGTGAATTGAGAGGGTTTAGTGAATTTACATATTTTACTAGATTTTTAAACTTTTTGGAGTAAAATAATAAATTAGAGCTGGCCAGGAAACATTTTTCAATCCTGCAAAAAAATTTGAGATTTCAAAATATTTTCCTGTCTTCAAGTTAAGAT
>NW_020664562.1:8089331-8135739 GCF_002925995.2 Terrapene triunguis | reverse complement strand
AAGAGTTGAGAAACTTTCCCATGAAAAGTTTGTTTTGATCAATCAGCATTTTTGATGCAAAACATTTCATTGAAAAATTCCCAAACAACTCTTAGTAATATTGTTATACATTTTAGTATAGTGCATTTTGTATTTCAAAAGCAAATGGGAATTCTTAGATGTAGTGTGCATAACTACTTTAACAATATATTATTCTATACTTAGTTGCAATGGAAGGTATAGAGTAGATTCATAATCCTTGTGTCTTTGATATTTACCTTATTCACAAAAATGGGAGCCATCTTTTCTGGTTTCCATTCTGTTGCTTATTTACCAGTTCCTTATAAACTTCTGACCTTAGAAACCTAGGGAAAGAGTCCTTGGCCATGAGACTATAGATTAGTCTCTGAGCATCATCAAAACATTTCAGGGTTGGTTCCGAGATATTCTGAGAGATGTGGTCTCTGGTAGTGAAGTCAATATTAATCTGGGGAAAGTAAGGTGTAATAAAATTAGTTTAAATTTTACTGGAGAGTTGAAGTTTGTATTCGCGCATGATGCAAATACTATTTGAATTTTTTCTCAGAATATGCTGTCTGATGCAAACTAGCACATAGTTAATGCCTTTATTTTCTAGCATATTGAATATTAGTTTATTTTGGCTCCCTGGGCTTAAAGAGATGGTATCACAGAAAGAAGATAAAAAATGCCTTTGATTATCTAAGTATAGATCAAGGCAGGAAATTCTAACTCTTTATAATACAGAAAGGAAAGTATTTGCATTTCCTTTCAGAGACCTACCCTTTGCAAAAGATATTCTATAAAACATACAACTCAATCAACCGAGATACCTTAATTTTCCAGCCATTCTAGGGCTATTTGAATGTTAACTATTAACTAAAGGGGATTCTGTTCTCCCGATGAATTGCAAATGTGTAACTTATTAATCATAAGGGAAGTAATAAGTGTCTTTTGAGGTGAAAATAGACTTCCTACTTGTTCTTTAATTGGCTAATTATTAACAATAATAATAAAGCTGTGGTCCATGAGAGTAGGATGATCACACAGGACTGGCTCTGGGAAGGGTGTAATGTGGTGTTCAGCAACATTTACTACTGTGCAACTGGACCAAGATCCAAACGGTCTGCTCAGAGTTGTATGGCGTTTGAGGGGGTGCTCATTCTGTGTGAGCACGTAGTCCAAGTCACTGTCTAGTCCATAGTTATTGCACCATTACACCCACAGAAATGTAAAATTAGGTGTGATACAGGAGGGCCAGGGAGCAGTGGGAAGTGGTAGAAGGGAAGTATATAAACCCTAGGTTAATTAAGGCGTGGTTCCCTGTAGACTAGGGAGGGTTGCTACAGGTTAATTGGAGCACCTGTAATCAATTAAGGCCCTGTTAGAAACCTAATAAAACCCCCTGCTTCAGGCAGTCAGGGGGAAGGAGAGAGGACTGGAGCTTGGAGGTGTGCTGTTAGACTTGGAGGAACAGAAAACTGGAGTAAGGAGACACTGCCCCAGCAGGGGAGGGACATTCCCTCCCCCAGCGTTTAAGGACTGAAGGTACCCCACCCAAGGGAGAAGAGGGTAAGAACCTGCAGGGGTTGAGAGGGGCTGGGACTCAGAGTGAGGAGCAAACCCAGACCCTTCCCCCGCTTCCCTCCTTTACCACCTTCCTGGGCCACTAGTGGGGCCCTTGGTGCCCCAAGAGCAGGGGTAAGGAGTGGTATTTTAGCCCCCCCCCACCAAGAAAAGTGCAGGACCCACCATACTATATCGACCATCTTGTCACACGTGGTGTCAGCGGTGGGATCTCTGCGCCATGAACATAATCCAGAGTGGGTCACAACCACCCTGCCTCAAGATGGAGGATTTGGTCAAAGCACTGGTGCAAGCCTCTGCCGCCCAGCAGGAGGCTACCTGGGTTCAGGCAGCTGCCCAACAGGAGGCCGTGCGGCTGCAGCAAGAGACCAATCACCTGCTGATGACCCAGGCCACCCAAGATCGGGCCATGCTGCAGGAACTAGTGAACCAAGTGAAGGTCCTTACGGAGCTGAGCCACGGGTATGATGGGACACGGACCATACGTGTCAGCTACTGTCTGCAGAAGATGACCCGGGAGGATGATGTGGAGGCGTACCTCCTGGCTTTTGAGAGGACAGCTCTGAGGGAGGCCTGGCCCCGAGACCAGTGGTCAGGGATCCTTGCCCCATTTTTGTGCGGGGAGTCCCAGAAGGCCTACTATGATATGACCACAGAGGAGGCAGCAGATTACCCCCGACTGAAGGCGGAGATCCTAGCCAGGGCAGGGGTAACAACGGCCTTGAGAGCCCGGAGGTTCCATGAATGGCAGTACTGTGAAGACAAGACACCGTGATCACAACTATTTGACCTAATCCACCTAGCCCAGAAGTGGTTACGCCCGGAGGCTCTCAGCTCAGAGAAAATGATGGAGCTCCTGGTACTGGATCACTATACGAGGGGACTACCCTCGGGCCTCCGAGCCTGGGTAGGCCAGAATGACCCCTCCACCTATGACGAACTAGTCACCCTTGTAGAGAGACAACTGGCAGCCCGTGAACTGTTCTAAACCCCGGGAGCTGAAACATGGCGTTTTAGGAAACCAGTCCCAACCCCGAGGCCCCGGATCATCGAGAACTCCAGGAAAGCCATAGCTGGAAGAACAGGCACCAAGGAGCGGCCTGAGGCCCCAAAGGGACCTGGGGGTCTAAAGGAAGAAGGTTGGGGAAGCGAGTCAGAGGGCCCAAGACAGAGGGCAACTTCCGGAATGAGATATCGCTGTTATGAGTGTGGGGAGTTGGGGCATATAGCAGCCCAGTGCCCCAACAGGGAGGAGCCCATGCAATGTAATCTGGGGGATCCCGGGGACCAATGTGGCCTAATCAGCCTGGTGGGGGTTGCGATCCAACATGAGTACACCAGGCCAGTAAAGATGAATGGCATCCAGACCATAGCTTTGGTGGACTCTGGGAGTGCTGTCACATTGGTCTCAGGGAAATTAGTGGGGCAAAACCAACTGAGCCGGGCCAAGAGCACTGGAGTGACATGTGTCCATGGCACAGTAAATTTCTACCCCACAATTCCAATACGGATTGAGATCCAGGGAAGTACTACCAAGATGACTGCAGGGGTGGTCCCCAAGCTCCCCTACCCAGTCTTAATTGGCAGGGACTTTCCTGGGTTCAAGAGTCTACTCCCCCCCCTTGAGTTAGGGAAGGGAAGTAAACCCCGAGCAGAATGTGAGGTACCCATGGATGATCCTACCACAATTTTTGCTGGGTTTTCCCCAGAGTTATTTTCACCCCCTGGGAAGTCCCGGAAATCCAGACGGGAAAGGAGAGCAGACAAAAGATTAGAAACCAGGATCTTGGCAGCAAACCAGAAAGCTGCCCTGGTTGGGAGGAAGGCTCGTGGAGACCGAGAGACTGCCTCCAGCACGAGCAGAACCACCCCAAAAGAAGGAGGGGAACCCAAGTCAATAGAATCAGGCCAGATTGGTCCCGCACGCAAATGTTTTGGGCAGGACCAAGACGATGACCCACTATATGCAAACGTGAGGGAGGAGGTAGTAGAGGTAAATGGCGTGCCAGTAGAAGGGAAAACCAAAGGCACAGGGCCATACTATATAATCAAGCAGGATCTGTTGTACCGGGTAGTGCCAATACGGGGAGAAGTAGTAGAACAGCTCTTGGTGCCACGGAAGCACACAAGGGCTGTATTAGAATTAGCTCACAGTCATCTGTTTGGGGGACATTTAGGAATAGACAAGACCCTGGATAGAGTCCTAAGAAGGTTCTACTGGCCGGGGGTACGGGCAGAAGTCCAACACTATTGCACCTCCTGCCCAGAGGGCCAGCTGCATAGTTCCCGACCTCAGTTAAGGGCCCCGTTGGTACCCTTGCCCATAATTGAAGTTCCTTTTGAAAGAATAGCAATGGATCTAGTGGGCCCACTAGAAATAACAGCCCGGGGCCACCGAAGCATACTTGTCATCCTGGACTATGCTACACGGTACCCCGAAGCCATTCCTTTAAGGAACCCCACGTCCAAGGCAATCACAAAAGAACTGGTGCAGGTTTTTGCTAGGGTAGGCATCCCTAAGGAGATCCTGACAGATCAAGGGACTCCTTTCATGTTGAGAGTAATGAAAGACTTATGTACCCTGCTCCGCATCCAAGCCTTGCGGACCTCGGTCTATCATCCCCAAACAGATGGTCTGGTTGAGCGATTTAACCGCACTCTCAAGAGTATCTGAAAGGTGGTGGCCCAAGACGGAAAAGATTGGGATACCCTCCTACCATATCTGATGTTTGCAATACGAGAAGTTCCCCAAGCCTCTACTGGTTTCTCCCCGTATGGACGCCACCCACGTGGCATATTAGACATCGCGAAGGAGGAATGGGAGGAACAACCCAACCCAGGGAAGAATGTCATTGCACACGTAGCCCAGATGAGAGAATGAATAGCCCAAGTGACCCCCATAGTACGAGAACATTTGGAGAAAGCACAAGAGGCCCAACGAACCTACTACAATCGTCAGGCAAAAACACGGAAATTTCAACCAGGAGAACAGGTGCTGGTACCAACAGCAGAAAGTAAGCTCCTGGCCAGTTGGCATGGACCCTATGAGATCGTGGAAGCTGTTGGGGAGGTGAATTATAAGGTAAAGCAGCCAGACCGCCGAAGGCCAGAGCAGATCTATCATGTCAATTTACTGAAACCCTGGCACGATCGGGAGACGTGCCTGGCCATCCTGCCGGCCACACCCCAGGCAGATGGCCCACAAGGGCAGGTAAGGATATCCCCCGAATTAGCCCCAGAACAATGAACAGAGGTCATTGAAATGATCCAGCAGAACCAAGATGTGTTCTCCACACAACCAGGCCATACGACGCTGATCCAACACCACATTGTCACCTGTCCCAGAGCAAGGGTGACCATAAAACCATATCGCATACCGGAGGCAAAAAGAGAAGAAATTAGGGCAGAAGTAAGGAAGATGCTGGAACTTGGGGTGATTGAGGAATCCCACAGCCAGTGGTCCAGCCCTACTGTCTTGGTCCCCAAGCCTGATGGCACCCTGAGGTTTTGTAATGACTTTTGAAAGTTAAATGAGGTATCCCAATTCGATGCCTACCCGATACCACATGTGGATGAGCTGGTGGATCAGTTAGGCAAGGCCCGATACTTGACCACCTTGGACTTGACAAAGGGCTACTGGCAGATCCCCCTGGCTGAGGACACAAAGGAAAAAACCGCTTTCTCTACACCTGACGGCCTCTTCCAATATACCGTCCTCCCTTTTGGGCTCCATGGGGCCCCCGCAACTTTCCAACGATTGATGGACAGATTACTTCGACCCCATGCCAAGTATGCTTCTGCCTATTTAGATGACGTGGTAATCCATAGTCCTGACTGGGAGACACACCTGGGGAAAGTGGAAGCAGTACTAGATACTCTTAGACAGGCTGGCCTCACCGCTAACCCATCCAAATGTGCAATAGGGCTAGCCGAGGCCAGATATCTCGGGTATGTAGTTGGAAGGGGCCTGGTGAAGCCCCAGTGGAACAAAGTGGAGGCAATACAGAAATGGCTCTGCCCAATCCGAAAAAACAAGTCAGAGCATTCTTAGGGATAGTAGGGTACTATCTCAGGTTCATCCCTCACTTCACCACAAGGGCAGCGCCTCTGACGAACCTAATAAGATCTCAGGGCCTGGAGATAGTTAAGTGGACTGAGGAAGCAGAGGAAGCTTTCACAGACCTAAGGACAGCCTTTTGCAGCCATCCAGTGATCATAGCCCCAGATTTCACAAAGGAATTCATCCTACAGACGCCTCGGAGGTAGGACTTGGGGCCGTCCTTTCACAGATGGTGGGAGATGAGGAGTACCCGATCCTTTACCTCAGCCGAAAACTCCTGCCCAGGGAGCAACGGTACGCCGTAGTAGAAAAGGAATGCCTAGCAATTAAATGGGCCATGGAGATTCTACGGTACTACCTACTTGGGCGGCAGTTCACCCTTGTGATGGACCACGCCCCGCTCCAATGGATGCACACAAATAAGGAGAGGCATGCACGAGTGACTAGATGGTTCCTGTCCCTACAACCTTTTCACTTCCGAATCCAGCATAGAGCCGGCAGCCAACACAGCAACGCGGACGGCCTATCACGACAACACTGTCTTTCGTCCCAAGTAGCCCAACCCTATGGCGTTGAGCAGGGGAGGGGGATATGTGATACAGGAGGGCCAGGGAGCAGTGGGAAGTGGTAGAAGGGAAGTATATAGACCCTAGGTTAATTAAGGCGTGGTTCCCTGTAGACTAGGGAGGGTTGCTACAGGTTAATTGGAGCACCTGTAATCAATTAAGGCCCTGTTAGAAACCTAATAAAACCCCCTGCTTCAGGCAGTCACGGGGAAGGAGGAAGGAGAGAGGACTGGAGCTTGGAGGTGTGCTGTTAGACTTGGAGGAACAGAAAACCGGAGTAAGGGAGACCCTGCCCCAGCAGGGGAGGGACATTCCCTCCCCCAGCGTTTAAGGACTGAAGGTACCCCACCCAAGGGAGAAGAGGGTAAAAACCTGCAGGGGTTGAGAGGGGCTGGGACTCAGAGTGAGGAGCAAACCCAGACCCCTCCCCCGCTTCCCTCCTTTACCACCTTCCTGGGCCACTAGTGGGGCCCTCGGTGCCCCAAGAGCAGGGGTTAGGGGTGGTATTTCAGCCCCCCCCCCACCAAGGAAAGCACAGGACCCACCATACTATATTGACCATCTTGTCACATAGGCCAATAAAATAGATTGGCTTTATTATCTGCTGAATACTTGATAGGCTAGGAACAAGACTGTAGTTGAACTACGCACAATAGCTGAATAATCTATATGCTTCTGAATGTGGACTGATAAACTGTTTTTCTGTTTATGAAAGCATGTATTTTATCACAATTTTGTGCATTCCTTGGATTTATCAGTGTGAAGATTTATTGATACTTTTATCATCAGGCAGGTATTTTTCTTCAAATATTTATGAAACTATTATTTCTAATTTCCATTACAGGAATAAAACTTTTCTTTTTAAAACAGTTTATTGTTGGTGACTTACACTCCTCCAGCACTCAGAATGGGTCACTATCACCTGACAGCCACTGGAGAAACTAGACAACCAATATTACTTGACCAGAACCCCCTCCCCAAATAATCATCTCTCCTGTTACAGAGGTGGGACACAGGGGCTGGGAGTCAGGAGAGTGCCAGGGCCTCTGTCCAGTGGGGGAAGTGCATTGGCCTCTGTGTTCTGGGACTCCTGTCTGGGTAGTATCATCTAGCCAGGGCTGTGCTGAAAGGCCCAGCTACTCAGAGGGGCTATCATGGGGGCCAAAACTCATAGGGTGCAGTGGGCAGGGAGTCGGGAGGAAGGGTGCCTGGTGTCATGCACTACTTGTAGTTTGCAGGGTTGCTACTAACAGGTCAGATTCTGTATCAGATATGGACTGGCTCCAGCACTTTCTTCTTAGAGAGATACACCAGAGATATATTCACTATATAATTCTTTATTGCATTGTCAGTAATGGCTGTTGTGAACTTAAGTCTTAATGTATGTTACGCACAGTGCCACCTAGTACAACACAATCTAACATTCTATTAGATCTCTCCTTTAAGTTGTATATTTCTACTATTTTACAAAATCATGCTATCTTTAGAGTTCAGTAGATCAGTCTGTTAAGTATCTGTGAATCATACTGGCTTTCTAATTACACAACTCAAACATATATCAACTGCCATGATATGTCTGAGAAGATTGTTGGTCTTTGATCCTTTGATCACGTAAATTCTGAATACAAAACTTTTTGTCTTTGTAAATTGTTTCTCTGGTGAACTGGCACATGCAGTTCAGATTACCTCCAGAGCTAGTCAAGGAGATATCAGGTAATTTTGGCTCTGGGAGAGATTATAGGTGATTGTAAGTCCCTTTTGAGAGGATTGTCACATCTGATACTTAGTCATTTTAAAGTTAATAGTCTTCCCAGGAATATTCAGTTTCACTCTCCAGGCAGGCTATGTGTCACCACATGTGATAGATCCCAGAAAAAATGGCTCTTGATTGTCTGAAATATTAGTCAACTCCCTGACTGCCTTGGTATGGCAAACAGCTGCAAAATGTCCATATTTTGTGCATTTATTACATATTTCATGTTTAGCATGACACATGTCTTAAGCTATGAATTTTTCCAAATCCTCTGCATTTACTCTGAAATTCTTTGTAGCCTGGGACTCCTTCATAGCCTCAGGGCTTCTATATTAATGACTTTTAGCTCTCATGGTGTGTCTGTTTACAGCTTCTAAGCTCGTTTCAGGTTTTTCAAGTTGCTCCTGCCTCTTCTTCTGTTGTTAGACTAGTTCAGACTGCTTTGCTAATGGGGTAGCAGCTTGTAGATTTAAATTTGTCTTTAATTGTAGTCCCTGTGAAATGGTTTTATCTCTAGGCTCAATGATTAGACTGTCTCTGATATTTTCATGTTTTGCAGTCCCAAAATCAGAGTTTTCAGCCAATGCATGCAGAACTCTTATAAAAGAGTCAACATTTTCTCCTCATTCTTGAATTCTCTGGTGAAAACATGCTCTTTCATAAGCCACATTTCTCTGAGGTATAAAGTATGAAATCAAACACATACAGAGCCCTTTCATAATAATCTTTGTGACAAGCTTCAGTAAAGGCAAAAGATTTAAAGATATGTGTTAGCCTGCTTCCCCATAGCATAAATTAATGAAGATACCTGAATATCTTCAGTTTCCTGGTAGAGTTTTGTAGCAGTTCAAAATCTTGCAAAATACTGCTTCCAGTCTGTCCATTCTAAAGGTCTTGAAAACGGAAGTTCTCAGGAGCACTGAAGAGTGGCTTGTTGATTAAATTGATCCTGCAATATTTGTTGCTTTGTTCTTTCTGTTTGCAACCTTTATTGCTATTTTTCTTCTATTTGTACTCTCCTCTGGCCCAGTTAGACTACCTTTACTTCTGACACAATGTCATGTGCTTCTTGTACTGAGTAGGCTGCAGGGCTGCTACTAGAATGTCAGACTCTTGTAACAGATATGGACTGGCTACAGAGTTTCCTTCTTAGAGAGACACACCAGAGATGTGTTCACTATAAGATGCTCTATTGCACTGCTAGGAAGTATGGCTGTTGTGAGCTTAATGAAGGTATGTTACACATGACACCTCCTAGTGAACAGTATAATACAGTTTAGCATTCTGTTACACCTGGCACTCAAGTGGGGCAGCAAGCAGGGGCTGCTCAGTGGGGGTAGGTGCCCTGTATTCATGGGAGGCAGGGGGCAGGTGGTAGGGGAGTGTCTGGAGGGGGACAGTGTGCTAGGTACTCAGGAGAGCCAGTGGGCAGGGACTGTGGGGTACCCGGAGGAGGAAGGGGTACCCTGTATTCATAGGGGGCATAAGGTGGTGGAGTGCCTGGGGATAGTGAGTGAGAGGAGAGGGGTGCCTCAAAGGGGAGTGGGGTACCTGGTACTCACAAGGGGCAGCAAACAGATGAGAGAGGGTGCTGAAGGGGTGCCCAGCACTCACGGTGGGCATCAGAGAAGAGGTGCCTGTTACTCACCACAATTCAGCAGTTAAGGAAGCCTTCTGTTCCTTATGGACCTGTTGCTGCAAAGGTCAAGTCAGGTGGTCTTTGCTGCCAGGACCCAGCTCTCTGCTCATTTTGCTTACTCACTGCAGAGCAGCTGCCACCGATCAGAATATCTGTCCTCTGCAGCGGCACACTGTGCCATCTAGCAGGGACTCTGCATGGAGGGACCAAGCCACCATCTCTCCTTCCAGAATGAGGAGTTGGGTCCAGGGACTTCTGGCATGTCCAAAAATTTGGGTGAAAATTAGTAAAAGTCAAATAATTTTTTTAAACCCAGGAATTTTTCAGGGAAAATTGGTAAAAAATGAAAATGAAGGGCCTTATATATAATGTAGTCTTAAGGACATTTTAATGTTTTGTTTTGCTTAAAAAATAAAGTCTGAGTGTTACTTTACCTAATGCAGAAGAAACGACATGTCATAAAATAATTTTTAAAAAGGGGGATTCATGAGCAGATAAGTACTAAACTAGAGTCCCTCTCATTTAATTACTCCTACTTGGTGCTACCAGCATTTAATTATAATAATATCCTTTTTGCTATCATCTGCAGTTTCAGGTAGATAATTTCACTCATGTTTTACATGCTTCAAATCCAGAGGAATTGAGTACCTGCAACTCCCATTGACTTCAGCAAGACAAAAATTATAGGAGTTGGCCTTTAATTTTTGTAATTTTGTTTGTAGTAATAATAATAATAATTAATGTAAAAGAGCTTTGAACAATCATAAGACATCAGGACATTCAAAACACTGTTACTATCAAAAGCAGAGGGATCAGTGCAAAGGTCACTGAGGGAACACACATCATAAGGTAATTAATTCACATATTTCTTCATTCACACAAAACATTTTCTTTCGTGATCAAATTGAGCATTGTGAAGGAGTATTTCTAAGGGAATGTTTCAAGATTCATCACATCAAAAATATCTGTGTTAAAGGAAATGAACAAATAGTAGCCAGTAGCACACTTTAATTTACGTTGTGGAGGGAATATAGTTTATCGTACCATAAAGAAGCATATAGTCAATGAAAAGCCAAGGAAAGTAAATGTACAGCCACTATTGCCAACCCTAACCATTCAAAAATCATGACATTGGCTTAATAATCATGAGATGCATAAACTAATAAATTTGTGAGGGTTTTTATGTGCCTTATGGGTTTTTGAAGCTTTAGGGGGATTCCACCTGCCCCCAAAGTGTGTGAGAGCTTTTAAGGGTCAAAATTCAGCCTCAGCTACACATGCAAAAATGTGTCCTTCCCGTGATTACTCGAAGGGGGCTCCTCTTATCCTCCTCCACCCCTCAGATGAGGGAGCTGCCATCTAATCTCTCTCCTACCCCATCACTATCACTCCACCTTCTTCAGCCTCCCTCTACCCTCCATTAGAATTGCAGAGGAAGTCTGCTTCTCCCCTACCCCACCTGCCAGTGTCCTGCTCCTCCCACATTCTGCACATGCACCTTTTACAGGGTCTCCGATGCTCCTCACAGTCTGTTTCTTAACTGTCTTGTCGAGAGCCCGGTCTAGAATGGGAGCCATTTTGCCTGTGGGAGGTGTCAGTCACATTTATTAAAGGCAGCCTCCCTTCCACAAGCAGATAGACTGCAGGGAAATTGCGATCATACTCTTTTCAACCCCCTTGAGAGTAATGGGAAATGACAGTCATTCTGAGTAAGAGAAAAATCACGAGTTAACATGACGAAAGACTACCCTCATGAGACAGGTAAAAAAAGCCCCAAAATTGAGAGTTGGGAATAATGCATACATTTCCATGCATCAAAATGAGAATGCATGCATTAAGACGTAGCACTGAACCCAAACCCTGTGTAATGTTTACTTGAAGTGTATATTCAGACACTAGATGTCTCTGTGTGCTTTTAAGAGTTCTAAAAAAGGGTGTATTCCCTAGTAAATGAGAAAAGCAAAGCAAAGCTGGGACTCAAGCTGTTTGGAAGCCTGTTTGGTTATCTGTAGTTGTAGTTATTTGTCTTTCATAAATGCGTCCTGTTATAGACACACTATGATCTTGAATATCATGACATTCTGGATCTGAGCTTTGCAACTTGAGGACTATCCCTGGAAACTATCTGAAGAAAGTAAAAACGACTGTTTTACCTCCCTTGGAGCATCAGCCTGGATAAATTCTGAATAAATCTTTTGGGCTTTTGAGGCAATTTTAGCAGAAGCCTTAGTTTTCTTGAAGTCCTCACAGGCCATCCAGAAGTCAATGTTCTCCTCACTGAACTCAGACTTCAGGAATGTTCTAAAGGCATCCAATCCATCTGCAGAAATAGAAAAATAAATTATAAGACATATCTAACCTATGTAGCAGTCCAGAGGGTAAATCATGTTAGGGTCCAAAATCTCAATTCTTCTGTTCTTATTCAGTCTACAAACCCTTAGGACAAATTCAGCCTTTTGTTAGACTCAAACAAAACCTCTTTCATTTCAATGAAATTGTACAAGTATAATAAAGGGCTGATTTTGGAACTTTGAATTTAACGGGAGTCTTGTCTGAGAAAGGACCACAGGATTTCGCTATATCAGCATAACCAAATGTTAACATTTGGGGGTTGATCACTCAGACAAACTCCCATTGAAGAAAGATAGTTGGTTTCTGTTAGTTTCCGCCCCGCTTCCCTTCAAATATTCCAAGTCATCAAAAAGAGTTTTTTCCAACTCAGAACTGCAGAATTTGACATGTGAAAAGTAATTTCAATGGGAAGATATTTACTCGTATTAGAAAGACTGACTAATTAATGAAAAATCTTAACTTTACACTATTTACAGTATTACAGTTCATATGAAAATTTTACACCATCAGAAAAGGTTTTGGGATTTAAGCACTATGTTGGGACCTGGGAGATGCCCGTTCAGTTCCTGGCTCTGCCACAGAATTCCAGTGTGGCCTTGTGAACTCGCTTAATCTCTCTTTGCCTCAATTCCCCAATAGTAGACCGGGGATATCCAGGAAATCCAGTTAATCTTGTCTATTTAGATAATAAGAACTCCAGGGTTGGGAGTCTCTCTTTCTTTGTGTTTCTACAGTGCCAACTGCCGTGGAGTTTTAATCTTGGTTGGGGCCTCTAGGTACTAGTAGGTAATACAGATAAGAAGTAATAATCCTGTACTCCACATCTTGTCATCTTAAAACAATTTTCTCCCATTCAGGAAATCCATTTCAGACTGATCCTGAGACACTCTGTGGAAATTTAAAACTTATTTTGGGAGAGTGAAACTATCATTTTATTTAAAGTCCATGTAAATGAAAAGAGAATATTTAAGAATGCAATTTAAATTCAAGTTTTAAGACTTTATGCCTTTCAATTGAAAACTCCATCTGGCAACTGTACTTTAAACGCAGAGAAATTCATTATGTTCTTGAAAGCTGTACAGGATTTGTATTGAAATTGGCATTGAGATGGGAATGATGATGGGAATTTTGTCTATCAGTAGTTTCCTTGTTACAGAACTCTAGACTGATCCTGCTCCCATTGAGGTCAATGTGACTTTTACAATTAACTTAAATGAGAGCAAAATAAAACCTTCTGCTAGGCCATAAACAGTGGAAGGGCCAGGGAGGTACAGAAAGGGCAGGTCTTGGGGGCAAGAGCTGTCTTTTACTCTGTGTAGATAGCACATAGCACTTCTCATTATCTGGACTAAATCAGGTGTATGTCCTGGGCCAAGGGAGAGGATGGCCAGAAACAATGACTGATAAGTTAGGAATGGTGTATGATCTGAATTGCAGAGGCCAATTGGAAAGCTGCTGCTTGACACAGTATATGTACCACTTGAGACAGGCATTCAGTTAAATCCTGAGGAACTACGGCAAAAAAACAAAAAAACACAAACCTGTTCCACCTGCCATACAAAGAAGCCACCAAACAAAGGAGCCCCACGAAAAACCACACAACCCAGGAACAACATAGGTCAACATATGGGTGAAATGTAGCAGGAGTGACAGTGCAACCCTTATAGTTAACTGTTTCAAGCCTATCCTCTTTCTTTCAGTCACTGATAACTTCCCTAAATTTTCACCTTTTTGGCTGAATGTTTTGGTTTTGTTCTATCTCTGCATGAAGATGAACTGTGCGTGTGTGTGTGTGGGGGGGTATGGTTGGAAGGGAGATTTGAGTAAAAACAGTTCAACTGCAATGGAGGATGGGCAAGGAGAGCGGAAAACATCCTTTCTTGTTTAAAAAACAACAACTTGCAAGCAATTTTTGAATGGCTCAACAGTCACAATGGCTTGGGGTTTAAAGTTGATGTGGAAATAGCCCTGTCAGAGGAAAAGTGCCTTTGCATGTTCCAAAGATAATTGGTTTGGTTGGAGTTACCAGTGCATATCAATGCACTGAGCATGCACAGATTTCTTCTACTTAGCTTGTAAAGTGAGCAGTTAAGAGAAGATTCTCTATGCATGCATGGCTACTTTAGGAGCACAATTTAGAAATAACAGTAACAGGAAAAATTAGTTGGTCTATTTAGGCCACCTAAATTATCTTGGAAAGCTCCAATCCTGTTACACTTATATAGGGTGACCAGACGTCCCAATTTTATTGGGACTGTCCCGATATTTGCTTGTTTGTCCCGCGTCCCGACCGATATGCGGTCAGGACACTGGACAAACAAGAAATTTTGCCCTCCCGGAAGGGCTCTCGCCCCACCCCCACCCCGACTCCACTCTCTCCTTCCCCCATTGGCTCCCTCCCCAAATCCCTGCCCTGGCCCCGCCTCTTCCCCAAGCACGTGGCATTCCTCCTCCCTCCCAGGCTTGCCGCGGGAGGGGGTGGTGGCCGGCTTCCAGTTCCTGGAGCTGGTGAGTACGGGCACTGGGTGGGCAAGGGGGCTGCTCCCCCAGGAGGGAGACGAGGGGCTCCGGACCCCGGCAGCAGCGGGGGAGAGCGGCTCGAGGCCGCATGAGTGGCCATGTAAAGTTTATTGGCTCGGGGTGGACCCCGGCTGGTCCTCGCCCCTGTAAGGGGGTGGTAAGGAGCCGAGTCTCCCCCTCCCCCCGGCTCCTCAGCTGAGCCCCCCCCCATCTCCCTCCTGGGGGAGCATCCCCTTTGCCTGCCCGCCCGGTGCTTCCAGCTCCAGGAACTGGAAGCCGGCCACCACCCCATCCCTCCAGGCTTGCGCCAGCATTACAGCTGCAAGCCTGGTAGGGAGGAGGAATGCCGCTCAGCTGAGGAGCCAGGACGAGGGGGAAGGGGGGACTCTGCTCCTTACCTGGCCTGCGGTGGCCGGCAGGACATGCTGGCGCAGGGCGGGGATGCTACCCCCCTACAGGGCAGGGCGAGGAGCCAGCTGGGGTCCCCCCCACCACAGCCGATAAACTTTACGTGGCCACTCGCGCGGCCCTGAGCCACTCTCCCCCGCCACTGCCGGGGTCCGGAGCCCCGTGCCTCTCCCGCTCGGCTGTGCTCCAGCGGCTGCTTCCCTGCGGGGCGGCGGGACACGCCGCATATGCCCGGGGCCTGCTAATTCCCCCGGCACCTGCAAAACGGCTTTTTTTTTTTTTTTCTTTCCCTCCCCCCCCCCGCCCCGCTATTTCTTTTCAATGATCTGGTCACCCTACACTTATATGGTTAACTTTGAGCAGGGCCAGCTCCAGGCACCAGCATTCCAAGCAGGTGCTTGGGGCGGCAATCTGCAAGGGGCAGCAGTCTGTGTGTTTTTGCCGCCCCAAGCAGCGCGCCAAATTGCCGCCGTGGACGACGGGGGCAGTCCGTGTGCCGTTAGGATGGTATGCACATTTCCACGGCGGTGGCAATTTGGCGGCAGCTTCTATGTTCAGCTGCCAGCGGCAGCAATTCGGCGGCTTCTGTCTTCCGGCTGAAGACAGAAGCTGCCGCCGAATTGCTGCCGCTGCGGAAACCCGTGTGCCACCCAAACGGCACATGGACTGCCCCCGCCATCCGTGGTGGCAATTCGGCGCGCTGCTTGGCGCAGCGAAAACAGTAGAGCCGGCCCTGACTTTGAGCATGCGAGTAGTCTTACTGAAGTGTATAAATTGAAGCTCGTGTGTTCGCAAGATCAGGGCCTAAGTTGTCTTTGTGATATAACTGCCTTGTTCTTTCAATGGCACCTGAGGAAGGCTGGTTGAAAAGAAAATGAATAGTATATAGCTGCTTACTGCACATTAAACATTGTATTACAAAGAAGACCTTAGGAAAAACAGAATATATCACATTAACGGTTTAACAGCTTAAATCTCAATTCTACAAAAGTCCTTAAATTTACATCATTTTGGCTGTGTAAAGGATCCTGTGACCTATAAATTGCTCTGTGCCATCTAGCAAGGGGGTTACAAGAATATCCTGATCCTGGTATGTACATTCTGGTTCACCAAAGACTATCATGTAAAGTCTTAAATGAAAGCCAGGGTCACACTGGTTGTTAATATTGTGAAATGTATGTACAGGTACTATGTAAGGAGTTATGTATTGTGACAGACCCAGACCAGTGGGGTACAGGAGTCTGGTAGAGGGCAAATATACTGGTCACTGGATGAGTAGTTTTCTGTTCCCTGAGTGACCAGAGAAGGGGCTGCACTAGAGTAATCAGGAACCTGCTAGAACCAGTTAAGGCAGGCAGGCTAATTAGGACACCTGGAGCCAATTAAGAAGAAGCTGCTAGAATCAATTAAGGCAGGCTAATCAGGGCACCTGGGTTTTAAAAGGAGCTCACTTCAGTTTGTAGTGTGAGAGTGTGAGGAGCTGGGAGCAAGAGGTGCAAGGAGCTGAGAGTGAGTGGGTGTGCTGCTGGAGGACTGAGGAGCACAAGTGTTATCAGACACCAGGAGGAAGGTCCTGTGGTGAGAATAAAGAAGGTGTTTGGAGGAGGCCATGGGGAAGTAGCCCAGGGAGTTGTGGCTGTCATGCAGCTGTTACAGGAGGCACTATAGACAGCTGCAGTCCACAGGGCCCTGGGCTGGAACCCGGAGTAGAGGGCGGGCCCGGGTTCCCCCCAAACCTCCCAATTGACCTGGACTGTGGGTTCTTCCAGAGGGGAAGGTCTCTGGGCTGTTCCCCAACCCACATGGTGAATCTCTGAGGCAGGAAAATCTGCCAATAAACGCAGGACCCACCAAGATAGAGGAGGAACTTTGTCACAGTATGTATAATGAAAATGTGTTTTAAAGTCTGTATCAAGGCAGAGTTGGCAAACAGGCTTTCTGTCACATAAAAGATGTTTATTGACCTATCTCTGTGCCAACATGTTAAGCAGTGTAAGCTAACACAATGGTTACATATCTACATACAAAGTCAACAGGGGGCTGTGAAATCAACAGAGCAGCTGGTCTGTACACTCTTCCCTTGGGGACAGAAGACCTGGTATTTCAGTGAGGCATTCAATGGATAAGGGACTGTACACTATAGAGGAATGCTTCAAAGGGACTTGGGGACTGGGGTGCACCTATTGTTGTCCTGCAAGGCAGAGTGATGGCTGGCATAGCCCAGAGGAGATTTTGGATAGCTAGTAGGCTGGTGGTGTTAGGGAGTCAACACCCAGTTAAGCACAAGCAAGTCTCCCTCTCTTTGGAGGCAGGAGAGTAACAAGATGACTCTCAGTCCTGGGTACCCGTAGAACTGTCACACTGTGCGAATGAGAATCAGGCCCTATGACGAAGACACACTGTTCTCTACTATATTTTCATTGTCAGAAAGGCCTAAACAAACCACAATACCGCCCAGAGAGCAAAACCAAGAATTCCACAGGAATAGCTAAGTTTGTAGAGAGCAAAAAATGATGTGGTATTACCTCATATTATGTGATCATCTAATTATACCTATGGTGCAGATGTAAGTTAATGTGTGAGTGTTGGGGAAGGCTGCTTTATCTGGTGCCTTAATGCTAGTCATCTTTTGGCCACATGCACCGCTGACTACACACCTTAGTGGGACTTTCCCCTTGACCTGTCCCTTTATGACCAGCCTCACCTTCTTTCCCAACTCTTCTTTTAACTTCTGGGCATCTGAATGGAGACATATTTATTTTGCATAATTGCAAAGTTCCAAGCTGGCAGAAATTAGGCTACTTTAAAACTTACACAGGGAGTCTGAGTGTGTGTGCGTGTGTGTAGGGGAGGTGAATGAGGGTAGCGTAGCTCCCCCTTCTGCTAAAATCAGAGGAAAAACCCCTCTCCTCTCCCTGGCTTGCTGGAGTGCTCCAGCACGGCTCCCCACCCAATCTGAATCTTCTTTAACCATTGCACTTAACCATCTTTCTGACCAACTTAATGCCTGACCCTGTAAATTCTTACTCATGTGAGTAGCCTTTATTCACTTGTAGACAATGTATGTGAATAACTATTTCCTGGATCAGACCCCTGCAGTTAATATGGAACATGAAGCACCAATTACATCTCCAGAGAATTTAGTCCCAAATCTTCAAGGTGCCATTGTTTAAAATATTTTTTGCACATGTGAATGGACAGCAACAGACTACTTATCTATTGCATTATTCTAATCCTGTAAATGTAGAGAAACTCTTCTGTACTCAGGTGTGAGACTGTAATTTCAGAAAACTCCCACTTCCTTGGATAGGAAAACTGGAGTCCAAGTGGAGGACACTCTTTCTAGAGTTGGCCAAATTCTACCATCCACTGCTATGGGTACTCGCATAGCCCCACAGTATGCCAACATGTTTATGGCTCACTTAGAACAACGCTTCCTCAGTGCTCGTCCCTAAACGCCCCTACGCTACTTGCGCTACATTGATGACATCATCATCTGGACCCATGGAAAAGAAGCCCTTGAGGAATTCCACCAGGATTTCAACAATTTCCATCCCACCATCAACGTCAGCCTGGACCAGTCCACACAAGAGATCCACTTCCTGGACACTATAGTGCTAATAAGCGATGGTCACATAAACACCGCCCTATACCAGAAACCTACTGACCGCTATACTTACCTACATGCCTCCAGCTTTCATCCAGACCACATCACACGATCCATTGTCTACGGCCAAGCTCTAAGATATAATCGCATTTGCTCCAATCCCTCAGACAGAGACAAACACCTACAGGATCTCTATCAAGCGTTCTTAAAACTACAATACCCACCTGCTGAAGTGAAGAAACAGATTGACAGAGCCAGAAGAGTACCCAGAAGTCACCTACTACAGGACAGGCCCAACAAAGAAAGTAACAGAATGCCACTAGCTGTCACCTTCAGTCCCCAACTAAAACCTCTCCAGCGCATCATCAAGGATCTACAACCTATCCTGAAGGACGATCCCTCACTCACACAGATCTTGGGAGACAGGCCAGTCCTCACTTACACACAGTCCCCCAACCTGAAGCAAATACTCACCAGCAATCACACACCACACAACAAACACACTAACCCAGGAGCCTATCCTTGCAACAAAGCCCATTGCCAACTCTGCCCACATATCTATTCAGGGTACACCATCATAGGACCTAATCACATCAGCCACACCATCAGGGGCTTGTTCACGTGCACATCTACCAATGTGATATATGCCAGCAATGCCCCTCTGCCATGTAGATTGGCCAAACCGGACAGTCTCTGTGCAAAAGAATAAATGGACACAAATCAGACGTCCAGAATTATAACATTCAAAAACCAGTCGGAGAACATTTCAACCTCCCTGGACACTCAATTACAGACCTGAAAGTGGCAATTCTTCAACAAAAAAACTTCAAAAGCAGACTCCAATGAGAAACTGCAGAACTGGAATTAATTTGCAAACTGGACACCATTAAATTAGGCTTGTATAAAGACTGGGAGTGGATGGGTCATTACACAAACTAAAAACTATTTCCCCATGCAAATTTTTCCCCTGCTGTTACTCACACCTTCTTGTCAACTGTTTGAAATGGGCCATCCCGATTATCAGTACAAAAGTTTTTTTCTCCTTCTGATAATAGCCCACCTTAATTGATTAGTCTCGTTAGAGTTGGTATGGCAACCCCCATTTTTTCATGTTCTCTGTGTGTGTGTGTGTGTATATATATATCTTCCTACTGTATTTTCCACTGCATGCATCTGATGAAGTGGGTTTTAGCCCACAAAAGCTTATGCCCAAATAAATATATTAGTCTCTAAGGCGCCACAAGTACTCCTTGTTATCTTTGGGCTTGAATCTGCTCCCACTGAAGTTGGTGCCAAAGCTCTCAGTGACCTCAGGTAAACAGAGTCAGTAAATATGTTTTTATAGTTACAGGTACTTCTTACCTTTATTTGCTAGTAGTGTATCCACCGACTCAGACCATGCCATTGTTTCCCTAGGGGTTGACCTGTGGAAACAACATCTACCCTTGAAAATAGCATTGTGATCTTTTGCCTATGCAGTCTATGTTAGTTTTTCTGTTGCTTGGAACATGTCATCATCCCCTCATTAACAAAGCAAGATGAGTTACTTACAGCACTGCACCATATATCAAACAGTAAAAGGTAAAAGGAAGTCTGACTTTTTTTAGCGTACAGATAACCATAGAGCATTGCAAAATAGAATGTAATTTGACACTGGCAACTTGATTATTAATCTAAGAGACAATAGTAATAATGTTTGCAATTGTCTGAACTATAATAAAGGTGCAGGAGAGATATTAGTCACTTTTCTGTAGTGGAGTGCTGGATTTCTTTTCAACTTTGAATGGATTAACCATTAATTTATATGACACTTTTTGCTTGCAATAACTAAAATTATCTAAAAGGTTATCACACTAGCAATGGTGTGATAAATGGGCTATTTCTCAGTTTCCTACCAGTATAAAAATCTGGATCCATTCATAGTTTTGCTTCTTAACAAGGTTTTGATTAAGTATTTGTTAAAGCTGTAATAATCTGTCTTTTTTGTTTCCCACTGGCGTTGGAGGCTCCCCCCTCCCAAGAAAGCACAAGAATACAATTATTCAAGACATTTTCAGTTCTGGGCTGATGTATCTAAATCTAGGAACCTGTCAGGGCAGAATAAGATCTTTTCCAAACTAGTTAATAATTTTAAGTTCTCCTTCCTTTTTTCCTTCCTTTCTTCCAGACTTGGTGCATGTGCAATATGGTCTAAAACAGACTTGCTGAACATCTGAACTGTTATCCATTGTCTCTCCAATGAATAAAACCCCTTATTATGTAAATCTTCCACCCTAGGGGGTATCCGATACAGAGCAGTCAAGTGGTTGTTTGTTTATATGTTCTGTTTATTAGGTTGGCTCCATTTTTTTAAAATGTCCAGATTCTGAAGATTTTACTGGACAGCAATATTTATAGCACAATTTGTCTAGTTTAGATAATTTTAAGCCACTTATCACTTATATTTTAGCATTTCATCAAGATGTGCTTTTCATATTGATATACAGAGTGGAATGACTGTGCCATTCAAATGTACGGCCATGTCTGCACTAAGGCCATGTCTACACTAGGAAAAAAGGTTTATTGTTAACTAAAATGTTCTAATCCTAGCATAGACAAGGCAAGTTGTAGATTTAACACTTTAGTTGTCCTTAGGGTTTTCTTCAATCAGCTAACATGTTAAAACTACAATTTGCCTTGTCTAAAATAGCATTTTAACGTGTTTTAAATACACCATTTTCCCCCTAGTGCAGACCACGCTATGTGTAGTGAAGATGAGGATATGTGTAAATTAGGCCTGATCTACACTGAAAACTTACATTGACATAGCTACATCTCTGAGGGGTGTGAAAATACACATGCCTGAGAGACATAGCTCTGCTGACCTGATCCCCTGGGTAGATAGCACTAGGTCAACAGAAGAATTCTTCCATCAGCCTAGCTATTGCCTCTCAGAGAAGTGGATTAACTACGGCAGTGGGAGAACCCTGTAGTGAGTGTCTACAGTGAAGCCCTACAGCTGTGCCTCTGTAGCATTTTAAGTGTAGACATAGCCTCAGAGTATTTTTCTATTAGTTAATTGATTGCGAATGGCAAATGTTTGTGGCTTGCCCAAGGGATCAGCCTAGGTAAACGATGACAAACAAACAGTTGGGGAGTGTCAGTATGAGCCTTTTCAAGTGTGAAGTGTTCTGAGTTAATAAGTTCAAGGTAAAAATCTTGGTGAACTCATGGAGTAGATGACCCCTAAGATGAAGAGAAACCACCAGCACACAGAATCACATTGGCATGAGGGGGAGTTTGGTTACATGCACCAGAGAAAACTCACTAAAACTTCCATGACATTTGTAAAGGCTCCATTTTTAGCGATTATGAGAGAGGATCTAGGCCTCATTCTCTAATTCATAGTTCATAACCAAAAATTAGTGGGAGAGGTGTGTTGTACTGAGCAAAATGCCAATCTGCCTTTTTGAAAGGACAATGCAGAAACTGGCTGGGGCAGACATGTGCAGTCTGGTGTGTGAAGTATAGTATGTAAGCTAGTTTCTTAAGCCTTTCAAAAGCAATTATTTGGCATTGTTAAAGGTTTTTGGTATCCTTAGTGGCTCCTAGAGAAAGCAGAGTGTCCAAACTCTCTTGTTTGTGTAGGTTATTGGTTTGCAAAGCCGAGGTAGCTGCTCTGGATCAAGGAGGGCTTGTTGGACATACAAGTTGACCGAGATGCAGGGTTTAATAAGCTGGCTGAGTGAGGTGTGGCGTCACTCGCCTCCCTCTGGACACAACAGCAGGATCTCACAGACAAGGAGGTGTCACAGCAGGAACTTGCTCTTTAGTCATATAAAATATTTCTTTTACCTCTGTAGCTAAGCTGAGATGGCCATATTTGGTGTAGCTTATCAGAAGGGTAAATCAAGGTATGTTAAGCAAACAGCTTGTTTTAATTCCATTTTCTCTCCTTTTTTGTAAAAATTATTTACAAATTTGGTTAATATTATTGTTGTATGGGTAACTTCACTCTCATGTCCACAGGAGAAAAGAGTATCTCCTCATCTCTAAGGAAAGGTGCTGAAGGGTGATGAGTTTCTTGAACCTATATCCTTCTCTGGCTCAGTCTGGACAGAGGTGTTTTATCCCAAAGATTTGTGTTAATACTAGGCTACCGCTGGCAAACACTAGGAGTATATCTTCAGTTCACAGTTAACCTGCATGATTTCAAAGTTGCTAACTCTCTGAAAAACCCCACCTGATTCACTGCATGTCCCATTTGCCCATCTCCTCGGGCTGAGCAACCAGTCAGAGCAGCTATTCGAAGACCTCCTTTCTTTTCCCCCTCTCCAAAGCCATTCTTACAGAGGGGAGGGTGAAGCAGGGAGCTAAAGAACCCAGTAGCTCTAGGTAGCTCTGCTGTCTAATCCCCACTCCCTCCTGGGACCAACAAGGATGGCACAGCACCCCTGCACCTCCCCCAACCCTGGGACGCTCATATCTACCAGCCCTTCAAGTGGCTAAAGTGGGGATGGGTCCTGCCCCCAGGATGGTGGGAGGCCTGGAGAAAGAATTGCAGAGTGAGTCCACCCCACACTCATCCCGTGTTGATGCCTGGAATGGGTGGAAGGGACCCTGCTTTAACTCCCGCAAGCCTGTGTGTGTGTGTGTGTGTGTGTGTGTGTGTGTGAGAGAGAGAGAGAGAGAGAAACCCCAGGAGGAGTGGGGGTGAATTGATGTGCGGAGGGGAGAGGATGACAGGATTTGGCTTGGAGGTTGGGGGCAGAAGTAATTGCTGGGCAGGGGATGGGCAGATGTGGCAAGCTCATGCAGCAGGGGCAAAATTCACTGTACCTGATATATCTGGGATAACAGGCAACACTATCTGTCACACATACACAGGGTATGGACTAGGAGGAGGGGAGGTGTATTAAAAACATTTTAAAAAAATCTAAACCACAATATAATCTTTAGAAAAAAATCTCAAGATTTTTTGGCCGTCTGACTCATGATTTTTGATCTCTTGAAGTTGGTAATACCGTGATTAGCACCCAGTTCTGAGCACCCAGGTTAGCTTAGGCTGGGTATGAGCACCTCTGTAGAAAACTGTCCATGTTACTATATCCTCACTGTTTCTGCACTTGCCTGTGTGTGTCAGGGGACATATCTCACGGTTCTTTGTGCTGTGATACTCTCATATTCTTTCCCAGTCAGTTATATCAGTTGTGGGAGACACAAAATGTCCATCCAGAGAACTGTGGGAAGGGCATTGTCTGACTATCAGCACTTGAGTGATTTAGCCTATGTCCTTACTGCAAAGTGGGCAGTTTCCAACCCAAGGTATAGCCGGGGCTCAAGTTCTAACCTATACCCAGGTAAGCTAGCCTGGGCTTAAGCACCTCCAAACCCTGGTCAGAGGTTCTTCTGTGTGCATGGTAAGGAAGTTTGGGCTAAACCTGGTAGGAGCCTTGGTTAACTATGCAGTGAAGACTTACCCTAGGTGGGAAATCAAAAGACCAAGGAGGAGATGTGAGTTGGAGGAGATTGTTGGTAAAAATGTTCTCATCCAAAAGACTCCCACAGAGTAAATTGGGTAAGGAAATCACTCATTTTATTCAGAACAATGAAGGGTCTAAATTGACCCTGCTAGGTTCCAAATATGCAAGTCTAGTTATTTCCTAGCTCCTGCTTAGACCATGAAGCTATGGCCTCTAATGAGGACAGGAGCTCAGTCCAGCTAAAATTAGACTTGGTGATTGTTGTCTCACCAAAGCACTGCCAGCCTCCTGTGTCTATCAGGTATGGAGGCTATTCATAATTCTTAATGGGGAGGAATCTCTGTCCTCCGCAGCTGCATAAAACCCAATCAAGAATTCTATGCTGCTTCTTTCTGTGGAGTAGAAATGCAAGGGCAGATTCTTTCAGGGTTGACTGGACATCTGTCAAAGAATTTTATAGGAACCTTTAATGTGAAGTTTATGATGCTCTTATCTGACTGACAAATCTGTTCCTGAAATCATCTAAGGAATGTTCTTTATGCCAGTCGTTGACCCTAGCAGGGACTGATGCTCCTATATATATTGACTTAAAAAGATGTGTTTCCAGAGACTAAACAACGGGTAATGGCTAAAACTGGTCAAACTCTTCATTCTGATTAATATATTGAGGGGCTTTTTAAAATTTTTGACTCAGTCATGAGTACTATAAATATATTTGGTATTCTTAAATATTCACTGAGAGCTAGGTTGTCACAGCTATTACTGAGCTGCACAGGGGAGTTTGCGAGTTATATTCCACATAGAGTTATGAAAGTATATTACAGACAATAATAGTATTCATTAATTGTATATTTATCAAAATGCAACATGAGAGCATTAATATGTTATCATGTGAGTGCCATTGTTTTCAGAGGAATTTTTATAAGGTTAGTGCATTGATACTATAACATTGCAAGCATTATTTTGAAATAGCTGTCAATTTGCTTGCATCATAACTGTGCAAAATTATAGACACAAAATTAATAAAATTGCATATATATAAATGGAATCTAAATATAGGCAATATGTATTAAAACACAAATAAAAACCATAGAATATATTATATGAAATTGTGACATTGTTAGTTGTCTGACAATCTGTGAGCCTGTCAGCTCTCTGCTCCCTTTAGTGGAGTTATGCCAGCAGAGAAATTGGACCAGTAAATGTAACAACTTTAATCAAATATATAACAAATAAGTGGGAAGTTCAGTGAATATTTAACTGCTTTCAAATCTCCTGGGGAAGCAGAATGACAGACCAGGGCAAATCAGAGAGAATGGACCTAATCCTGCGTACTTTCCTCATGAGAGTAGTGCTGTTTGCTTCACTCAGAGTGATCTTACTGACTTCAATCGGATTACTCTCATGAGTATTGTGAGCAGAATTTGCCCCAAGGACCAAAATCAGCATATTAATTATAATCAACGAAGGAAATAAAAACTGTCCAGGCTAATCAGACATCAACTGTCCGATTCTATACATCTTCTCAGATAAAAATAGCCATAAACAACAACTCACTTCACTGGCATTTTTCGTTCCACTGTCTGACTGTCACAGGTAATGCAGAATTTTTCTTTCTGACTGATCTTCAAGCTGAAGGTAATGTGACAGCAGGAACATTACAATTAGTATGCAAATAACCAAACAGCGGGTTGCAAATTGACATTCTGTTTTTACCACTTTCTTTCAAATTATTTCTGTTTCACAAACATGGCTTGTTTTTGATCATAGCCAGCCTAATTTAATCCCTCCCGCGCAAGGAATAGCTATTTAATTAAACATGGTTTAGATGGAAACATCTCTCAAACTTTCTTTATACTCTGAGCAACATCTTCACGGAGACATCGTCTTGTGGGCCACTTCCTGGTCTTGAACCCATGTTGTTACTAGCCTGCCGATCATGGCAAGAAAGGCGGGAAGCAGTGCCTGTTCCTCTTGCTCCTCTTTCCTTTTCCTACTTCCTGCCTACCTAATTCTTTCCCCAATAAACAAAACAAAAACAAACAAACCCTACACTGCATACAACTAACAAAGCTGTGCCAATTCTTTTCTGAATTCATTTACTTTTATGTTGTATCTACAACTCCTGTCCTCCTTCTATATGTATCTTTCGATTGTAAGCCCTCCAAGACAGGATTGTTCCTTTTGTGTGTTTGTACAGCATCTTGAACAATGGGGCCCTGGGCCTTTGCATACTATAATAATATAAGTATTTAGTCCTACTACTACTACTTCTACTACTAGTAATGTGATCATGCAACATCCCAGCGGCAGCTACAGCAATTCTTTCAGAATACATCTCTTTTTGATATAAACTCTTGATGTATTTTCAATGCTCCTCAATGCTGTAAGTGTATTTTCTTTCAGGGAAAACTAATTGCACTGTCTCCTTCTGATTTTCATGTTCTCTCTCCTTTCCCTCTGTTATTTATCCCCGAGCTTCCCAGCACTTGCTTCATACAGCCTGATTCTCCTCCTTTTCCTGTACGTTTCTGTGTCCTCCTTAGTGTCTCTCTCTCTCTCTCTCTCCCCCACTCCTCTGAACATGTTGGCCTGCAGACTACTTTCCTTCTCTCCTCTCCTCTCCTCTCCTCATGTTCTTCTGCTGTGTTGTCCCCTACACATTCTGCCCAGCTGAATGCTCAGTGATAGGTTTTCCTAGGTATATGGGCTGTATGAATTAATATTGTTTTGGGCAATGTTTAATCAAGTGAAACCTGCACTAAGGACTGTCTTAAATAAGTAACTCCCTGCATTAGGGACCACTTCAAAGTAATATTATTCAGTTTCCAGTACAATTTTGGTTGACCTTTATTCAAAGACAGATTCTGCTAGGCAACCAATATTTGCTGGTATCCTGAAAAATCAATTGAGACAAGTTTTATTGTATTGGCTTTTAAAGGGTAACTGTAGGATGGCCTTAAATAACTTACCTTGGCAGAGATTAGTTTAGAATTTTGAGAAGTTTGATTCAATATTCCCCTTAGAAGTATTTCAATGTTTTGAAAATGTTATTAGTTCTTTATGTCTGTTTATTAAAGAAAATTTAAGATCTCAAAATTTAAAAAAATATTTTAGCTAATTTAATTTGTATTAAGTACTTCAGCAATACTTAACAAGATCCTCAGCACAAAGATATTAGATATTTTCGTTGATAAGAAAATGTAGATTCTTGTCATTTTGATGGCAATGCTAGTTAAATGCAAATGTATCACGCACACCAACAAAATCTTATCTAAAAATAATTATAAAATCTAAAAAATCAACATTGTCTATAAATTCTTTGCAATTTTATCAGTCCAAGATCATATAAGTAGTGGGTCATTAGTGAGCTTAAAGAGTAGTCTGAAGTATTTCATTTGTTTGAAAAAAGTAGCTTGGTTCCCACAGGCTATTGGTATAATAGAAAAAAATCATTTCAATATGTCTTTGTTATTATACATAAAGAAAAAGAGAGTCTGTATTTAGGGAAAACAACAAAAATCGTAAGGAAAGTATTCAAATGATATTGATAAACAAGGATTTTCTTTTGCTTTCTAAGTCCTATATATAAATGGCCCAATATACTTGATGTGACTATTTCAGTTGTCATTGATACTTTGTTTCACAATCATCACACTTATGGCTTCCTCCCCTGCCCCTCCCCCAAATTTTTTTTATTCCATTTACTGTTCATCTTGGTTTAGTTAGATAGTAGTGCTTGTTTCTCAACATCCTGTGTCAATGCTACGGAAGTGCACTTTCCCTTTGAGAATACCTTCAAAGCAATTCCTGTGTTAGTTTTATGTTTTTCATAGATTTGCTTTATTATAAGATTTTTCTGAATTTCTAGGACTTTAACAGTCTAAGGGCTTGTCAACATGGCCCCACAGTGCAGAATAGAGGCATGTGAATTGCAGTGTGTACGCGCTAAAGGATTGCACTGTGACTGCCCTACGTAGACCCTGCTAGCAGAAAATAAAAGGGTACCTAGTTCACATTACTGTAGTCCTGTTTCATACAGGACTACATTAATGTACATTAGGTAACACTGATTTCTCGCTAGCATGGTCAAGATGGGGAAATCACAGTGCAATGCTTTAGCTTGTGCTGCTGCTCATCTCCCTGTAGTCTGCACTCTGTGGAGGCCAATATGCTTTAGTACTTTAGTACTTTTCACTTTGAATGATGGGAGATCTCTCATGGAAGCTGTTTAGCATTTTAAGTAAAACTGGCAGCACATCCACTGTTCTGTGATAGGGTGGGATTTTTGTGCCAACATAAATGTTCTGCTTCTTCCATACACAATATGTACATGACCAAATGTAGAGCTAGCTTTATATATGCATGACTTACAAAAGCCATCTATTGAACACATTACAGGGGAGAACAGTTCCAGTGAACTGCAAGTAAATGTTGTCGCTTCATTTAGCACTAGGCCATTAATCCTAATGTTTGCTCATTGTACATTTAGGTGCAGGCTGAGATATATGGCAGTGTTTGAAATGCTAGTTCTCAAACCTAAGTTTGCAGAGGAAATAGAATGAGATTTCACTATCAGCAGGCCTTCTTCAGAGTGAGATACAAATGCACAGTCCTCCACACATACTAGCCCTCCAATTGTCTGATCTCTCTGAGGGGTGCTTGTCAGGAATCTGCTGGGTTGTGTGTGGGGGGTGGGGGAGAGGGAAGGGAGGGTCTGTGTGATGATTTTCCTTACTGATCTTGGAGCTGTCTGGGCCCTGGGACAGATCCCAACATAAATTAGAACAGCCTAAGGGCTGCTATAAAATTCATTGGCTATTGGTATGGCAATAGCATCAGTGGCTCACTGGGATTCCATGACCATGTCTCCTTTTCTTATTCATGAATCCTGTGCTGGTGGCCAGGATTGGTAAGTGGTGTAGGAGCTACTATGTCATTTCTATGCCACCTAAGTCTTCACTTATGCACTGGCCAGTTAAGCTAGACAGTCTTATCATACAAGTGAATCAAGATCTAGCCCTCTAGTAAGAGTTCTGTCTCCTTTTGTTTGTGCATTCCAACATGATAATACTCTGCATGGAGAGCACATAATAAGATAATTCTATTCACATGAATGAAAAGTCTAAATAGTGATGAGATGAGCGCTCCTCTTTAACAACATTCAGATTGTCAAAAGAATTGGAGAATAATCCCTCTGTACAGTCTTCTCCAATGCTGCCATTATGCAGCTGTTGGATAATGGTGGCTATTTTATCCAGGCATCCAAATTTTCTCAGGACCCAAGTCCTTCGCGATACAAGGCCAGCTAACTATCTCAAAAGCTTTCATCAGGTCAAACAGACAATAGAAAGGTCTATATTTTGTTCAATGTATTTTTTATGTAATTGTTGAGCAGAAAAGTTCATACCAGAAGCGTATCAGTGTGATTAAAAAAATCACTTCAACCCAGGTTCTGTCCTCATTTACATCCATGAGCCTCAACTGAAGTGGAGAAACTGATTTTGGCCCAGTGATTTCTGCTTACAGTATAGCACTGTTTCTTAATGATCTTTTTGCTCAGTAACTACAGTAAATGCTAATAGAACATGATAGAGACCTTTACAGGAACTCTTACTGATCTTATACAAAACTTGGGGATACCCCCTGTAAATGTTAAGTTACTGGAAAATAAATCAAAAGGCAAAGTGCATTATTACCCCCAACATTTTTAAAATAACATTTAATAAAATAAACAATCAATTCATCTGCAAAAATGTATAGGTCCTTAATGATTGTTGTTTAAATCATTTTTGAAAAATTAAATAAAGGATCCATAATTAAGTGGACAGCTGCAACATTACATAGCAAAATTAATTAGAATTGTTAATCTTTGAAAAAAATTAAAATGAATACAATAAATACGTTGAAGGTATTCTCAAAGGGAAATTGACACAGGGTGTTGAGAAACTAGAGCTATCCAGCTAAACAACGATGAAGAGTAAATGTAGGAGTAAAAGTGCTTGGGAGAAAAGGATCAGAGAGAAGAACTCTTCCCAATAGTTTCTAAGAAGGGAAGTGTTGCCCAGCAGGTGAATTACTACAGTCTGGAGCGTTTCATTATCTATTAGAATGACATTTTTGTTAGCGATAGGTTGATTTAATCTAAGTGATAATTGGTTTAATGTGAGCTGTTTTATAGGAGAAAAATGACACTGTCACTTGAGATCTCCTCCTTCTTCTCATACCTTGCTCTCATGTGAAGGACAGGGACCCAAGTCTGGACCTTTATCAGGTGTATCACAAAATGTAGAGTTTGATATGGATTGTAATCTCTTTAGGGAGGGACTGTATTTTCCTTTTTGTTTATTCAGACTCAACCACACTGGGGGTGCTCAATAAATTATTATATTTACAGCATGCACAGATGTTGCCCTGGAAATTATTAAGAAAAAAAACATAAAATGAGCACATTTCCCCAGCGTCCCATAACGTTTCACTGTTGCAAAAGGGGTTTTCATTTTAAGCCCATCCTATCTCAGTCATTCTTCTGCAGAGCAGCACTTCCTTTGTCACAAAGGTATGTAGGCACAAGGGACATTTTCAGCTCATTTTCACAATAATGATGATGTTAATGGAGCGACCCCAGTCATGTAATTATTATATTGGTGACAGGTATTTTCAAAGTTCAGGGTTTCATATTTCATTCATATAGTCTTAATAGGTAAATTAATCCCTGGCAACATGGCTAACATAAGGCCTGGGTACCATTTAAATTCTCAACTAGTGTGTAAATGGGTAATGAAATGGTGTATAGGCCTTGTACTGGACTGCTGAATGGGATGATTTTATTCATATAGTGGATAACTAAATGATGATGATCTCTGTTACATCTAAGCATTACTATTTTCCTTTACGTTTATTTTTCTCTTTCTTTATACTAAGTATGCTGTTTCTTTCCTAAAGATACAATTGCTAAAAATATCATTAACAGAGCACCAGAATGGGAAAAAGCAATTGTACAATCCTTATTCACATTAAAGAATACTTATGTAGGCAAACGACCCTGTTAACTTTGAGCGGGACTAATCACACAGCTTGGGTTGCCATGTAGGACCTCGGAGTTTGAACCTTTATCAGATGTGTGTCTGAATTCTATTGAGTTCAGTGGGACTAATTGTGTGAATAAGTAAGTAAGCTCAGTGTGACTGTCAGGGTTTCAGAATCATGTCACAATTAATGTTTTATTTATTATCTGATTCCTGTTTTACATTGTAAATAAATTCTCATTACAGTAGCTTCAGCCCTACTCTGTAGGAAAAGGACAGAATTAATTTGTGTAAAGGCAGAAATGTAGCTTTGGAATTGTAACAGAAGAAATCTGAAAGGAAACCTAGCAGGCATCCTCTTCGCAGGATCTTCAAAAAGAGCACACAGTAGATTATGGACTGGAACAGAAGGCTTTTTGAAAGAAAAGTATACTTTGTAAAATTGCTTGTATTGATTTAAAGCTTCCTTTTTATGTTAGCTGGCAGAAGTAGTAGCATCACAACAACAATGTTGTGAAGTGGCAGATATAAAACAAAGTACGGCTAAGTAAAAAAATAATTTGTGAAACAAAATCTAAAAGAACCTTTCTCCGAGAAGAGAGTTTGATTTTAAGTCTAAATAGTCCATTCCCTGACAATACTGACATATTTCTGACCTACAGTGCTCTATGAAAAATACATATTTCTGTTTCTAGAAGGGGCAAAACAAATCAGAACAAAAGATCTGATATCTCATTTTGTAGTGCTTATTCTGCTTAATCTTCCCCCCTCTTATCAATGGCACCCCATATGGCAGTAATTAACCAACGGCTACAATGTCCAGTCACAGAGGACCAAAAGCTTTGCTTCTTTTTTTATTTAAAGTACAAGGAACATGCGGACAATGCTAATAGCTTTAGCTATTCCCAATTGGAGGGCTTAAAATTTGCATTTACTTTAAATCCTGGGTGACTCTAGTTCCAGGTTGAGGCTCCGGTGAAAGAAGGAGAAAAAATATGGTAGTAACCCTTAACAGCATTTATGGAATACAGTTTCTGGCTAGGCACCTGTAAATAGTCACAAATCTAATTTTCTGACAGAATGAGAATGAGTTTTTCTTAATTTGTCAATTACTGCTGGAATAGCTCACTGTTTTTAACATTATAAAGAAGACTGGAAGTCATCAAGTCAGAGTACTCCATTGAATCAGGCAGTAACAACTCCTCCAATTGATTTTGTCATTTGTTGACCACTTTAGGTTTTCTAATCTTCTGATTTGTGATCCCTAGGCGGCCTTTTCCAGGTTGCAAACAGGAAACTCTGCAAAGCTGTATGTGTATTTATTTTTGACCAATTAGCTTTCCAACAATCAATATATTTTTCACAAAAAGATGTTAAATGGTTAGCTTGTCATAGTCTGGATATTAAGCTATTAAATTCAGGGAGGGCAGAGTGCGCTTTTGAAGTGCTAAATGTGTGTGAACAATCTCAGGCACATACGTGTTTGCAATACATATACACCATGGGGGAGATTTTCAAAAGCACAAAAAGGAGTTAGGCATCTATCTTCCACTGATGTCTAATGAGGGTTGTGCACCTACATGTGTTTTGCGCCTTTGAAAATTTCCCTCCATACCTTTGAAATAAAGCAAAAGATGTTGAATACAACTGCAGAAGTTTTCTAGGTCTTTAAATGCAAGAGAAAAAAGGAAGAAGCTAGAACATTATACAAGATGAGATGTGAAATGAAGTCATACAGGATGACAGAACTGCTCAAGCATTAAATAATTACTTTCTCAATGCATTTACATGTAGCATGGCACAGCACCTGAAGAATGCCTTCTCACGAGCAGTGAACTGAAAAAGTTTGATCCAGAGCCGTATGTTAATGAATAGTGATATTCAGTGGCCCAGATGCAATGGCAGGTATACTTAATGTAGGGAGTCTTCCAAATAGATTATTATTATTTTATATTTTTGAAAAATAAAATGGTGTCATGACTCCACTAATCAGGAAATTTATATCAATAATAATAATTCTGGTGGCATAGTAAAAATGGCTGATGGGTAAGTCAGATGAGGTGAAATTCAAAAGTAAAAGAAGCAGTGAGAGGAAAAAAGGCATCCTTTAAAAAGTGGAAGATAAATGCTAATGAGGAAAATAGAAAAGAGCATACACTTTGGCAAATGAAGTGTAAAAATATAATTAGAAAGGCCAAAAAAAATTTGAAGAACAGCTAGCCAAAGATTCCAAAAGTAATAGCAAAATTTTTTTTAAGTACATCAGAAGCAGAAAGCCTGCTAAACAACCAGTGGGGACACTGGACTATCGAGATGCTAAAGGAGCACTCAAAGACAATAAGGCCATTGCGGAGAAATGAATTCTTTGCATTGGTCTTCACTGTTGAGGATGTGAGGGAGATTCCCAAACCTGAGCCATTCTTTCTGGGTGACAGATCTGAGGAACTGTCCCAAATTGAGGTGTCATTAGAGGAGGTTTTGGAACAAATTGATAAACTAAACAGTAATAAGTCTCCAGGACCTGATGGTATTCACCCAAGGGTTCTGAAGGCACTCAAATGTGAAATTGCAGGACTACTAACTGTCATCTGTACCCTATCATTTAAATCAGCTTCTGTACCAAATGACTCGAGGATAGCTAATGTGACGCCAATTTTTAAAAAGGGCTCCAGAGGTGACCCTGGCAACTGCAGGGCAGTAAGCCTCACTTCAGTACTGGGAAAACTGGTTGAAACTATCATAAAGAACAAAACTGTCAGACACATAGGTGAACATAATTTGTTGGGAAATAGACAACATGGTTTTTGTAAAGGGAAATCCTGCCTCACCAATCTATTAGAATTCTTTGAGGGAGTCAACAAGCATGCGGGCAAAGGAGATTCAGTGGATATAGTGTATTTAGATTTTCAGAAAGTCTTTGACAACTTCCCTCACCAAAGGTTCTTAAGCAAAATAAGCAGTCATGGGATAAGAGGGAAGGTTCTCTCATGGATTGGTAACTGGTTAAAAGATAGGAAACAAAGGGTAGGAATAAATGGTCAGTTTTCAGAATGGAGAGAGGTAAATAGTGGTGTCCCCCAGGGATCTGTACTGTGCCCAGTCATATTTAACATATTCATAAGCGATCTGGAAAAAGGGGTAAACAGTGAGGTGGCAAAATTTGCAGATGATACAAAACTACTCAAAATAGTTAAGTCCTGCAAAGACTTAACTGCAGACTGCGAAGAGCTACAAAAGGATCTCACAAAACTGGGTGACTGGGCAACAAAATGGCAGATGAAATGTAATGTTGATAAATGCAAAGTAATGCACATTGGAAAACATAATCCTAACTATACATATACAATGATGGGGTCTAAATTAGCTGTTACCACTCAAGAAAGAGATCCTGGAGTCATTGTGGATAGTTCTCTGAAATCATCCACTCAATGTGCAGCGGCAGTCAAAGGAGCGAACAGAATATTGGGAATCATTAAGAAAGGGATAGATAATAAGACAGAAAATATCATATTGCCTCTATATAAATCCACGGTATGCCCACACCATGAATACTGCGTGCAGATGTGGTTGCCCCATCTCAAAAAAGATATATTGGAATTGGAAAAGGTTCAGAAAAGGGCAACAAAAACGATTAGGGGTATAGAATGGCTTCCGTATGAGGAGAGATTAATAAGACTGGGACTTTTCAGCTTGGAAAAGAGGCGCCTAAGGAGGGATATGATAGAGGTCTATTAAATCACGAGTGGTATAGAGAAAGTAAATAAGGAAGTGTTATTTACTCCTTCTGATAATACAAGAACAAGGGACCACCAAATGAAATTAGTAGGTAGCAGGTTTAAAACAAACACAAGAAGGTATTTTTTCACACAACACACTGTCAACCTCTGGAACTCCTTGCCAGAGGGTGTTGTGAAGGCCAATACTATAATGGGGTTCAAAAGGGAGCTAGATAGATTCATGAAAGATAGGTCCATCAATGGCTATTAGCCAGGATGGGCAGGAATGATGTCCCTAGCCTCTGTTTGCCAGAAGCTGGGATTGGGTGACAGGGCATGGATCACTTGATGATAACCTGTCTGTTCATTCCCTTTGGGGCACCTGCCATTGACCACTGTCAGAGGACAGGATACTGGGCTTGATGGACCTTAGGTCTGACTCAGTATGGCCGTTCTTATGTTCATCCCAGTTCAAAAGATCTGCACATGTCCTGTGTACCATATAAATCCCACATAAGCCCTATTTTGAGGTCTTAAATGGTACATAGGACCAATGTGGGTGAATTTCACCTAGAGAACAGCTATTTATATCTGAGCAAGTTATATAATTCCTAATATAATAGTGTTTTCTGGCACCTTTTATACACTTCATTTTGAATATCACAGCTAGATGACAGAAACATATGACTAGACTGTTTTTTGGGACAGGAATTTTCATTTTCTGTGTTTGTACGGCACCTACCACAATGGGGTCCTGATCCATGATGGGCGCTCCTTGGCACTATGATGCTACTGCTATTACTGATGACAGTAAATGGAAAAAGAACAGGAGTACTTGTGGCACCTTAGAGACTAACAAATTTATTAGTCTCTAAGGTGCCACAAGTACTCCTGTTCTTTTTGCGGATACAGACTAACACGGCTGCTACTCTGAAACCTGACAGTAAATGGGTATATTTCACCATTTTTAAAAACTATGGTCATTTCCCTTAATTGTGTGCCACATCAATGTTAAGTATGCATTGTTATATGTTCTAACTGAATCTAGGCTGTCTCATTGTTAATTATCAGTCTAACTTTAACATATATTTTAAGAAATAAAATCAGGCCAATAATGTGAGTGGACATCCACATTCCACCAAATTAGGTCATCTTAAGTAAAATTAATCGAACCAGAGTAGCTCGTGTAGCTTGTTCCCCAGAGACTTAAGATCTGTTGAACAGGTTTCTCTATGCTTGCATGAAAAAGCTTGCAGCATTGATGTCTTTGATCAGGCTCTCAGGATTCAAAGTAAGCTTTAAATCTGCCAATACTTATTAATGTGTACTTGGAGTATGTGGTGTTGTCAACGTGTATCTAGTCAGGGGATGGGAGTGTAGAAGAAGATGGACTAACTTTGCAAATCAAGAACTAAAACATTAGGCCAGATCCACAGCTAGAATAAATTGATGTAGCTCTATTGACTTCAATCAAACTAAGATGATTTGCATCAGCTGAGGATGTGATCCATTGTATTTAGATGAAAGTTGGCCTGTTTTTACCAAAGATGCTGAGATCACACCATGCCTGGGAGAGTGATCTGTGCTCGGAAACTCTGTTCACATTGTGGATTTAAGTGCATAACTTTAGCCACCTAGTCTCTCCGTAAAGTCACAAGCTTCATAGACCCTTTTGAAATGTGAGAAACGAGCTCACTTAGGGCCTATTTTGCATTTGCCTTTCTATAAAGCATAAGGCATTGGTCATTGCTGTATGCAGGATGCCATACAAGTTGAACAATGGTTAGATCTGTTACAGTAAGTCTTTTGCTTTTATGTTATTTTCCCATTTCATTATTTTTTGTACCTTTATTGTAGATATATGACTAAAGGAAAGTGACAGAAATGTTTTAGTGGTTGTTATTAGAGGTTGCCAGCCTATTATTATTTACAAATAACATCTGTTAAAAATTCTAGATTTGTGTGGTTAGACACATTTGTGAACTGATCCTGATTTTCTTCAAATTTATAAACTTCATTGCTGAATAATTTGGATCAATAATGTTCAGACTGTGGATCATCCACTAGTTGCTCACATTGAAATTGTTTGCTTAGTCTTATGTGGTTGGTTACTCTAAAATGCATGATATTATTTGTGCTCCCTGGTCAGATGTCTGAAGTATTCTAAACAGGAGCATAGCAAATAGTGACTAACAAATAACATCCTTCCAGTGTGTGCACTTTCAGTGAAACAATTGTTTTGTGCTGGAATTTGTGACACTGTGAGGACTACAATATTTTCATGCATACATAGGCAGTTGTCCAAATGCATAAAAATAATCAATTTTATCCTGTGAGTTCTAACAAATCAAATTCCCTGGCTAATATTTTCCAAATTATGAATGATCTTGGATCATTTAGTTTTTGGGTACCCAGCTCCAGCATCTTAAAAGGCCCTGATTTCCAGAAGGTAGAGGCTGTATACTTCATGAAAATTGGGCCTGTTTTTGGTCTCTCAATTTGAACACCAAAAACAAAGGCACCCAAAATCAATAGTCACTCTTCAAACCAATGATTAGTGGTTTTATTGTTGAAAATATCTGTGTTTTACATTTTTGCTCTGAGTAGCAATGGTTATTACAAAATTTCTGGGACTTGAAGAAATTTTGGAGAATGAAGGGTTTTTAATTTAAAGAGTCATTATTATGTTGATGGCACAAGGTAAAAAAAAAGAAAAGAAAAAAGGAACATAATCAAAAGGAAACTAAAACTTTTTGCTTAGATGGGAAGCACTGATTTTCAAGATTTTGTCTTACAGAGCCTATGTGGAAATAGGCAAAAATTAGCAAAATTCCTATGTATTTGTATATTCCAATTTGCCTATGTAAATTACAGTCCAATTGTGGTCTTGCTTCATACACCTCTCCATGCATTTGGATGTAATTTCAGCCACTGTGTCAAATCATTATGAGTTTATTATTCACCTGTCTTAATAACACCATAAATTAATTAATTTGGTGTTTTTGAGGATGTGCAGTGTATTATACCTGGTTTCAATAGCTGATGGACAGTGAACAAAATCTCGTATTTTGTTACAAAATCTAGACATATTATTTGATCTCAAAGAACAATGTAACAGATTGAGCATTCTTTATGAATTATCATTTAAGAGTGGGAAACACATGGAAATTCAAATAAAGAGGAATGAAAAACTTTTGGCACTAATAGTGATCTTTTAGATTTAGTGCAGTTGATATTTATTATGATCCAAAATGTGGCATTCAAGGGTGCAGATATACAGCCTAAGTTCTGAGTGGCCAGAGAGGGGAGGCCTCTGAGTTAGGTCACACTGGATGTCTGCATTGGTGAAGGGCTGTTTATACCTGTGGTTCAATTGTAGCAAGAAGTATCCTTCCCCTTGCTACCTCCCCTTCCCCCCCCCCCCCCCCCCCCCCCCCGCCCCAGGCTTCTAGAAGTATTATACCTCTGAAAGGCACAATACCTTTGGCAATCAGTGAATGTGCTTCTTCCCAATCCCATTGCAGGCACAACTGAGAGCTTAATTTTCAAACAGGCTATGCCAGGCTTAATCTTGCAAATGGTTGCTTATGTGAATAGTTTTAGCTCATGAGAGTATTTCTGTTGACTTCAAAGAGGCTATTCATGTGAGGAAGAATTTTCAGGAATTGCCCCTATCTTTTTTTTAAAAAAAGAAATGCGAACACACGCTTAATTGAAAGAATTGGAAGAATTAAAAGAAAATGGACACAAGTACTATAAATGTCTTTTTTTCTAAAGAGATCTTACAGCCATAATGGTAGAGATATAAGCATTACTTATAGTCTTTAATAGTATGTAAATTCTCAAACTCAGTCTTAATGATTATTGGGATTGTAGCAAGATTTAAATGCACCACATCACCTACCCCAATTTAAAATACTGGCTTTATAATTCAAGATGCCTACAATGGATTTTTTCAGATATTTTGGAATTAAAAGCATTTAGACATGTTAAATTTGTTTCTTTCTCATCACATGATTTTGCATAGTTTTAAAACCTTCCAAGCATCACTAAGGCTATTCCACTGTGAATGAAATTAATTGCACAGCAAATCATCATAGCTGCCATGGTGAGATGCTAATAACCACAAACACTTTGTATAGTGTACAACTAGTTATTTAGCAACATTGTATATAATCAGATTACTGTTACATTTTATAGTGTACTTAGTGCTGGTGAGTGGTGCCTGATTGACTGCTCTAGAGAGTAAAGTACTTTACTTATTCACCCCACAGAGATAGCAGGGGCAGCACAGTGAAAGCCTCCCCATCTTATCTGCCAGTGTGCTAAGCGCCTCAGCCCTGATTGTGGAGGGACATCTCTGGTGTGAAGAGGATAGTTCAGAATCCATAGCCCATTAGTCCTTGGCCCTGCTCTGATTGCCAGCAACAGTACCATTTGTGGTGGTGGTTTAGGGCAGTAGGTGTGAATCCACCAGGAACTGGACTGGGCAGAGGTGCTGGAACAATTTTTATAGTGGGGGTGCTGATGATGGAAACCATGCATTCAGTGTTTTACTCCTGAGGACGTGCTGCGCCAAAGAATTAAAAATTCTGCGCCAAAAAATTAAAATTCTGCAATATTTTAAAATTCTGCAAAATACTGCAAATTTTATTTGTCAAATACATGTGGAGGCTCCAGCATGGCATTGGGGAGCACAGTAAACTGGATGCACAGAGGTGGAAGATCACTGTGCAGCTCCCCATCCCGCCCAGGACATGGACGCAGCGGTGAGGCTGCACCGAACCCTGACACAGTGCAAGGACTGGGCCTGGCCCAGAAACACCCCAGAGCCCCGCCCTCTCTACCAGATGCACCAGGTATGGGCAGGGAGGCTCAACCAGGCAGGATCCAAGTGTGGAGGGGCTTAGTGTGGGGGGCTCCAAGTGTGGGTTGAGAGGGTTCTGTGTGGGGGATCTGGGTGCGGGGGGAATCTAGATGCCCGGGGGCTTGTTGTGGGGTTCTGGGTGCAACGGTAATGGTGTAGGAGCAGGATTTTATAATATCCCATGAGAATTAATGTATGATTTGATTTCATCCTGTCAGCCACCCTTTTTGAATAGCAGAAAGGAATGACAGACCAGAACAACCCTTATGACTGATTATGGTCACCTTTTTGTTTTAGGATAGGTTATAATGTCTATGGTTTCCTATATGTATTACAAATTAGGCACTCTAGTTAAATATACATTTCTTTGTTTTAAGGTTGTAGTAAGTAAGAGACAGGATCTTGTATTGTATCTATGTTAAGGAGATTAGAGGAATGTTGAGGGCCTGAAGCCCCAATGTGAATTGTTTTAGTTATAAGATTTAGCAAGGCTTGATTTACAATGTATTCTGCTGAATATACAATACTGCTGTCTGTATACCTTTGAAGGTTTCTGTAAGAGATTGTTTGTGTGAATGAGGAATGCATGCATCAGGAAAAGATAAGGTGTGAAAGCCATCACACATGTCCAGATAGTCAAGAAAAGTAAGAGACTTGGAAAGACCAGGAGACAATCAGAAAACATCCATTGTATCCGATGCTAAACATGTTAGCAGCATTGATGACCTCAGAGGTGAGGCAGGCACCCCCGAAGGTGAGACAACAAATAGAAGATAACGATGGGAAGCCAGACAATAACCATCAAATGATAACACCACTTAAGGACTAATGATTACAGGATGACATTGCAAAATGCATGGACTCAAATGCGAATTTACAACTATAAAGCTGGGGTGTTTTGCCATGGAACTCTGGGTTCAGTCCTGCAAAGCCTCGGAGCATCGGATCACGACCAACAAGAGCCCAGCTCCACACTAGTGCTCAATCTAACTGGCCATTAGATTGACTTGAACTACAACAGACTGGTAACTATAAACATCACTGGCAGGACTCTGTGTGTGTGTGTGTGTGTGTGTGTGTGTGTGTGTGTGTGTGTGTGTGTGTGTGTGACTGAAAAGTATATGCTAACTGTTGTATTTTCAATAAATGCTGCATATTTGCCTTCCTCTATAAAGATCCCATGTGCGTTGTATGAGCATAACAATGGGACCCTGCAGGGGGGTCCAGGAGAAGGTGGTTGGGGCTCAGCAGTGGGGGTCTGAGTGTGGGAGGCTCAAAAGGGGGAGCCAGATGCTGGGGGAGTGGGGCTCAGTGGGGTTGGGATCCAGGTGCGGCTGGTTGGGTGTCAGTAGGCTGGGGATCCGGGTGCGGGTGACTCATCGGGGTGGTCCAGGTTCAGGGGGAGTGGGGCTTGTTGGGGGGGGGTTCTGGGTATGGGGTGGGTGAGGCTTGGTGGGAGGGTCTGGGCATAAGGGGGTCTGGATGCACAGGGGTTGGACGGATGGGGGAGCAGCCCCCTGTATGTGATCCCTCCCCCTGCAGATGAGGAGCAATGGGTGCAGGAAGCGCTGGGAGTGGGGGAGTTTGCAGAGCATCCTACAGCTGGGGGAGAAATCTGGGGTGGGTCTGACACAGCCCTGGATGCCATGCAGGGGAAGAGGAAGTCCCGTCCTCCCCACCCCAGCCGGGACTAGCAACTGAGCCTGGTACAGTGTAGGAACCATCAGCCGGGTCTTCCCCAGTCCCAGCCTTGCCCCACAGTGATTTACCTCTCTGCCAGCTGCCCTGGGTACCCAAAACATACTGATGGGGAGGATTGCATGAGTGCTTTTGTGGCTTCCCTTTGCTTCCCTGTCAGAAAGTCATTTTTTTGTGGGGAAACAAAGAAATCTCTGGGGGACATAAATTCTGTGCATGTGCAGTGGCACAGAATTCCCCCAGGAGTAGTGTTTGTTATTACTACTTCAAGCCAGGGGGTGCAGCAGCTGGGACTGGGACCCTAGTCTCAATTCACATAGGCTGCCAAACAGTCATCAGAAGTTCCCATTATTTATAAAATGTAGTACAGTATTTGATTATGCTTTAGAAATACACCCATGAGCAGAAATCTGATCGCATTTCAGGCTAAACAGCAATGTGGAATATTTTCAGTTACTTTTCTTGGTGATCCTGTGATTCCTCTATGGAGCATCAGTTAATATGTCACAAATATCATAGTAGATAATATGGCTACATTATTATAGTAGAACTCTTATGTGTACAGTGACAAAGTTAATTCTAATCAATTTCTCCCATGAAAAAGTAGTCAGTAATATGAAATTTATTTACATTTAGAATCCAAAAACCTAGAAGAGTAACGTTAACAATCCTTGTTATGTATTTGCTCCATTCAGAGTTTAATGAATACTTTTCAGAAAAGGACTTTACTGAAATTCTTTATGAAGCAGAACCCAACTGTTGTTATTAGTAGAATAGCATGGAAATAATGCAAGAGAATAATGCCTGTTTATAATATACAGTATCTTCATAAAGTTAAATTTATGAAGCAATAGTTCATAAGAACATAATAATGGCCATTCAGAGTCAGACTAATTGTCCATCCATCCCAGTAGCCTGTCTTCCAACAGTGGCCAGTGCTAGATGCTTCATAGGGAATGAACAGAACAAGGCGATTATTGAGTGATCCATTCCCTGTCATCCAGTCCCACCTTCTGGCAGTCAGATTTTTAGGGATACTCGAGCATTTGGTCATGTCCCTGACTATCTTTGCTAATAGCTTGATCAATCAGGATTTAACGCCCCTCCCGCCACCCCACCCCCCCGCCAAGCCTGTCAGATGAGAAAGAAGGTAAATAAAAAATATGAATATATAATAGTAGAAATGTGTTGAATTCAAATCCCAGCTCTGAATACCCCTGTTCTGTGGAGTAGTTTGCAGGTGAGGCCCATCTATAATATGCCAACCCAATCATATTTTAAAACGTTCATCCATGGAAAGTAAGATTTAGAAGAATTTCTATAGCATTGCTAGGTGTGCTTGAGATTCTCTTTGCTTTGAGTCTCATGTCCTTGGAAAACCCAAGCTAAAACTTTAGGAAAGAAAGAGTGATATTAGTATATCAACTGATAATTCATTATTTTCTGAAAACATGGTGGCTTATGTTTTATGAAATATTTAGCTTTTCTAAACTTGCTCCACTTAACATCTACTGTATAATATTCAACTAATTTTAAAAAATCTTCATTTTAAGTCACGTGCATTTATATTGCATGTCTAAAAATACTTTTGTACTCACCTAGATGAGATGTTGGAGACGGATCTGCACTTCTCTACTCTTTGCTTTGATTCTTTACCTGTTTACAAGGCTGCTGTATACTTTGTTTTTTTGGTTTGCGTCCAAATGTGCTCTTCTTGCCTAGGTCAGCTTTGCCTTCTTATAAACATCTAGTTCAAGTTTAACATTTAACCAGAGCTGAATCCATTCCATACCCAGGGTTGTTTAGATTTTTGTTTTTGTCTATGATTCACATTAAAGGAAATGTTCTGTTTGCCCAGACTGATCAAGTGAACCATGAGACCTTCACTGCCTTTGTTATGCCATTGAAAAGTAAAGCGGCACTGGATGCTCAGGACACAGTTAGCATCTTAGCAATGTGGAGCCACCTGCCATGTGGCATTCAAATACATTTTTGTCAAAACACTATGCAAATCTCCATGTTGCAGTTGCACTGCACAGATTGGGAAGAGCAAGGTCAACTTAGAAAACTATTTTTTTTCTATAGGCATAATTTGCCTGTCTTCAGTATGTCACAAAGTACTTTTGCATAGGAAAATGAGCTCTTATTTTGGACTCAAGTAATGCATGTCCTTCAGGTAAAATGTTTTGAAAGCCAAATGAAAAGAACTCTGGTTTCAAGTAAAATATTTCAAAAAAATAGTGTAGCATTTTCTCTCTGTGTATAAATAAAATAAACAATTTCAAAATACTTTTCTTTGAACACATTTTAAAAAAGAATTTGAAAAATTTCCCAGGAAAACATATGTCATTCAGAATTCTTATTGAGTTTCAACTATCAAAATGCTAGCACAGCTCATGCCTAGGATATATACACTGTTATTTATATAGGATGTCATTTAACAATACATGCAATTTGCACAGGAACCTCAACACAATACAAATATTTAGGACCAGAATGTGCATTTAGGGACAGTTCTGAACAAGATGAAAACTACACCAACCCAGGCGTAGCTGTAGGAAGCATTGTGCCCTAGAAACCTTGCTGAGCCACAATTCCTTCCCTGCTTCTCTTGCTCCAGGGGTAGTACCTTGCAGATGGTCTATACAGGCCAGGCTGTAGTAGCTAATATATGGGAGAGCAAAGCCAAGGTTCCACCCACTCCCTGCCCTTCCCCGTCCATGTGCTCCAGAGCCAAGGAACAGTGAGTATATAACTCCTGACTTCTCTTGTGGGCCCAGAACCAAGTAGTCTATTCAGGGTGTGTGTGTGGTGAGGGAGGGTTCTTACTCATGTCCCTTTACATATACACCTCTACCTCGATAGAATGCTATCCTCGGGAGCCAAAAAATCTTACCGCGTTATAGGGGAAACCGCGTTATATCGAACTTGCTTTGATCCGCTGGAGTGCGCAGCCCCGCCCCCTCGGAGCACTACTTTACCACGTTATATCAGAATTTGTGTTATATCGGGTCGCGTTATATCGGGGTAGAGGTGTATCTTTGAAAATAAACTGTAAAGGCTTTGTCTTTGGTGTGTTCTAATGTTGACCTGCTCACTCAAGTGAAAACTACAACCTGCCCTGTCTTCCCTAGAATTCTGCCTCATGTTAGTTAACTTGAATTAAGAACACACCTTTTTTCAGAGTGAAGTCAAGACAGACCATCACGAGATGAGTGATTTCTTTATTTTAGCTAAGGCATTTGGATAGTTTGGAGATATGAGAGGCAAAGAATCTAAAAGAGAAGATAACTAGCTACGGCAAGTGTCAATCAAGGTATGGACCAGACTATTAGCAATTGGGATGGATAAAAAGGAAGGAGATTGTAGGGGGAGCCTGGGATTGGAGGCTGAATGATAAGAGAAAAATATGATTCTTGGGTTGTAAGCCTCAGGGAGAATAATGAAGATACAAACCTTGATGGAGAGGTGAGGAGGAAAGAGGGCCAGGAAGATTTCAGATTTTTTTTTACATCAGCTCTTAACAGACAGATTAGTCCAAATTAATCTATAGCATAATTGTTCTAAAGGCACAATCTTAGCCTGTTGAGGTTTCCTTTTCTTTTATATTGTTGTACACAATGGAAGTACATATTTAGTACTCAAATGAAAGAAAATGAAAACTCCAGAAATATAAGCTGTAGGCCAATGAGCTCCTCTACTGTGTAAAACCATGAAGAGGGAAATGAGTTAATGGAAGAGCTTTGTGATTCTAAGAAGTCTCAACCATGAAGTCCAAAGTGCCTCAGACAGCATTAGTTTTGCATAGACTTTACCTGCTGAGAGAAGGGAACTGCCACTTAGCATGGATTTTCTGTAGCTCCTCCTGGCCCCTCTTGCCTCTCCCATAGAGATGGTTTTGTTGAGGGAGGGAAAGTGGATATGCAAAGACATGGGGGAGTAGGAACATCCCACATGGCCACTTGTTTCTCTACGTGCTCCTACAGCACAGCTTCTGCAGACTTGCTACCCTTCTTATTTTTGGGGAATGTTCCTCCCGCCCCCAGATCCATGCAACGGAGGGACATTCTATGTCCCCATCACTTTCTTCTTGTGTGGAATCGGCTACCTGTACACTTTTGATCCACCCTTTTTTCTGTCCCACAGGGGCTCTGTGGTGACCTGAATATCCCTGCAGGAGGAGGAGTCAGTGAAGGGTGGCAGTAGGGGAGGGTCTGGTCCACCCTCCATCACCCTGAAACACTGAACACAGCACTACTCACAAACTAAAGTTATTACAGCCTGGGGCTGTGTTACCTGTTATTTGGAGCCCCCTTCACAGCAGGGAATCCCCATTAAATTGGCAAAAGGGAGTTGCTCTTTGTGGTACAGGGCCTCTACATTCATGGCCCTGACTTCCAACTCATCCTCAGGAATCTGCAGGGTTTGTGAGAATTTTCCACGGCATAGTCTCCAGGGAGTGTCCTATATTCCATTCTTATCCAGTAGGAAGAATCTGTAAAAGCATCCACACAGTTTTCCTCCACTGAGATCCCCCTGTGGGATTTACCATGTGGGTGTGAGGTGATCCAGCCATGAGCAGTTGGAGAAAGGGCATATATGGGCAGTACACAGTAAAGATTTTGGGAAATTTCAAATGATCAAAGTCCTTCATTATTAATGGGAGATGGAGATCTCTGTCTTGTTCTTGGGTTATCACAGGATGAGATTCCATTAATCTTCAAACATTCTGTGCTGTTGGTTAATAAAATAATTTAGCTGCCCATGGTGTACAGAGATTTTAATCAGAACAAATATAGTTTTTCAGGATAAATGTTGAGTCCAAAGCCTGAAAATTGTGTGTGTGTGTGTGTGTGTGTGTGTGTGTGTGTGTGTCTGTGCGCATAGAATCATAGAATATCAGGGTTGGAAGGGACCTCAGGAGGTCATCTAGTCCAACCCCCTGCTCAAAGCAGGACCAACCCCCAACTAAATCATCCCATCCAAGCCTGACTGTAAAAACCTCTAAGGAAGGACATTCCACCACCTCCCTAGGTAACCCATTCCAGTGCTTCTGTTAAGGCTGTATCCCCACTTTGAACTTTAGGGTACAAATGTAGGAGCCTGCATGAAAACCTCTAAACTTAACTACCAGCTTAGCTTTGGTCC
>NW_020664562.1:8066497-8089321 GCF_002925995.2 Terrapene triunguis | reverse complement strand
GCACAGTACACAGGAGAGCTGTTTCCCTTCCCTTTATAGTTATGACAGCTTCACTGCAACTTGAGACCATTACTCCTTGTTCTGGTATCTGCTACCACTGAGAACAGTCTAGATCCATCCTCTTTGGAACCCCCTTTCAGGTAGTTAGGTAGTTGAAAGCAGCTATCAAATCGCCCCTCATTCTTCTCTTCTGCAGACTAAATAATCCCAGTTCCCTCAGCCTCTCCTCATAAATCATGTGCTCCAGCCCCTAATCATTTTTGTTGCCCTCCGCTGGACTCTTTCCAATTTTTCCACATCCTTCTTGTAGTGTGGGGCCCAAATCTGGACACAGTACTCCAGATGAGGCCTCACCAATGCCAAATAGAGGGGAATGATCACGTCCCTCAATCTGCTGGCAATGCTCCTACTTATACAGCCCAAAATGCCATTAGCCTTCTTGGCAACAAGGGCACACTGTTGACTCATATCCAGCTTCTCGTCCACTGTAACCCCTAGGTCCTTTTCTGCAGAACTGCTGCCTACCCACTCAGTTCCTAGTTTGTAACAGTGCATGGGATTCTTCCGTCCTAAGTGCAGGACTCTGCACTTGTCCTTGTTGAACCTCATCAGATTTCTTTTGGCCCAATCCTCCAATTTGTCTAGGTCCCTCTGTATGCTATCCCTACCCTCCAGCATATCTAGCACTCCTCCCAGTTTGGTGTCATCTGCAAACTTGGCGTGCAGTCCACGCCACCCTCCAGATCATTAATGAAGATATTGAACAAATCCGGCCCCAGGACCGACCCTTGGGGTACTCCGCTTGATACCGGCTGCCAACAAGACATGGAGCCATTGATCACTATCCGTTAAGCCCGACGATCTAGCCAGCTTTCTATCCACCTTATAGTCCATTCATCCAGCCCATACTTCTTTAACTTGCCAGCAAGAATACCGTGGGAGACCGTATCAAAAGCTTCATTAAAGTCAAGGAATAACACGTCCACTGCTTTCCCCTCATCCACAGAGCCAGTTATCTTGTCATAGAAGGAAATTAGGTTAGTCAGGCATGACTTGCCCTTGGTGAATCCATGCTGACTGTTCCTGATCACTTTCCTCTCCTCTAAGTGCCTCAGAATTGATTTCTTGAGGACCTGCTCCATGATTTTTCCAGGGACTGAGGTGAGGCTGACTGGCCTGTAGTTCCCCAGATCCTCCTTCTTCCCTTTTTCCAGTCATCTGGGACCTCCCCCGATCACCATGAATTTTCAAAGATAATGGCCAATGGTTCTGCAATCACATCTGCCAACTCCTTTAGCACCCTCTGATGCAGTGCATCCAGCCCCATGGACTTGTGCTTGTCCAGCTTTTCTAAATAGTCGTGAACCACTTCTTTCTCCACAGAGGGCTGGTCACCTCCTCCCCATACTATGCTGCCCAGTGCATTAGTCTGGGAGCTGACCTTGTTCGTGAAGACAGAGGCAAAAAAAGCATCGAGTACATTAGCTTTTTCCACATCCTCTGACACTAGGTTACCTCCCTCATTCAATAAGGGGCCCACACTTTCCTTGACCTTCTTCTTGTTGCTAACATACCTGAAGAAACCCTTCTTATTACTCTTAACAGCCCTTGATAGCTGCAACTCCAAGTATGATTTGGCCTTCCTGATTTCACTCCTGCATGCCTGAGCAATATTTTTATACTCCTCCCTGGTCATTTGTCCAATCTTCCACTTCTCGTTAGCTTCTTTTTTGCATTTAAGATCAGCAAGGATTTCACTGTTAAGCCAAGCTGGTCGCCTGCCATATTTACTATTCTTTCTACACATTGGGATGGTTTGTTCCTGCAACCTCAATAAGGATTCTTTAAAATACAGCCAGCTCTCCTGGATTCCTTTCCCCTTCATGTTATTCTCCCAGGGGATCCTGCCCATCAGTTCCCTGGGGGAGTCAAAGTCTGCTTTTCTGAAGTCCAGGGTCCGTATTCTGCTGCTCTCCTTTCTTCCTTGTGTCAGGATCCTGAATTTGACCATCTCATGGTCACTGCCTCCTAGGTTCCCATCCACTTTTGCTTCCCCTACTAATTCTTCCCTGTTTGTGAGCAGCAGGTCAAGAAGAGCTCTGCCCCTAGTTGGTTCCTCCAGCACTTGCACCAGGAAATTTCCCCCTACACTTTCCAAAAACTTCCTGGATTGTCTGTGCACTGCTGTATTGCTCTCCCAGCAGATATTGGGGTGATTGAAGTCCCCCATGAGAACCAGGGCCTGTGATCTGGTAACTTCTGTTAGTTCCTGGAAGACAGCCTCGTCCACCTCATCCCCCTGGTCTGGTGGTGTATAGCAGTGGTCTCCAAAGTGGGGTGTGCAAGAGGATCCTTCGGGGTGCACGGCAGGAGGAGCGCCGCCGGAGCAGCACCGCTTTCCCCCCCCCTTTTTTTTCCGGCAGTTCAGCTGGGAGTCCAAGCGGCTTTTTTTTTTTTTTTTCCCAACAGTTCAGCCGGGAGCAGGGGGTGCGTGCTCAAAATTTTTTACTGATGGGGTGAGTGATCAAAAAAGTTTGGAGACCACTGGTTTATAGCAGACTCCCACAAACTGCATGCACATAAACATTATACAGGACTTTCAATATGTAATTTAATATATTTATTTACCTCTCAGTTTCATAGCAGGCAAACCTAGGGGCTCATGAAACTGTGGGCTGAACCTTTGGGATATCCAGCTGAGCAGATTCCTTCCCAGATGCTATGGATTTTAGGACTTGATCATATAGAATGGAATTAAATAAGGTGTTTATTTTAGAGCAGATTACTGTATTTGTGAGACGGTCATTCAAAGACTTTGACCAGATACTTTAACCACAAATCTTCAAAAAGCTATTACAAAAGCTTTTTAAAAAACTAAGAAACAAAAAACCACAATGCCAGCTTTAGGGGTTTCTTTTTTCTTTTCTTTTTTCCCTAAAACAAATAAATACCTGCAAGTATTCAGAGCAAATTATTTTTTAAATTATTCTATGAATTTTAGACCTGATTAGGGCTGATTGAAAATTTTCAGTTAAAACACTTTTTGATGGAAAATTGGGATTTGACAAAATGAATTTTTTTCAGGAAAACTGCTTTCCATGGAAAATGTTGACAAAAATATTTTTGTTTGTTTGTTCTTGTCAACAATTTCAGGAATTAAAAACAAATCAATTATGCTCCACATATAACAAACTAGATTAATATTTGAATGAAAGAAGCTGTTTAAATTTGTGCCTGTTTCTTTTCATTTCCATGGTTGTTAAACTGAGCAGCTTGGAAGTGGGAGCACAATCCTGCACACACTTATATGTAGGCCTGGTTTGACATGAGTAGTTAAACATGGGGGAGGCTTCATTTTTTTGGAAGACAGGATTAGGGAGATAACTAGATCAAAAGGCTGAAAAATAGAATGTTTTGATAATGAGTAAAGTATAGCATGTGCAGTATGTAGACAGAGCATGCTGTACAGAGATGGGTTCCTGCAAAGGACCCAAGCCAATCCCAAAACATGAGATGCAATGTATAATGAATGTAATATGACATGTAAATGTATATAAAGGAAGAGGGTTTCTGTGTAACTCTGGATGTGTGGTATACCCTGTACCCAGCCCCTATGTTTGAGTGTGATCAATTCAAGTGTAATTTGATTATATAGTAATCTTGGAGGCTACTAAAAATCCATCCAGAAGCAGCGAACTTTTTCCTGGCAGACTTAATTTTGTTAGTTAACCCTTTGGGTATCTCAATGCTTTTACAATTTTTAACATTTAAAAAAAAGTTATAAATGTTATATATAAATTAATACATAAAAACAGGGATTAAAAGGGTGTCCAAAATCAGAATAGTTGTAAAAGACCCTGGATACTTTTATCAGTAATAAAGCAACAGCTAAAGAACTGCACAATATTAACCAGTGTGGAGGTTATAGGGTTCCTTACCATAATACCCAGAACTCACGCTAGGCTTACAGGGCTCTTTACCATATAACCCATAACATGGGGTAGGCTCTCCTCAGCTACTCCCCCCCACCTCACCCCGGACTTAGCTCTCTCAGAGTCCTAGCACGCTCTCCTCATGAGGGAGACAAGAAGGTGGAGTGGGGAGGGAACCTCAGCCTGTGAGGAGCACAAGGTCTGACCTCATGGTGAGAGCTTGTGGCCTTCATGGACTATCACTTAAGCCCAAGGCCCATCACCAAAATTCCAGTCTTTTACTTCAGAGAGCCGGGCAGTTTATTCTCTTAACTGCATTGGAAACTGGCTGTGATGAATAAACAACTCCACCGCAATACCTCAGTTAGGTACTAAGTGTTTTCCTACTTAATCCTCTGTGACTTGAAGGTGCTTCAAGGCAGTCAAAAAACCTGCCTGGTCCTTCACCAATTGGCCCATGGGGAAAAAAAAAACCCTTCCTGACCCCTTAAACAGGTGATCATCTAGACCCACAGTACCTGTCAGGCTGGGTTCCCATTCCTAGTTTGGGTGAATAGGGTGGGATGGTGGAAGGAGCCGAAAAGGTCTCCACGTGGCCCCTGTGTTAGGCTAAATCCTGGGAGCTGAGGAATGCTGAGACCCTGAGGAGGAGGAGCAACCTATTGTCTCTTGGTGATTGTCTCCCTCCCTTGCCTGTGGGACTGTCCCCCTTTCACTACCGGCCCCATTAATTTTCTCCACCTGACTTTTTGTACAAACCCAGAAAATGTTATTTTAATTGGCCTGTGTTCTGTTTCACAACTAAACGCCCTGTGGTAATCAATAAGAAAAATATTTTGTACCAGTTTTTGTAATGTAATTAAAATAAAAAAAAATGCTTTAAAGGCAAAGCAAGCTTATAATGTAAAATCACAATCTGGTGGGCTATAACATAGAAAGTAAGCTTACACCCCTCAGTTCATACTTTAACCTAGTAATTATAATAGTTCAAATAAGTACAACAACTATAATCTTAAAAATGTGTTGCTAAATAATAAACTTAAAGCACAAAAATAAAAATGTAATGCAAATAAAAACAATTATATAAAAAGAAAGGCAGTGGAATGTAGGCCTGGCTTGCCACGAGTAATTAAACATGGGGGAGGCCTCATTTCTTGGAAGACCGGATTAGGGAGGTAACTAGATCAGCAGGCTGAAAACGGAATATTTAGGTAAAGAGTAAAGTAGAACATGGAGATGGTGCATGGACAGAGCATGCTGTACAGGGATTGGTTCCTGCAAAGTAACCAAGCCAATCCCAAAACACGTGATGCAATGTGTAGTGAATGTAATGTGATGTGTAAATGTATATAAAAGAAGGGGTTTTCTCTGTAACTTTAGGTGTGTGTAGTACCTTGTACCCACACTCTCTGTTTGAGGACTGATCAACTCAGCATAATTTTTCTGTATGCCAAATAAGGGAACCTGAGTGACAAGACTAGAGTCAAACTGAGTTATTAAGGAACTGTGTGGAAGAGGTTTCTGAGGTTACCCCCAACATTATGCATATTTAGAGCTTTACTCATGTAAGAAGTCTCATTAAGACTGTAAATACTGGCAGGACCATGACTTATATTTATAAAGAGACTGATGCTCACCAGATGTAAATTGATTAAATGGAGCTATGCTGATATACATCATCTGAGGATCTGGGCCTAAACGTTCGGCTCTATTTTAACTCATTTTAACCTGACACAAAATTCCTGACTCTGAATTTTGCCAATAGATGTCAGTGACAGGCTACCTAATAAAAACTGCAGCAGCAAATGCTCATCTTGTTAAATGGCTCCTAGAAAAGCCACCTTCTGCTCCAGAAAAATACTCTCCTCTCCTCAAATGTCACCTTGAGAAGCATTTGTAACAATATCATTTTATTAAAGTACTGCCAGTAATTTATGACTATTGTGGTCTAAAAGAGTCTCACTGATCAAAATTCTGGAAAGTTTAGAAGATATATGCTTTCCCCCAAATTAAATACTTCATAATTAATCTCTTTAGTGTTGTAGAAAGGAAGATGCTGACCATGTGCAACCTCTCTCTCTCTCTCTCTCTTCAGGAGTGTAGTATGTGAATCTGCTGCATGGCCAAAGGAGTCTATCAGTTTAAATTTTGCCTTTCATTTGTATGTCAGCTTGTCCCATCACTCCACTCTATTTCTTAATTAATCCTTCATCCAGACACATCATATATCTGACAAGTAATATATTCAATACAATTGATAAAACAATGTTCTGATGTGCATTTTTATTGCCGTTGATGAAACAATGTACTTCAAAGCATTCTATGCTACAGTACCAGAAAGTATATTATGCTTTTATTATTCTAACACTGAAATTATGGTGACAATAAAGAAATATTTACGTATGTTGATTAATTAGTGTGAAATCACATCAGTGATGAGTGACCCTACTGCCCTTTATATGCTGCGTTAAGGATTTAAGTGAGGCTTAAGGAGTATGTGGGGCTCCGTGTGGGCCCTCAGCAATAGAGAATTTCATCCTTGAATGGATAAAATATAGATATATTATTAAACATATTGAGCTGAGGGGTTCTAGTCACATAACCAGATACATGTATCTATTAGTTGGAGGTTAAATTTGAGTAAATGTGTGGGCATTACAGTGGTCACCACTGTACTTCACATGGTTTGCAACCATTGATGGCAGCCTCACCAGAGAGAGACAGAGTGACCAAGACTTGATGGTGCTTAGAGAATGTACTGCCCAGAGAAGGGGTGTAGTGTGTTGGCAAGGTGATATAGGAAAAGCTTATACTATCCATGCTAAAGATGCTCTTTGATTCAGTAGACTTCACTGTCCACTGCTGTCAGTCCAGCACATTTCACCATCACAAAAATCACTTACAGGGTTACAAGAAGAATTTGTCAAATATTATTTATGAATTATTTTGTACTTTACAAACACATACCTTCTTTCATTTATAAAAGGTTTGGCTGAATGTTCATAAAGGGCCAGATTGTGAACCCCTTTCCTGTGTGGGTTAAGTTAGTTAATAGTTTACTCACATAAGTAAGCACTTACCAGGGAGAGTAAAGGGTTGACAATGTGGCTGATAGTATTTAAATCCCAGATGATTACTAAGATGTTTATTGAAATTTTCCTATCTAATTACTGTACAGCACAGTATTTGTTAATTCTCTATTAGGTTATCACTTAAGTGTCTGCCCTGTTTTACAAGATAATAATTGTATCTGGAGCTACATAGACTCAGCTCAGTATGGATCCTTTACGCATTGTTTGTCCACATTTTCCTAACCTGCTGGTGGGAGAACCTCAATATGCTGTTCCCTTCATGTAGGCATCTCCAGGTGAAGCCTTCATGCCTTCCTCCCCTCTCCACTACAAAGTTCCTCAGTGAGAAGTTTCAGCACACTCTTGTGCGGAGTGAAGGTAGTAGTTAGCGTGTGTATCGGTGACATGATGTCACCCACAATCAGGAAACAGAAACAGTATCATATGACTTATTCTACCAATCACAATTTTGCAACACAACTCAAATTCCAAATGTACTTCAAGATGATGAAGAAGAAAAAAGTCTAAATGTGCCGAATAAGCTATTAATAATTAATAATAATAAGGTCTTCTTAAGATATTTGGCCTGGGCCCTACTTCAGCTAATAAGTGGATCAGGAGGCATTTGACATATTTAGTTGTGTCATTAAAGTGTTTCATGTAATCAGAATGTGACCTCTTAGAATAAACGATAATTTGACATACCGTCCATTAAAATATGAAATCAAATAGAATGTTCTCATATTAGCTTTTCTGAAGATTTTTGTGGAAGCTTATGTCATTGAATATGATAGTAAGAGAGAGATTATCATTAACATTATCAAGATACCTACAATAGGTTTTCTATTTTAGATCTCTTACTGAAAGAGTACTTCAGAAAACAACCTGACTTAAAACTGAAGCCACCAGGTCCAAAGTAATTTATGCTAATTCAACATCCATCAGCGCTGTAAATTGGGACCTTATAATATGATCTTGTGCAATATTACAGTTTTAATAGGGTTAAAACTTAGCTGAAAAACCTAAAATGTACACTGAATTGATCTCATTCTTCACCTGTTACAGGATGCATGTGCAATTTTACTGACTAGATCAGAAATATATTGATTGTTCCATGCTTTAAAGATGTCATTTTGTTTTACAAATGCACATGCCCCATGGATTTAAGGATTACTTATAAAATAAAACCCTTGGGATATTTATCATATACAAGTTCCATTATAACATGCACACTTCAGCATATGCATTTTCTTTGGTGTAAAGTCCTTTTTCATCTTTGCAACATGGACATACCTTGTAATGCAATGCAAGCAATTAACAATTAGTATTTATTCTTAGGAAGTCTTGCAAAAAACCTTATGATAAGGGAACTGGATCTCTCAGGGGATTTGTATGTGTGTGGGCGGGGGGAGGGGGGAGGAAGAGCCTTTCATCTTAGGTTCCCTGTCTGAATTCTGCCTAGGTTAGTAATGATTGAAAATTGCTACCATTTGATGGATGTTGAGCAAACTATGTAAAAAGAGTCAGGTAGTGTCAGTCTGGTTAACAGGCATTTATATCACAAAACCCACCAGCACAACTTGCACCCTTGTTGGCAGTTTTAGAAGCAAAGCCAAGGACAGAATGGCTATAAAAAAGTAATTTATTTTAGTTCAGAGGCGGAGGCATGGGGCAGGGCATTGCCTGTGCGGACCTGTCCTGCACATAAATAGAAAACTTCACTACTCTCACATCTGTCAATCAGGGACTTTCCAGGAGCACCAAAATATGTGTGTCTGTCTCTCTCCCTTCTGCACACTGAGAGTACTTACAATAAATATGTTCAAACAAGACTTCAAAGTAAATCATGTAAGGTCTCATATTGTAAAAGTGAAATTATTATATGTCATTTATTTCTTAAATATAAAATGCCATGTCTTCAGCTGGTTTGAATTGTCCGAGCTCCATTGTCTTCAGCTGAGCTATGACAATGTAAACAAGTTGAGGATCCAGACTGATGTATCTCAAACCAAAGAAGATATACTACCAATAGAGCACTGTTTACATGGTAAAGGCTAGTTTATGCCAGAAAGGCATTGGCAGGTGTAGGTGAGTGCTGGAGGAAGCTCTTTGGCTCAGGAGGATTGCGTCTCAAAACACAATCCCTCTAAAGAGAAGAGGGGAGGTGTTGTTGCTGCTTTACTCCATAAGAGAGTGCAGCATTGCCCACGCTGCATGTCCAGACAGTTCTATTTTCCATTGCAGAGAGGGGGCCAACTAACATCACCACTTTTCCTTGTCTCCTATGCATGGTGGCTAACACTTCTTAGTTCCACCAGGGAGTAATCCCTGAATTCGGGAGAGCTCAGGGGCTAAAATAGCAGTGTCTCAATGAAGTCAACTTTATATGGTTGTTTACTCTTTTGTTCTATGAAACAGGAACAAACTTAGGGCCATATAATGAATGCCCTTGATCTGCCCAGGTAACTCAAACTGACATCAGATTAAACCCTCATTGTAATAACATATTGATTGCACAATAGAGTTGCTTTAAGTGGCTTGTAAGAAACAGAGCATATTCTTAAAGTGGAAAGTATATGTGTAGGAATGAGTCAATATGTTTTGTCAATTTTATAATACAGCTCAGTTTTGGCAGCACTTTTATCCAACCATTAAAGAGAGCCAAAGCATTTGGAAGAGGAGTGTATTTATTATACACTCTCCATGAACACCTTTGAATACAGTACCTGTGAATGAAAAATAAATTTGCATAGATGGGGAATATTTATGATGATAGTGAGGAGGAATCTATTTGCTTATGGCCTTTCAGCTGAGATCTTTCTGAGAAGACTGATGACCCCCTGTTGGGTTACAGAATTCTGAAAGAAAATACAGTGTGGCCATTGAAGCACTGTACTAATGGTCTAGTCGGAGAGTCAGACGATCATTTGTCCTTAGACATTGATGCAGTGGCTCCTACATATCCTCCTTCATCACCCTGCCTTTATAGGTCACATTGCTTTACAGATGATCTGTTATATGGGGAGTAGGTTAATGCTGTTGGCTGTTGTTCAGCTCAGAGTTTTTCAGTGACTGCAGCACAGAGAGTGCTTGCAGTGTATGACAAAAGTATGGTGGATTCTAAGAAAGCATTCTTCAACTCCTAGCATGCATGAAGTCTAGAGTAATGAGTTACTCTAAGTGGTGGGCAGCTTGGGGAATTGGGGATGTTTCCTCTCAGAAATGATCAACTCTTTCGGCCTGCAGAGAATTTTATATTTCCTCAGATAACAACATATTGCATTAATAATGAATTGTCTGCTTGCATGGGTGCAGATTCATACCAACAGGGAAAAATGCATTGTCTTTCTGGATGTTATACAGCTGGTTTCACTTACCAAGAGTCTGAGTGCCAGAGGAGCTCCATTGTGCCAATCATAGCTGGTGAAAGCAAGCAGGAGAATTTGGGACTAATGCCTCCATTTTGGTGGGACTGGGATCAGCTTCTTTAACTGGTGTTTAAATCCCTGCCCAAAATATCATTAATTGATGTTTACAGTCTCCCCAATTACCACTTGGTCTTATACCTTCCCTATGTGGTAAGGGCACGTGTAAAGCAGGGCTGGCGGAATCTGGAGCCTTCTGACTTCCTTGACCCTGTTCAGTCTGGTTTGAGACACGGGTATGGTGAAGAGAATGGATTTATTTTCTGAGTCAGTGATCTTCTCTCTCAATGGGAAAATAAGAGATGTCTGTTCTGAATAAGTTAAATTTAAAAGAGTTGGCCGCAAGGTGCACTGTTAACATGCCTACAGAAGCTTTCAGGGCTGAATAGATTCCCTGTTCAGTGATTTTATTCCTCTTGATGAGGTCCCAGAAGGCAATATTGGGAAATTGCTCAGCTGAACTGATGGCTATTTTGTGTGTGTGCTCCTGTCCTGCTCAACAAGTGTGTGACACCCCTGAGAAAACATATGAGAAGTTTGGGGCTGCAGTGCTATTACTGACCTACATCAGCTTTGTCTCTCTCTTTCATAGGATGTGAGCAGCACAGTTGCTCTGCTTTACCAGTGCTTGACTGAGATAGGGACATGGGTGAGAGCGAGCTGGCTGTAGCACAGTCTAGATAAGAAACTGGTGATACTATCAGTTAACAAGTTTCGTCAAGTTTCGTCATCAAAAGAAAAGCCTTAAGTCTAGATTAAGTTCTTGTTCTTTGTGCAGAGCTCCTAACGCTGTAAATGAGAGCTCTGAACTTGGAGGCACACTGGAGCCTTAATATTTTCTTTCCCATACAGAATAAGAAATTTAATTGTTCAGTGTTAATTTTTAGGAACAAGTCGTGTGGGCCTTACTCTGTTGTTAGTCAGTCATGCTTCTGTGATGGAGTTAGCATGGAGAGACAGTGGAGTACACCAAGAACTGCACAGCACATCTCAGGAGAGTGGTGTGAAGAGCTCACTTTTGAATTCCCCCATTTCTGTGTGCCTAGCAGCTTCGCCAGCATACACAAGCAGACTCTGAAGGAAGGTGGGCATAAGGGAGCCCCAGCCCATGCCCCTTTGCTCCTGTCTTGACCCCCAATTACGGCATCAGGAAAAACATAAGCTAGAGCTCCTATGCCACCACAGGATTGCCTTACACTGGGGAGATCTTTCCATTGCTAATTATGACAGCTTTAAGGCCACTTCACCACAGTGATGCACTGCAGCATGGAATCTGGACTTCTGAGTGCAAGTGCAGCTGTCATGGTAAATATTCACAAAGGAAAAATAAAACTGGTTGGCTGTGCATTGACAATAAACAGAGAAAAGGCAGATCTAGGAAGACAGATACATCCTGCCTTTTGTTGCAGATCACACCAGGAAGAGAGTTCTTTATGGAGAAAAACGGTGCACGAAGCCACAGAGAATCCCAAAAGACTGCTAATAGTAAACTGAATCCAAGACTTAGTAGGCCATTAGACACTTTTACAACCCAGATTTCTTTAAAAGCATTTTAGATAAGAGGACTTCCAGTGTGTTGAATGTGACCATAGTAAGGATAAGGCCAGTGGAGAAAGTCTAAATGACTATAATAGTTACCGGGCTTTTTGTGAGGACAAAACAATGCAGGTTTATGTTTGTTTGCCTCTGGTGGGTTTGTAAAAGCAATAGGGGAGGAATGCAATGATCTGTCCCTTCAGGGCTACTGCAGTACCGTAATTTGAAAAACCCAGCACTGCTAGAAGTTAGTGGAGTGCTTGAGTCCTCAGAATGTAGAGCAGATTGCTGGAGCTTTGCAAATAACCATCATTAAACATGTATCTGTGTGTGTGCCTCGATTTACTTGCACAACTCACTACACTAGGGCAGAGGAGGGAGGTGCATGCTGTACCATCTTCAAAGGCAGTGTAGCAGCTGCACTCCACCCATTCTCCCCTTCCAGAGATACCATTACTCCTGAAGCTCCCACTGGGAAGTGTGGTTCCATGGCACACTTGAGGCAGAGCTGTTCCCTAAAGATCCTCTAGACCCCACAGTCAGAACCCCAGGATTTGACCCTTAGGGACAATTTTTGCCCTGATTTTCATGCTGTGCAACCCTATGTGTAAAATCAGCACAGAATTTTGTCATTAAAGTTTTTATAATTCTCAAACATTTTATTAATGTTAATGCAAAGGTAATACCTGTACTACTGCAGGACGTAGTTTTATGTATAGCACATTCATGATCACAAGTACTTTTCTACTCTCAGGCTATTCTACTGAGGAAAATAGGTGAAGTTTCCTTTAAAACAGGAGACTTCCTGTAACTTTGTTCAGAAATTTCCCATGCTCGTCTTTTTGTTTACACTTCATATTCTTTTAATGATGCCTTCTTGTTTGCATAGCTAAAAAGATCCCTGAGATGCATACAATTTTAGCAGTTGTTAAAATTGCAGAGTCTGTTCTAAGAGCAAGCCTTAGTGAAATGTATAAACAAGTCTCCTGAGGCCCAGGAGCTTTAGCTGAGATGTTTTCTGCCCTCCGCATTGTTGTGGCACTCTGCTCTGGATGACTGAATTACACCCAGGAGGTTCACGCTGAAGAGTGAGCCTGCAGAAAATTTAAAATTTGCACCAGCGAGCATGTGAGAGATTAGCATTTGAGAAGTGGGAAGAGCCAAGTGGGCTGCTCAAGTGAAAGGTCACATTCAAAACAAGGTCATTTCACTGATGTTTTTTGGAAGTGAATGAGGGGAGATATGTTCTGATGACTGTTATTGAGACTGCTTCAAAAAGTGAAAGAGAAAAACGGCAGATGAATTGACTAAGAAAATAATACCTCTTAAAGTGTCTTGCCTTGGGCTCTCTTGAGTGCAATGAAGGGAGAATAGGCTTCTGAAGGGAAAAAACACTCTTTATTGTATAGTTTCTCTTCCCACTTGTGTTTTGTCCCTGTTACCCTTCTCACTGAGAGATGGCTCAGGCCCTAGCACAGTAGAGAGCAGAGTTTAAGTCAGTAAACATAACAAATGCAGACTACCTTTGAGCAGCAAAATAAAAATCCTAGCAACAGAACTTTACCGCTGCCAAATGAGCAAAGTTCATAGTAGAATGCTGGTATTTCCTCAGTGGACCATTTTCCTGCAGTCAGGGCCAGATGTAGATAAGCACTTAAGCACATGCTTAACTTTATTTTCATGCATAGTTCTAATGACTTCATTGGGATTACTTAAATACTTAGGTGTGTGCTTAAATACCTTGTTGAATTAGGACCTCTTTGTATATTGCTCACCATGGGAGAGAGTATTGCTTAAGATAGATGCAGAGGTTCAGAGAATAGTGAGCTGTTTTAAAAGACATTTATTTGGCAAAATAATCCACTCTCCCATGATATTCACAACTATTGGAACTTGTAGCTTTGCCTATTGAAAAACTTGCTCCATTGTATTAAAGATAATCTGAGAAACTGAGGCAGAGAGAGGCTTAAAATGGCATTCTCTTCCCTACTCAAAATAGCATACACAGCCTTATGTCCACTGGGGAAGTGCAGCAAATATTTTCACCAGTGCAGCTACAGAGAATATCAGGCTTGGAAGGGACCTCAGGAGGTCATCTAGTCTAACCCCCTGCTCAAAGCGAGACCAATCCCCAGACAGACTTTTACCCCAATTCCCTAAATGGCCCCCTCACAGATTGAACTCACAGCCCTGGGTTTAGCAGGCCAATGCTCAAACCACTGAGCCATACATCAGTGGTAATGCTATTGGGAGCATTGGTATAGACAAGCCTCTGGCAATCTTCAGCATTTTTAACAGATTTAAAAATTTTATTAAGATGTTAAAAAAAAAGTGAACAGAGTTTGAGCATAGAAGTTTCTGGTTATCAGGGAATAATGTACAGATTATCGAGGGTGCAAAGTTTGGTTTAAGATCAGGTGGCATAAGGAATACATAATCTGCAATATCCCCGATTGGGGGTAAAAGATTGATGGGTCAAAGTACAGGCATTGAGATATGAGGGTATGAAGTTCATAGAATGGCTATGTTCGGATGTGGAGTATAATGAGTAGATATGATGATGAGGATGGATTGACCCTCATTTGGTGAGATTTAATGTTCAGGGAGTTTATGGTTCCAGTTCATATGATCCAACGGAGAAGGTCACTTGGTCCCTTTCTCGTAGTGGGAGAACGATGTCACTCTGGCTCACGCCTCCTGGTACTGTCGGTGGCCGGTGATGTGCTCGATGTAGATGTCCCTGGACCATCGGATGGTGTCTGAGACCATGAGGCGCCGCATGAGACGTGCGTAGCGTCAACCAATCCTGCAGGTCCGCAGCACACGCTCGTTGCAGGGGTCCCAGGCGCCCAGGGCTCTGACAATCAGGGCGTCCATCTGCACCTCGTAGCCCTTCGCTCTCAGGGTGTCAGCCAGGGTGGCGTACTTTTCCAGCTTACGAGCTCGGGCTTTGCGAAATGCCGGGGTCCTGTTTCTCAAAGGAGACCGTGACATCGACGAGGATGATCTTTTTCTGGGCCTTGTTGGTGACGACCACGTCAGGTCGTAGCTGGCTGTCGGTACCGGGGATGGTGCAGTTCACGGAGATGTCCCCCAGGCGTGGTGCGATGGCTGTCACCAGGCGGTTCTGGATGGCGTTGTGGCGCAGCTGCCAGGCTCTGGAGTGGGGTTTGCAGCTGCACAGGACGTGGGGCAGGGTCTCATTGGAGTAGCCGCACTTCCTGCAATGCTTGTCTCGGTTCCCATGGTGGACAGCTCCGTTGAGCGGGACGCAGTTGAGCCGGGCACGGTGGATGAACTGCCAGTCAGCGAAACGGGTGAAGCCGCCCCCGGCGAGGAAGTGGTTGCTGGCGTCCCACTTGCTGGTCAAATCAAAGACTTTACCCTGGTCTGGTTTATGCTTCAGGGTATCCACGTACAGCGAGTGGATGGTGGCCTTCAGAGTCCTCTCCAGCAAGCCCCTGGCACTCGGGGTGACGATGGTGTTGTCGTCGGACCTGATCTGCGGCACCCGGACTCCCAGCTCCTGGAGCTCCTCACACCACTCCTAGCAGCAGCCGATGTGCTTCCCTAGGCGACGCGTGGCGTTGTGAGTGCGGGACCACAGTGCAGCGATGTCGTGCTCGTCCTGTCCGAATTCCCCATTGAAGGAGCCGCTCAGGAAGGTGGTGATGTCTTGGTTGGAGGGGGCTCTGCTGATCCGCTTCTCTGTTGCATCACGCAGGGGGTTCGCTGCGATGTTCCTCACCATGGCGTCAGGACATGTCAGCAGGCGGAAGGCGTGGGTGATCACAGCGACGTTGCACAGGTCACCCATGCGGGGGACGTTGGCGCCGCCGTGCCTGTAGGTGATGTAGACCAGCTCGTGGCTGGCTCTCTGGGGAAGGAACAGCTACTTCTTCACCAGCTTCCGGATGATCTTGTCTACCTTGTTGAGGGGCACCTTCGCCACAGCGGATCCCCTTAGAGTGAACAAGATGCGTGGGATCAGGAAGGTGTTCAGGGCGTTTATCTTCTGCCAAGGTGCCAGCAGGGAGGCATCAATCTTGGTGGCATCCTGCAAGATCTCCTGGATGGTGTCCTCGAGTGTCTGCCGGACACGGAAACCTGTTGGAGTGCCTAGGTGCTGGTATGCCTGCCCCTCTGCCAGGGGGATGACGGGCTCACCCTGGATCTGGAACCCCGTTGCCTGCACCAAGTCCCTTTTGCTGCCATCAATGTGCAGAGCTGCGCACTTCTTTGCATTGAAGTGGAGCCCCATCCAGTCAGTAGCGGCTGGTGGCATCTAGCATACCTTGGAGGCTCTCTGGGTCGTTCGCCATCAGGACCAGATTGTCTGCGTAGGTCAGAATGCTGATTTTCTTGCCATGCAGGTCGAAGCCGGTCGGGCTGCTGGAGATGGCTCGGATGAGCGGTTCCATGGCCAGGTTTAAGATGATGGGGCTAAGGGGGCATCCTTGTTTCATGCCACGGCAGATGGGGATGGTGTCCATCTCTCCGTCCGTGGCACAGATGGTGGTGGTGCAGTCCTTATAGAGGTCCCGGAGGATCTGGATGAAGGTTTCTGGCATCCCGAACTCTCCCAGGGTGGCAAAGATGTGATGGTGGGGTATGGACCCAAAGGCGTTGGTCAGGTCAAGCCACGCTACTGCGCACTGCCTCTTGGACCTCCTGGCCTCCTGGATGGCCGTCTGAAGGAGGAAGTTGTGCTCGTAGCATCCCTCACAGGACATGAAACCCTTCTGCACTGAGCTGATGGTGCCCCCGCACACTGACCAGTCTGTGATCCTTGCCGTGAGGCAGCTGGCATATTGTGAACCACTGTGCTGTGTCAATGGAATTGAAAGCCACCAGAAACCAATAGAACTGTGTCCACATTAGGGTTCCCCGGATACAGCAACACTGGTGTTTGCACCAATGGGATTTCCATGCTAAAATATTTTTTTGTGGAAAGGTCCCCTAACACAAAAAGAAGGCATGAATTACATTTTTAGGGTTTTGGGGGGGATTTTTTCTTTAAATGCTTGAAAATAGGTACTGTAAATAATTTCCCAATAATGAAAATTAGTAAATGTCCAAGATATGTGAGAGAGACAAGGTGAGTGAGGTAATACCTTTTAGTTGACTAACTTCTGTTGGTGAGAGAGACAGGCTTTGGAGCTTACACAGAGCTCTTTTACAACAATGCTGCACACAAGGTATGTTTGTTAATTCAAAACAATCTAGTCTAATAAAAAAAATTGCCGATCAAAAACATTCTTTTAAAATTGTTATTCTGAGCTAATTATTTACTTACAAATGCAATTTTCAGCTCAATTGGATTGAAAACATGCAAGTTGTTATATCACTGAACATCCTGGTTTATACTGGAAGCTACAGCAGAAGTTTTAATTTTGTTCAATGCTGCTACAATATTGAGTCTGTAATGAATGAGGTTTGTTGGATTGATAGCGTACAAATTTTTCAGGCTGGCTAATAAGACAGCAAGCAAAACATTTCTGATATTAGCAACTGTTTTACTGTCCACAGGGCAAGTTGAAAAGCATTGGAGTTGAAATCCTTGGTTAAAAGCTGTTTTCTTCTTGAATTTAAAGGTGGAGAAAGGTGTTTTCTTGAGAGCTCTGGAGACTGGCATCCTCAATCCACAAGACCAGGCAATACGGACAGAGTCTGTAGAAGCTCATTGCCTCCCCGGTCTTATTCTGGAGAAGGGGCTACCTTCCAGAAGGTAAGACAATAAGTCTGGTTGCCGATTCAGTCCTTAGCTTCTGATGAGAGTGTGAAATTAATACCACATATCCACTTAGAACTGCACTGGACTATTAGCTCATTTTGTAGGCTGAATACTTATCCAGTGAAATGGCTGGAATTTCTAAAGGAAAACTTATTGGGAACTCTAGTCCTTTAACCTTAATCTTTTGATATTTTGGTGAAAATGGTGTTAATGTAATGGAAAAATTAACATTTCAGTGATAGCTAATGGGTTTGTGTAACATCTAATAGGATTACACGGTCGATTTTATTAAAGATTAGAGTTGAACAAATAATGTATGTAATGGCTTTATCTTCTTTTTCTGTTTTTAGAATGTCCACAAGCACATTGTGATTCCCTCAGATTTATTTGAAATTATTCGATGATTTATTTCCCCCAAAATTTATTGGGTAGACTGATCATGGACAATTCTGAGTATTCAATACTCAATATTCAAACTATCATTGGTTAGTAGTGATTTTGGGTCATGACATAGTGTTTCAGTTCTGTGGTTAACTGATCAGGCGATGACATGGAACCTAGAAAACCACTCTGTGCAAACATTTGTGGCAGTGAGACCCAACTGCCTGAATGTTCATGGAAAGCAGACACAAAAGCTGTGCAACTATGATGGAGCAAATTCTATTAAAGTTTTATAATATTTGCATATCTTAGCTAAGCACAGTGCTGCTACCTCACTATAGCATTGATCCTTCAAAGACTTTTGCACATGCTTAACTTTAAGCATGAGAATAAACCCCACTGAGAGTCTACTCACATGCTTAAAGTTAAACACTGTGCATAAATCTTTGCAAGGTTAGGGTTTTAGTCTGATAGATTAAGGCTTCCTGAAGACTATAAAAGCATCACAGACTTACAGTAAATCTGGATTGGGGAGAGGCGTTAGTTCATATGTAGAGTTATGACAGTGGACAGTTATGATAGTGGACTAAAAATAATCTTTGGCTTTTTACAAAGAAGAGAACAAAAAATAAAAGATAAGAAAACTCAGCTGTTTAATAGAAGCCATCCAGTATTCAGGTTGTAGACATTGTGTTGAGACAGGACAGAGATTAAATGTGCACGAGCTCTTCTGAATGAAATAATTCATATTGCATCTATTTCACATTCAATTCCATCAAGCTCCATTGATATTCAGTCTATGGATTCAATTTAGGACTGTATGATCATCATAATTAGAGCTGGGAAAAAAACTATTAGTATTTCCCTTCCTTCCTTCCTTGAAGAACTACATTTTAGTTTGTGAATTTAAAATAATGCATATGCTGTTTATTTGTTAAGTTAAATTAACCTACTGAATGTTGTGTTCAGGTTAAGATTGTGTACTAAAACAATGAAAGACAATAAGTTTTAGGGTGAAATATTCCATATGCATACCTTCTGCCATCTACATTCCAACTGAATCCCCCATTCATGGGCATTGTTTTGGTACCCTAGATCAGGGGTGGGCAAACTTTTTCACCTGAGGTCCACATCAGGGTTGCAAAACTGTATGGAGGGCCAGATAGGGAAGTCTGTGCCTCCCCAAACAGCCTGGCCCCCGCCCCCTATCTGCCCCCTCCCACATCCCGCCCCCTGACTGCCCCCCTCAGAACCCTCGACCCATCCAACCCCCCTGCTACTTGTCCCCTGACCGTCCCCTCCTGGGATCCCCCCACCCCTAGCCGCCCCACAGGGACCCCACCCCCTATTCAACCCCGCCTGCTCCCTGATTGCCCCAACCCCTATCCACAACCCCACCCCCTGACAGGCCCCCCGGGACTGCCACGCCTATCCAACCCCTGCCCCCATTCCCCGTCCCCTGACCGCCCCCCCCGAACCTCCATCCCATCCAACTGCCTCCTGCTCCCTGTCCCCTGACTGCCCCCCAGGACTCCCCTCTCCCCGCCCCCTTACCATGCCAGAGCCAGCCATGCCACCACGCTGGAGTGGCGGACCAGAGCACTGGCAGCGCGGCTCGCTGAGGCTGTGGGGGAGGGGGGACAGTAGGGGAGTGGCTGGGGGCTAGCCCAGGAGCTCAGGGGCCGGGCAGGACAGTCCCGTGGGCCGCAGTTTGCCCGCCTCTGCCCTAGATACTTTGGTACTTCAACACAGGAGGCATAACTCTATTGTATGTTTTTCATCCTTATCATCTGAGTTTCTTTCTTTCTTACATCATATTGTTTCATCAATATTTAAAAAAACCTAAAAAACTGTTTTCATTTTTTATAACAATAGCAATAATAAAGGTCCTGATTCTCGGCTGGTGTAAGTCAATGTAACTCCATAGAAGACAATGGAGCTCCACATATTTGCACCAGCGGAGAATCTCACCCCAAATGTGTAAGTTTTTTGTCTCTGTTTATACAAGTTGCACTCAGAGGACTCAAAGGTACCATCGGACAAGGACTGTACATGCAGCAATTTGCATGGAACCAACCTCCATAGAATTTGGAAGGGAGGAGAACAGGTTGCGAGAGGGAAGAATTTTGAAGAAGCACCAAGAAATCAGTCTGTATGCTAGCTCCAGTTGCATCAGCTCTGTAAAATTGTTCTCTAAATGAAATATCAGCTTCGTTTTAGAAACAGGGAAGCCTCTCATGTGATTGTCTAATGTGCTACATGAAATAGTCCAAATCATCTCTCTGGCCTTAATTAATATATCGCATATATCTATGAATTCTTTCATGTGTGATAGTGGAGTATAGTAGTCACTTACAATTTTTGGAGGGACAGTGTATCATTGGGAACACATCAATCAGAAGTCCAAAAAGTAAGAGGACTCTAATACTTTATCAAGACTTGATCCAAAGCCTACTGAAGCCACTGGGAATCTTTCCAATAAGAATCTGTAAGCAGTAACCCCTGTGCTGCTTTTTGAAATACAAGCATTTGATTAAAAAAGAAACATAAACTAAAGTTGTCTTTAGGTTGATTAATTATTACAAACTTTTCTATGTATGATGACATGCTTGAGAGCCACATCAACTTCCCTGAACTCACCACAAAACTAAATCTCCTTCATTTACTAAGTGTTAACATTGCTGTGTTTTTTTTAAAAATATATCTTTTTTACATTATTTTGCAGTTCTCATTTCACTACATTTCCTCTGCTGTACCATCCATTAATGCTCCATTGGAGTGAATGGAATGTTAGCATGCAGCTGGACCATTTTAGCTGCATAAAAGGTGTGTTCCATCAAAGTATATGGAACAATCCAGCTGTTAATTACAAAAAGTAACTCAACGTAAGATTAATCAAACTCAAGGGGAAAACACCTGTATCTTATCAGTTAGTTAATCATGTTATCTCCTTAAATATTATTGTGGCTCTTGATCTTTCTTTAAGCAAATAAAACAGAGGATAAATCTATTGCATTTGAAAGTATCCGCTAGATCAGGGGTTCTCAACCTTTTTCTTTCTGAGCCCCCCCAACATGCTATAAAACTCCATGGCCCACCTGTGCCGTAACAGCTGTTTTTCTGCATATAAAAGCCAGGGCCAGTGTTAAGGGTTAGCAAGCAGGGCAGGTGCCCAGGGTCTCAGTCCACAGGGTGCCCCGCAAAACTGAAATGCTCAGGCTTCTGCTTCAGCCCCAGGTGGCGAGGATCAAGGCCCTGGGCTTCAGCTCTGCGTAGCAGGGCTTAGACTTTCTGCCCTGGACCCCAGCGAGCCTAACACTGGTCCTGCTTGGCAAACCCACTGAAACCTGCTCACGGCACCCCAGGGGTCCCAGGACCCCTGGTTGAGAACCACTGCACTAGATAGCACTCCCAGTTGAGTTACAGTGTAACACACACGATTTGAAAGTCTTGATTTCAAAATTTCAAAGCTCTAAGTAACATATAAATGTTGGTATAAGTTACAAGTCAGTGAGTAGGTGGAATTTTGTGTAACTTGCATGCCACTGGAATTAAATGAACAGCAATTAGCAGGCGTTTGTTAAAAGATGTAAAATAATTTAGTAGGGAGCTACTTTGTCTCAGGCCTTGGCTACACTTGCGAGTTACAGCGCTGTAAAGCCACTCCCAGCGCTGTAACTCACTCCCCGTCCACACTGGCAAGGCATTTGCAGCGCTGTATCTCCGTGGTTGCAGCGCTGCATGTACTCCACGTCCCCGAGAGGAATAGCGAGTATTGCGCTGCTGCTGCAGCACTGCGGCGCCAGTGTGGCCGCCCAATGTGCTGTGAATGGCCTCCAGAATTATTCGGCAGTATCCCACAATGCCTGTTCTAGCCACTCTGGTCATCAGTTCAAACTCTACTGCCCTGGCCTCAGGTAACCAACCATGTGACCCACCCTTTACATTCAATTTTAAAAATCCCCTTCCTGTTTGCTCAGCCCGGCGTGGCGTGGAGTGCTATCAGCGAATCTTTCCAGGTGACCATGCCTCCATGCCTCCACGCGCCAAGCGAGCCCCAGCATGGAGCAGTGGCGAGTTGCTGGACCTCATCAGTGTTTGGGGTGAGAAAGCTGTACAGTCCCAGCTGCGCTCCAGCCGTAGAAATTACGATACCTTTGGGAAGGTATCAAAGGACATGATGGAAAGGGGCCATGACCGGGACACCCTGCAGTGCAGGATTAAAGTGAAGGAGCTGCGGAGTGCCTACCGCAAAGCCTGCAACGCAAACGGCCGCTCGGGTGCTCCCCCCGCGACCTGCTGATTCTACAAAGAGCTGGATGCGATACTTGGGGTTAACCCCACCTCCACTCCAAGCACCACCATGGACACTTCAGAGCCGGTGTGGGGGGGGAGGAGGAGGAGGAGGAGGAAAACGGGAGTGATGGTGGTGGGCCGGATGGAGACACCCTGGAATCCCTGGAGCCATGCAGCCAGAAGCTCTTCTCGAGCCAGGAGGAAGGTAGCCAGTTGCAGCGGCCGGTACTTGGTGGAGGACAAACAGAAGAGCAGGTTCCCGGTAAGCATTTTTTTTTTTCGGGAAGGAATTTTTTCGGTGCGGGCTCTTTGGGAGAGGAGGGTTAGGCGTGCATGCCTAGATGCGGAATAGTGCATTGATGTGGTTTATCACGTCGCGGTAATCGGCCTCGGTAATCTCCTCGAATGTCTCATCCAGAACGTGTGCAATGCGCTTGCGCAGGTTTATC
>NW_020664562.1:8016546-8066487 GCF_002925995.2 Terrapene triunguis | reverse complement strand
TTTTTTTTTCTTTTCAATAAATGGATTTTTTGGCTTTGAAAACATTCTTTATTATTGCATAAAGTAAAAGACTCCTTAGCCCAGGAAACAAACAGACACTGCAAGTCTGCTTGTCTGCTTAGCAAACACTGATTCCTAAAGATTGGAACTACTGCACTTCACTCCCGTGCAGGGCACCACATATCACTGCTGGTTTGCAGCCTCAAATTGCTCCCTCAAGGCATCCCTAATCCTTGCAGCCCTGTGCTGGGCCCCTGTAATAGCCCTGCTCTCTGGCTGTGCAAATTCAGCCTCCAGGTGTTGAACCTCAGAGGTCCATGCCTGAGTGAAGCTTTCACCCTTCCCTTCACAAATATTATGGAGGGCACAGCACGCGGATATAACCGCGGGGATGCTGTTTTCGGCCAAGTCCAGCTTCCCATACAGAGATCGCCAGCGGGCCTTTAAATGGCCAAAGGCACACTCCACAGTCATTAGGCACCGGCTCAGCCTGTAGTTGAACCGTTCCTTGCTGCTGTCAAGGTTCCCTGTGTAGGGTTTCATGAGCTACGGCATTAACGGGTAAGTGGGATCTCCAAGGATCACAATGGGCATTTCAACTTCCCCTACCATGATCTTCCGCTCTGGGAAAAAAGTCCCGGCCTGAATCTTCCTGAACAGGCAAGTGTTCCGAAAGATGCGTGCATCATGCACCTTTCCGGGCCAGCCTGTGTTAATGTCATGGTGATCCACAAGCGCCTGGAGAACCATAGAGAAATACCCCTTCCAATTAACGTACTCGGATCCTAGGTGGGGTGGTGCCAGAATAGGAATGTGCGTCCCATCTATTGCCCCTCCACAGTTAGGGAACCCCATTTGTGCAAAGCCATCCACTATTTCCTGCACGTTACCCAGAGTCACGGTTCTTCTAAGTAGGATGCGATTAATGGCCGTGCAAACTTGCATCAACACGATTCCAATGGTTAACTTTCCCACTCCAAACTGGTTTGCGACCGACCGGTAGCTGTCTGGAGTTGCCAGCTTCCAGATTGCAATAGCCACCTGCTTCTCCACTGGCAGGGCAGCTCTTAATCTCATGTTCTTGCGCCGCAGAGTGGGGGCAAGCTCCTCACACAGTCCCATGAAAGTGGCTTTTCTCATCCGAAAGTTCTGCAGCCACTGCTCGTCATCCCAGACTTCCATGACGATGTGATCCCACCACTCGGTGCTTGTTTCCTGAGCCCAAAAGCAGCGTTCCACGGTGCTGAGCATGTCCGTGAATGCCACAAGCAATTTCATGTCGTACGCGTTACGCGGCTCGATAGCATCGTCGGACTCCTCACTCTCACTGTCACTTTGGATCTTAAGGAATATTCGACAGCCATACGTGACGTGCTGGCGAGATAAGTCAGCATACGCTTCAGCAGTTCGGGCTCCATTTCCCGCAGACAGATCGCGCTGCACAGAAACCGTTGAAAGATGGTGCCAAAGGTGGACGGAAACAAAGGGATTTCTGAGATGCGAAGCGATGCATCACGGGGCGTTACGACAGGACCCAGAATGCCCCGCACCCTACGCCGCCTTCCCACAACCCACGGCACCAGAATGGGAAGAGGTGCTCTGTGGGATAGCTGCCCATAATGCACCGCTCCCAATAGCGCTGCAATTGCCGCAAATGTGGCCACGACAGTGCGCTGGGCAGCTGTCAGTGTGGATAGACTGCAGCGCTTTCCCTACTCAGCTGCACGAAGTCAGGTTTAACTCACAGCGCTGTACATCCGCAAGTGTAGCCAAGGCCTCAGTACTCTCCTGTTTACTATTCCTCCTACAATCTCGTTTCATATGGAATACCTGGTGGAAACTAGTGATATACACCGCAAGCAAAACTCCTGAGAGAAGGTAGCAGTGACACTGTCTTCTACCTTCTGGTGGTGAAATAACATACCTTTGACACGTCTCTGGGCTACTTATATATGTATATATCTGATATGCATAGTTTCATGTACATTTCCTTTCCAGCACATGTATGCATCAAAATATTGTAGCTGTACTTGACTATCCCCAGTGAAGTATGTATGAGTAAGGGGAGAAACAGTCAGTAGAAATCCTTGCACAAGCTGGAAATGAAAATTTTTAAAAAAGTATTACAAGTTATCTAGCCTCACCAAGTCCCCAGGCTGTATCTCTATACCCATATACCAGAAATATCTCATGTACATTTCAAATAAAGGTCCTCTGATGCTCATGTAAATCAGAAGTTAAAATCATTTACTGTAGGGGCAAATGAGAAGAGATTTAGGCTGAAAATATTTAAATCTATTTGTTATGAGACCCAGGTAGGTCACATGACCTAATTAGAACCAGGTGTTAGAAAAGAACTTGGAAGTCATTTGACATTATGGAAATTTAATATAAGCACATGCCTAAATATAACTTATTCCAGTATATCTACATATACATGAGGCAATACATTTGGATATTGCTTGGCCACAGTATTCATAACATTTCTGACCACTGTGCTTTACATAGTCTTGTTGACAAACACACAGGAAATTTGTGCCAAGTTAATTCTAGAGTCTTCCAGACTAAATCTGAAAAATATGCCCTTGGAGAAAGACAATTTATTGATTGTGACAGCACAACCTGTAAAGTATCAAAGGCAGAAACATAGTGAAAACTTTCTCAATAGTTGGCAGAAGTAGTTTATGAACCATTGCGCTGCAAATACAAAATAAAAAGTCTCTTTAATTCTGCAAAAATGAGGTTGAAAGATGCAGGCCAATGCAGTATATTAACATTCTTTACCAATGTGCATCACAAGCTGCATGAGTCATTTGGGTAATTTACTAATTTCAAAATAAAGTGTATATGTTACTAACTTCAAATGTTAATTATGAATATGTATTAGGCATTGCTTTTCCTCTTCTGTTAATGTAGGATTTTTTATTTCATCAATAGACTTATTAGATTGTAAATGAGTTTCTGTCCTTTCGTATAAATCATAGCTCCTAAGATAAGTAAGGAATGTTTTTGTTCTGTGAACTTGAAGCCCATCAATATATGAGATTTTATGTAATGCATATCTGAATGGCCCTTCAAGCTGAAGAAAACTTTGCTGAAAGCCTCAGTGGGGTTGGCAACCCATGACCTGCTAACCTTTGGACTTGCAATTAGCAGTTATTGTGTTAATGATGTCTTACACAGATAATATAATTTTAAACAATGCACTAAATAATTGCTTTGAATCTTATGAATTTATTTGATTGCAATTAATATTTTAAATACATTTATAAAAGCAAATGTTGGAGATGATCAATTTTTACACCTTATATTGTATATTCTGATATTACCACAGTATTATTGTTATCCTTTTACAAGGCCAGATCCTTAGTGGGCGTAAATCAGTGTAGCTCCATTGAAGTCAGTGGAGTGATATCAATTTACACTTGCTGACAATCTAGGCTGCATTTGTACGGCATGTTCTATTTTTATTTAGCATACAGCATAGTTGTGCACCAAATCTTGAAGACCTTACTCTGTCTTTAAACAGGCAAAACTCTCACTAATTCAACTTTCAGTTACACCCATGTAAATTTCGAGTAACTCCACTAAAGTAATCAGAGTCTTTTGAGTTGCCTCCAGATTTGCACTGGTGTAAAAGAGAATAGAATTTGGATCAGATGGAGTTTTGCCTGAATATATCAGGATTTGTCCCTGTAAAGTATGTGTTAGGAATTCTATGTGTTAGTTAGAAAAATGTTCATTTAATTAACTATAGATCTAGTGATTTATAATTGAGCTAGTCATGCTGATTATAGCATATAATTAGCTGTATTTGAGCTAGTCATGATGATCCCCTCCTGCATGGTCATCATCCTTTGCCATGCCAGCTGCAGAATGGTGGGGAATGAATTTGAGCAAAGGCAGTAGGTTTGAGCAGGTTCTGATTTTTTTTATGAACCAAGACACCCATGTTCAGTAAGGAGATATTACTTCTTTCTTTGAAAAAAGTTTTGGCTCATATCTTTGGCTGAGGCCAAAGAACGCATAGTACAACTCAGGAATGTATGCAAATATGGTTATAAGCCAACAGTGCCCTTCTCCAATCCTGGGTTGGATCTGCAACAGGCAGGTGCTTCAGCATAAATCAGAGTAGATTTTATATTGACCTAAATTACACCGTTATTAGCCCCAAGGGGCCATTATGGTAATTGGGGATTGCTGGTGTAGAGGGGAACCCTGAACAACTCCATTCTCCTAACCACATTCCCAACACTGGGCTCAGTACAGGGGAGATTGGGGTAGGAGCTGCTATAGTAGCTCCATGCCCCCAGAAGTTTATCCTTATAGTGGGCTGATCCTCCTTGGCAAGCTGTGGTGCTGGCTTTAAGGTCATTTTTATTCATGTGCTGTTACACAAAGCAGACTGAATGCATGGGGAAATTCTTAAAAGGTTCTTTAGTTTTATAATACAACTCTTCTTGTACTTGCCTGAGTAATGTTAGTGCATGAATGCAATTAGCTAATATTAACAATTCTCAGTTAAGGGTTATGGACATTAATAAGTACCATACAATTCTATTCTGTTAGGTTTTTTACCATCTTTTAAGGGCTCTCAGTTTATTTTATATGGTGAAAAGCTAGAAACATCAGGTAGTGAGGAACATCAATAAGCATCATGGAGGCACCAGGGTACTACGTTTTTTCCGGCCTAGATCCTTACATGATCATCTTCTCTATATTGCATATTTTTGAATTCATATGATTTATAAGAATTGTCTTTTTGATGCTAAGTGCTGCTATGCTATATTGAACTTGAATATTGATACATTTGTTTTCATTAAACCTCAATGGGAGAAAACAAAAAAAAGCAAAACAACCCTCTCAATGTGGGGGTATATTTTTCTGGTTAAAAGCATATAAGGTCTAGTAGTACTGCATGAATACATGAAACTCAAATACTGTATAACTGCTTTTATTGCTTTTTCCATCTAATACGACTAGATCGTCTAACTGTTCTGCAACAGTGTGAACAACATTAGGTTTTAATCATGTTAAGACCTTCAAACCTTCATAGCACTTTAGGTAGCAACTTTTTATTATAACACTAACTGATGCTTAAGGACATTTCCAAGATAAAGATAAAAGAACATAGTGCTATTTAGAAAGAGTAGTGGCTATATGACCATCTAAAACTCGTTCATTTTTATTTACTAGTTCTCCCAGGACAGCATCTAATTGCTTCTTGAATTACCTTGCATTTTTTTCTAGTAAATCAGTAGGCACATTTGTTATACACTGGAAGAAGGAGTGCTTTCTAATGCATCTTCTGAAATCCTTTGCCTTTAACTTTCTTGTTCTCTGATTCTGTCATATAATACATTTAGATTAGAATATTGATTCTATGAGTGATATTGCTTTGCACTGCTTGGTTAATTATCTGTAATATAATATTTAAATAAGACAATTTCACTAAACTGGATGTTAGTGAAGGGTCCTTTCCCGCTTCATCTTTTCCCATGTGTACTACTAGCCAGATTCCAATATCAATTACACTGGTGTAGATTCAAAATAACTCCATTGCGTTAGAGTCACTCCAGGTTTCCATTGCTGTAACTCACAAGAGAACTTGGCCAAATGAGGTAAAATCACGCCCGCACCGAATTCAATGACAAAACTTCTGTCAATGGGCAGGATTTCACCCTAAGAGTTTAACTCATGTCAGTTTCTATAGTAGGATCAGTAGAGCATACCACAAGAGCCACCTAATTGTTTAATGTTTTCCCACTATCACTGTAAAAGTTCACAAACCTTCTACGTGAACCCAAGCAGAGTTCCATGTGAGCCTGTCTGAGTTTTGAGAGGCACAAACTGTCCCATTTCCCCCCATACTGGGGATCTAAAAGTCTGGTGAGTTTTCTGGGCTGCAGTGAGTTTTGCTTTGAATGTTTGATTTCATTCAAACTTGAAATCCAAAACCAAAATTCAGTTGGCGCTAAACCTATAGACCAAATGAAAGAAAAAGGTTACTGAACCTTCTGTGAACCCAAACCACTGAGTTTCACTCAGCACTGCTTTGAATTGAGACATACCTAAGTGTTAAGGAGCGCTGTGATTTTTCTGCTGTTGATAATTTTTCCTGTAATAAATGGAAGAGGAGACATGAAATGGTTGCAACAAGCCCCATAGAACCATAACTGCTGTGTTTATGATGCAATTGTTTTTGAATTTACTCTGCAGGGACCATGGAAACGGCTTCAGGCTTTGCAAACTTACTTGAAGCATAGTTAATGGAGCTATCATAAAATCTGTGTAGATATTGGAAACTTTAAAGATGAGTTTGACCTGAATTTTACCTGTTGTAACGTAGAAAGTAGAATGTTTATTGCAGAAATCCTTGCAAAAGCTTGTTTAATTTTATAGGCTGAGGCTTATACGGGCTTATAGCTGTGTTCAGTACTGTAGCAGATTAAGGTATTAAACTGGACGGTAGCCCATCTCAGTGTGGGCCCAATCCCTGATCTATACATTCTCTTCTCAGCCACCTCTCCTTGCATTCTGCTGCTGCTACTGTTTGAGCAGCTCATTGCTAAATGGTGCACATGTGGTAGATGTAAGGCCCCTCTGACCCTCTTCTCTCCTCTCACTTCCCCAGCTTTCTCCCTCTTCTGTTTGCAAACCATGGGATGAGAAATGAAATGATTCAATGCACTCCAAAATGTTATCTTAATTCACACATTAAAATGGCAACACAGACACCATCCGAGACCTTGATGCACCTTAAATTCTTCTAAGGAGATCTTTCATCTGGTGCAATCATATTGTGATGATATGTTATACACATACATTGCACAAGGCTATTTAAGTACCCTTACTTAAACTGAGTAGTGCCACGTTTCATGAATAGTTCCATATGTTTCAGTGGTCCATAGAAAGATTACAATTTTACTGTTGTTGCATTAGAACTACAATATCGCTGATCTGTTGAGTCAATAGAGAACTATAAAGCTAGATTGGGCAGGTTAGTTCCAGTGCCTGAGATTGTCTCACTATGAGCATTCTTGTGGCCAAAATAAGTAAACATAATTTATGTAAAATACATAAACTAGGAATTCTCATCAGATTAGCAGTTAGGTGATAATTACTTTCAGTCATAATTTACATAAGTTAGTGGTTGGTAAATGGAGCTGGGTGAACTATTTATAGCAGATGATTTATGCAGAAATTTAGGAGTTTTGTGTGTGTGTGAACAACATATAGTCCTAAATGAAGTGCCCATTGAACAATTTTATATCAGAAAGTTTGTAAAAATCAGAGTCTGTTCATGAAGAGTGCAATTTGTTTTTCTTTGAGTCACTTGATTATGTGTGCTGGATGACTAATCATCCATCTTATATGACATTGTTTTTGCTACCTGACTGGATGACTGAGTCTATTGTAAACTGAAGGAGGGAAATCAGATGTGATTGTACTTTTTAATTTCTCATTTATTTAAAAAAATATGAGCCTTAGAAAATATTGGCCGATGATGAGCAGAGATAGTATATTTTCTGAAGACCCACTGTTCATATTGTGTGGTTAGTCACCTAAATCACATTGTACTGTTTCTACCATATGAGTGGATGACTGAACCATTTAACCCTAAGAGTAATAAATAGGAAATAATGAATGAACACCTTGGTCTGAACTTTCAAATGAATGATGATCATTTGTATTAAAATTCATTAAACTTCTAGAGTCACAAACACTTTCACAAATACCCAGTGGTTATTTGAATAGTCACAAATAATGTGAGTCAGCTAAATTTGGCACTTTTAAAAACTATGCAATCTCTGTCATGTATGCTCTTAATATCTGCATTTCTTATTAGCAATGTCAATTGTACCTTTAATTCCACACAAACAGAGATTGAGACTTCATGACTTTCAGAATCTAATGAGCATGGAGTTTTTTCAGACCTTTTTTATGGACTCTACTAAAATATCTGCAACACAAGTTAGAAATAAGATTGGTTTTGCAATAGCAGGAAATCATGCAAACATTAGTTTAGATTGATATATTGGATTAATATTGCCCACAGTATTTTGTTTTATGAAGCCTTAAAGATTTATTATTTCCATTTCACTTGTATATTATTTATTCATAGAGAATGGGGTCTTACAGAAGGAAAAGTATGTAACTTAAATAAATCACTATAATTAATATCATAATAAAAGCCTCTGACTTAAAACAAAGTACTTTCTAATCCTCTTAATGCTTTTGGGGTCATGTAATAATTGCTCCAAAATCCTGAATAAAAAATGTAAGAATAATAGTTTCCTTGTAATCAAAAGCTAGGTATTCCTCCTCACATTAGCACAAAGATTTTCTATTTAGATAGCTATTTCTTCAGACACACCACATAGGACTAGCCTGTGACAGCAGGCACAGCACTGCGTAGGAGGTATATATAAACTGCATGATCCCAAGTGTAGTCTTGGAAGGCATTTTGCTTTGGAGGCACACTCCTCTGAGGCATACTTCTTCCCCTGTTTCCTCCTTGCTCCAAAGAATAGCAAACTTCTATGGGCCTGTAACAGCAGGACATTTTCTAGCTCCACTCCTACCCACCCACTTACCATCATGGTAGGGTGTGGGGGTGAGGCTAAGGTTTCTCTTCAATCTCCATCCTCCTTCCAATCCACTCCACATCCACCTTCCCTAAGGAGGGAATGAGAAGTGCAGGGAGTAACCCCACCTATTCCTGCAAGAATGGACCCAAGCCTGAGTAGTGCCCATAAGGGCACAAGGGTGTAGGGGAAATTGATACTCCATCTAACTCCCTGGAGCAGGTGCGTAGTACAAGTCACAATCCAACCTATAGTAGCTGAATGTTTTTCTAATCAAGCTGCCTCATATAGAACAGATTCAGAACACTGCAAAATGGAAGTCAATGATCAGGAAGCTTTCAATCAGCTGCTTCCAGTGTGTTCCTCATGTTCCTCTGCGCGCTGCCTTGTCCGCAGCCTGTTCCTGGCCAATGGGACATAGGAGACAGAGGGGGGACATGCAGGCTGCTTCCTGGGAGCTGCATGGCGCAGAGGCTAGCACACCACTTGGACAGTCAACAGCCTGGTGAGCAGTGCTGACCAGGATCCCTTTTTGACTGGGTGTTCCAGTCAAAATCTGGATACCTAGTCACCCTACTCCTGTGTACAGTATAGTTCTTTTGGGGTTTGATTTAATTTGTGCTGCAAAATAGGATAGGCCAGAAAGTAGGAAGGAGATAACAAGAGGAAGGTAAAAAATTAATTATGTACTGTAGGGGCCCAATCCTGTGAGTTGATGAAGGCCTCCGTACCCAAAGGTGTGCTCAGCATCTCACAGTACTGGCCTCCAGGTGAGGCCAACAGAATATTACAGGAGCATATTATTCATAAGGACAGGTAGTAAATATAGATACTTGGGGCATGCAACAAAATTTTAATAAATAGATGGCCCTTCTAGTCCGTATTTATTTTCTATTGCATTTGTAAACTGTACGACAACTAGGGATATTTTCTATGGAAGATCAGTATTTATGGAACTATTTATTGAAATTTGAATGACAGAGGATATCAAATAGGAATGGCATTTGTTCTCTAAAATTAAAATATCTTAGAGAAAAATATCTCCCTATTATCCTTATAATTAATCTTTGATGAATTTCAGCCTGTGCACAATGAGGCATGACTTTATTATTATGAAATTAGCTTTTGACCACACACTTAATTTTTCTAAGGTAAATAGTGATATGTTTTGAATATTATTTGTTGTCAATGGTTTTTCAAAATTAAGTGTTTTCCCCTAAAACTGTGGGTCTAAAATTATTGGCTAGAACCAGTCATAATGGAGTCATGCAACATGAAAGATTCCCTACATAGCTCTGCCATTGCATCTCAGTCCTGAGTTTGTATTAGACCTTACCCCTCTAGTCCTGATCTATTTGTTAGGGACTATGGATTTTCATGCTTGCACAGAGTGCCATTGAAGTCAGTGGGGAAACACATGGGCATATATATCTGTGGATGCGATGTCATGGGTCTGACTGGAGGATATGGGGCCTTACTTAAATAGTTAGGGAAATTATTCAGATGCTTTGAGGATTTCAGGGGACATGCTGGTATCTGGGAGAAGTGGAGTCAGAAGGAAGCTGCATAGCACAGAATGAACCATTCAGGCCTCAATGCATTTTTATTTAAGTTAATGGTGCTTCTACCCATCTGCAGATTTGTGTGTGGAGCCATTCAGTGGAACCATGAAAGCATTAGAAGGAAATCTCAAAACTCATATTCTTGGGCCCTCTGTTGCAAACATGGCATTGCCTGAAGTCAGGCCAGTACTTAGGTTAAAATAATGAAAATAACTTTATTCAAACTAGAGGCATACATGGAAGGAAATTTTAACACTGTTCTGTGGAATAGGAACATAAAACTTATAGCCTGATGGAATTCCCTTTTTCTTAATTGCGCAACCTGACTTCTCTTACAGCAGTGGAAAATCATTAACTCTTAATTCAGCTCTGGTATGCTTGGACACTACAGGACTAATGAAATCCTAATGCCCCAGGGCTGTGTCACTGGGAGCTATATCAACAGAGGAATCTCACAATGGCTAGAGCAAGGCTAGGTGATCTAACAAGACTTTCCCATCTTTCAGCTTTAGGGTTCTGTGGTCTGTAGTGCTTTATATGGACGGAACAGGGCAGGCTTACCACACCTCATCTAAAGCCCACTGAAGTTAATGGAAAGGCTTCTATTATTAACTTTCAGGGGCTTTGGATCAAGTCAAGTGTTTGTCTTTGTGAATTTTTTGGAAGAACAATTACATTATCCAAAACGTTAATTGTCATTTTTTATTAATGGCAGAATAACTTGTTTTGACATCATAGGAAGTCTCTGTGGACTAAGCTTGTATTAAAACTGCCCGTACATATTACCTATGATATGCATAACTGAAGGTGAATAGGGAGCTAGTGATTTATTTAAAATGTTATAAAAAGTAACTAACATGTAAGTTCAGAACTTACTTTTCAAAGTTAATTATCTCCGCTGTTTAACCCAAGAGAGGGCGTTCCATCTTTCTTGTTTTGTTGCTGCTGTATGGATAAAATAACTTGCCTCACTTTGACCAGCACTTTACTGATGACATCAGTGAGACATCTTGCAGAGTAAGACACTATTCAACACAAATAATGCTGGCCAAATTTTGACCCAATGATCCTAAAGTTTGCTTTCAGCTATGGATAGAAACCTGTGAAAATTGAATTTCACAAAGAAATTATTATTATTATTGTTTGATATTAGTGTTGGGTAAATGCTAAAAGATCTCTGTCAGAATCAGGACCAACCTGTGCTGGGTGCTGTAAAAAAAAAAGTGCATTAGGAAGATGAGGTCCTCACCCTGGAGAGTTTAGAAGCAAAACCCATTTAAATCTCCCTTACTTTTTAGTACAGAGCTAATATACTACACTAGTGTGTCTTGGAAGTACATGAATTCTATTAGCCATTGTCCATCCAGTGGGTGAGTAAAACATTCAGGCATTTTCTCACATTCTTTTCATCACCCCATGGTGGCAAACATTGAGGACGAAATCCCTTTCATTTTTTTCCAAGAGAGAGACACTTGTGGAACTGCACACTTACTGATAAATACAAGAACATTATAGAACACGGTAACAGTACCAATGTGCTGAACAACCACACATCCCTCTAAATTAAAAATCAGGAAAACCAATGGGCGGAGGTAAAAAGTAAACTCAGAATATGAGGACAAAGAGTGCTATAAAAGTAAACAACTTTTTGAAAAGGAAAAGTTTTCTAGTGCTCTCAAAATGAGGAAGGATGTTAGTGCAGTTTCTGTATAAGATATAATTTGCTACTGCAGTTTTGTTCCTTTTTACGCTGAGAAAACAATTTTCCCCACATCACATTGGAAAGGGAAGATGAAGATCATTTATATTGATAGTTTCTGTGAACATAGCTTTGGCCCCTGTGCTCACTCATAGTAGTCAAGGGCTTTTTACTCACAGAGGCAAAGAACGCATAAAGTTGCGTTTTGAAGTCTGCATGTAGTACTAGGAGGCTATTTGTGTAAGAATGTGTCTCCCAGGTTTTACTGCATAGCAGTATGTTCTGCTTTCAGAAGCCTGCTACAGCCATTTAGAGAGATGTAACACTGACAATGGGCATAGGGAGATGGACATATGAAACTCCTCTAAATGCAAATCCAGCATTAAGAAACCATTTGGATAAAGCTTGCTTCAGAAATTAGATGGAGGTGATTCTAAAAGGGCCTAACCACAGTGTAAATACAACCATGACAGGGGATCTGGTTTCAACATAGTTCTTCCCTGACCTGTCACATTTCATTTTACATTTTGTGCAGATGGGACTTTGGTCCATAATGCCCTGTTTTCACTACTGAATTTAACTGTTTGGTAATCACAGTCCCTAAATCAATTGTATCCTTTTCAGTGGCCTTGGTGATTTTCACTGCAGGTTTCCACATCCGAAAACAGTCATGCAGAGGGAAAGAGAGGCAGTGTTCAGTATAGGGAGACAGAGAAAGAAAGGGAGCTATGATTATGCAGGTAGCCTGGAAGAGGGGAGAAGAAATAGGCTCAAGGTCTTCAGGGCAAGGACTGTCTTTTTGTTATGTGTGATTATCACAATGGGGCTCTGAGCCATGACTGGGACCCCTCAATACAAATAATTTATAATAGTTATAATAGGCGTCTTGGCCCAATCCATTTGGAGTTTTAGGGCTCATGTTCTGACTGGCCTCAATACAGCAAAGCATTTAAATACATGCTTAATTTTAAGCACATGAGTATTCCCACTGAAGACAATTGGACTACTCCATTCTTAAAGTTAAGGGCATGTTCAAGAGCTTTGCTGGATTGGGCCCTGAACAATGATTCAGCTCCATTTCCCATATAGTTAAAGAATAGTGTCTTATCAGACCAGAGATTTAGGGAGACATGTTCAATAACAAGTGCTTTGTTTGCTCGAGGTATGTGTCATCAGTTCTAACAGAACATAAGATCACTTAGATACTGTATATTATGTAATTAGTGAAACACAATGTTTTCTATGTTTTACAATAGTTTCATTTTCAGTGATAACCTCATTAAATCGGATGCATGCCTCTTCTTAATATGTTATAATCTCATTCAGTATTTCTAATGCTGCCACTCTACTTCTGTTAATCTGTGTATACTTAATCAAGTGTAACAATAAATATAATTATATGTGCAGAATTAAAAATGAGTGTGGATTAATTATATTCATGTATTCCTGCACACGACCATATGACAAGCAATTAACAACCCATTACCATATATACAACAGGTTAAAAAGGAAAGAATAGGAAGTTCCAGATGCATTCCAAATATACCAGCATGACTTTGTTTATAGATTCACAGAAGATAGAGAAGAAAGATGGTCCCACCTTGGTCATCTATCCCAATCATCTCTACTAAACAGGAAGGAGTCCATAATTTTTCTTACCTTTCATTTGGAATCTGATATCAGGGAATTTAATGAATGTGTAGGGACAGATTCCAATACCCTTACTTGCAATGGATAGTCCCTTACTCCATGAATGCTCATTGATTTCAGGGGGACTGTGTGAGAAGTAATGTGTTACTCAATATGTCTAAGGGCAGAAGAATCTTGCCTTCAAAGAGGAGCAGTAGATCCAGCGGACCTTCGTTCTGACCCAGAGTTTGTACTTTGTTGCATAATGATGACCAAGTCTTTTAGGGTATGTCTGCACTGCAATTAAAAACCAACGGCTGGCTTGTGCCAGCTGGCTTGGGCTCATGGGGCTAAGATTTGTGGGGCTGTTTAATTGCGGTGTAGACATTTTGGCTTGGGCTGGAGCCTGGGCTCTAGGACCCTGAGTGGTGGGAGGGTCCTTGAGCTTGGGCTGCAGCATGATCCTGAATGTCTACATTGCAATTAAACAGCCCCATGAGCCATTTGAATCATGGCTCCTGGTCCAGACTGAGGTTGATGGTGGGGTGGAAATTGTTGAATTCCACCTGGATTTCTATCTGGGGTATTCTATCTGCTACCATAAACCTGGAAACCATGTACGCCCCATCATCTCAGGCATTGGCACACTTACAGCAGGATTAGCTGGCTATTTGGACTCTCTCCTCAGACAATATGCTACCAGCACTCCTAGCTATCTTCGAGACACCACCAAGTTCCTGAGGAAACTACAGTGCATTGGTGTTCTTCCTGAAAACACCATCCTGGCCACCATGGATGTAGAAGCTCTTTACACTGATATTCCACATGAGGATGGACTTCAAGCTGTCAAGAAAAGCTCCCTGATGAGGCCACAGCCCACCTGGTGGCTGAGCTTTGTGACTTTGTCCTCACCCACAACCATTTCAGATTTGGGGACAACTTATACCTTCAATATACAGCGGCACTGCTATGGGTACCCGCATGGTACCACAGTATGCAAACATTTTTATGGCTGACTTAGAACAACGCTTCCTCAGCTCTTGTCCCCTAGTGCCCCTCCTCTACTTGCACTACATTGATGACATCTTCATCATATGGACCCACGGGAAGGAGGCCCTTGAAGAATTCCACCTGGATTTCAACAATTTCCACTGCACTATCAACCTCAGCCTGGACCAGTCCACACAAGAGATCCACTTCCTGGACACTACAGTGCAAATAAGTGATGGTCACATAAACACTACCCTATACTGGAAACCTACTGACTGTTATACTTACCTACATGCCTCCAGCTTCCATCCAGGTACATCACATGATCCATTGTCTACAGCCAAGACCTAAGATACAACCGAATTTGCTCCAATACCTCCAATACCTCAGAGAGACACCTACAAGGTCTTTATCAAGCATTCTTAAAACTACAATACCCACCTGGGGAAGTGAGGAAACAGATTGACAGAGTGAGATGAGTACCCAGAAGTCACCTACTACAGGACAGGCTCAACAAGGAAAATAACAGAACACCACTGGCCATCACATACAGCCCCCAGGTAAAACCTCTCCAGCATATCATCAACCATCTACAACCTATCCTGGAAAATGATCCCTCACTCTCACAGACCTGGGGAGGCAGGCCAGTCCTCGCTTACAGACAGCCCCCAAACCCAAAGCAAATTCTCACCAGCAACTACACACCACACCACAGAAACACTAGCACAGGAACCAATCCTGTAACAAACCCCGTTGCCTACTCTGTCCCCATATCTACTCTAGCGACACCACCAGAGGACCCAACCACATCAGCCACACCATCAGGGACTCATTGACCTGCACATCTACTAATGTGATATATGCCATCATGTGCCAGCAATGTCCCTCTGCCATGTACATTGGCCAAACCGGACAGTCTCTACGTAAAAGAATAAATGGACACAAATCTGACATCAGGAATGGTAACATACAAAAGCCAGTAGGAGAACACTTCAATCTCCCTGGACATTCAATAACAGATTTAAAAGTAGCCATCCTTCAACAAAAAAAACTTAAACAGTCTTCAAAGAGAAACTACAGAGCTACAATTCATTTGCAAACTTAACACCATTAATTCAGGCTTGAATAGGCACTGGGAGTGGCTGGCTCACTACAAAAGCAATTTTCCCTCTCTTGGTATTGACACCTCCTCATCAGTTATTGGGAGTGGACCACATCCACCCTGACTGACTTGGACTTGTCAACACTGGTTCTCCACTTGTAAGGTAACTCCCTTCTCTTCATGTGCCAGTATATTTATGTCTATATCTGTAATTTTCACTCCATGCTTCTGAAGAAGTGGCGTTTTTTACCCATGAAAGCTTATGCACAAATAAATCTGTTAGTCTTTAAGGTGCCACTGGAGTCCTCATTGTTTTTGTGGATACAGACTAACACAGCTACCCCCTGATACTTCATCCTAAAGTTTCCTCCCAGGCCAGGCTGATCCTAGGGTTTCCTGCAGGACTTCCCTGTCTCTCATAGTTCCTTCAAATGCCCCTTTTATAGTCTGTAGTTAACAAGTAGCACATAACAGCAATAGTCAGCAGTTTTATGCAGGATTTTATCTCCTGCCAACACACTGGATCAAAAAAGATATACCAACATCTCTATGTGGAGTCATAGATCTTGTCACCTTAATACATTGGGGCCACAGATTAGTGTTTGAAATGGGCCAACTAGAGTAATTGCTGTCCAGAGGATGGAATTCTGTTCCACAACAACTATCAAGGTTTTCATTTTGCATTGGAACAAAAGCAAAACCTTTCAAACATTTTTGTAAATTGGGATTTTTGTTGAATGGGCAGTTTTCCGATTGAAAACTTGAGCTTTTGATTTGGGTCTCTCTCATCCTTTCTTGTCAGAAGTGACTGGAGAGCCCTGGACATTAAAAACCTTCCCGACAAAACTTCATCCAAACTGATACATCTCTGTGAAACATTTTGGCTTCTTCAAATGGTGTATTTCTATGAAATTTCATTAGTCCAAAATATTCTGACCATCTCTAGTAGTTATGCAGAACCTGAGCAGTGTGTGTCTGATCATTGCCAAAAACGCAGTGTGGTTCTGATCCTGGTTCCACTTTCTCTGAACCATGTAAGTGTTGAGTGGGCGTCGGAAGGGAAATTTGATGAAAGATTCCATTTTTGTGCCATCTTTAATAAATACATATTAATGCCCTGTAGCATTTGTAATGAAATGATACTATAAAAACAGATATTAGACATATGCAATGGAAAAACCATTCATAACTTGACTCATTTGCGTTAATTCCAAGAGAAGGGATTTTACAGAGCTCAAGAAGAGTGATAAACGTGGTGTTTCCCTAGCATGTTTGCAGCTGATGTGCTACCAACTTCCCTTTCAACACATTGTCTTATTTCATGCTACACTTGCACAGCTGGGCTTTTTGCACACTCTTGACCTTCCATTGTATATTGCCTACTCATTCCGACAAAATAAACCAAAGGTATAAGTGATAAATCAATCACCTGGAATCCACAAGGGCAAGGTTATGTATGCCTCTAGTTATCAATAATAAATATAAACTAATTTATTCTGATGTCTTTTATATTGTACTTGTTGCTTCTTTTTTTCATTACCTGGTCTTGTCACACTCCATGTCTAATGGGACAGAGCATTGAGTTTAGCTTACTTTTTAATGTTCTGCTCATAAAAATCATCACCACTCACTAAAGTTCATGATGATCTCTCAGTGCTTGCGCAGATTTCTGTCAGCAATATTACAATTTAATCTAATTTCACAGTTGTCACACTTCTCACCCGAGACTCATATCCATTAGCGGAGATATCTATCAACATAAATTCTAGGTAACAGAAATCAAACTTCTAGATGGCATGATTGCATCAGCTAGATAATGCATGTATTTTGCATGTGGAGCACAAAACCACTATTAAAAAATCCCTAAAAAAAATTATAGTTATAAGCTTTCTTTTCAAATCACCATGTCTGCTGAACTGCCACTAGAATTGGGTGACCTTGCTTTTCAAACTGGAAGAGCTGAGGGAAAGTTTAATAAATTGGGAATTACATGCAAAAATATTTCCCCTGATGTAAGGCTATTCTGCCATACTTATTCATGCTGGGTAATACTTTACAACATGAGAATCAATGGCAGCAAGGCACTACTGATCCTGAGTAAGGGGGGTGTAACAGAGCCCATAGCACAGGGAAAAAGAACAGGAGTACTTGTTGCACCTTAGAGACTAACAAATTTATTAGAGCATAAGCTTTCGTGGGCTACAACCCACTTCTTCGGATGCATATTGAGTGAAGCATATAATCGAGGAGATATATATACACACATACAGAGAGCATGAACAGGTGGGAGTTGTCTTACCAACTCTGAGAGGCCAATTAAGTAAGAGAAAAAAAACTTTTGAAGTGATAATCAAGGTAGCCAAGTACAGACAGTTTGATAAGAAGCAAGTGTGAGAATACTTACAAGGGGAGATAGATTCAATGTTTGTAATGGCTCAGCCATTCCCAATCCCTATTTAGCCCTGAGTTGATTGTGTCTAGTTTGCATATCAATTCCAGCTCAGCAGTCTCTCGTTGGAGTCTGTTTTTGAAGTTTTTCTGTTTTAAGATAGCCACCCGCAGGTCTGTCATAGAATGGCCAGACAGGTTAAAGTGTTCTCCCACTGGTTTTTGAGTATTATGATTCCTGATGTCAGATTTGTGTCCATTAATTCTTTTGCGTAGAGACTGTCCGGTTTGGCCAATGTACATGGCAGAGGGGCATTGCTGGCACATGATGGCATATATCACATTGGTAGATGTGCAGGTGAACGAGCCCCTGATGGTATGGCTGATGTGATTAGGCCCTATGATGGTGTCACTTGAATAGATATGTGGACAGAGTTGGCATCGGGCTTTGTTACAAGGATAGGTTCCTGGGTCAGTGTTTTTGTTCAGTGATGTGTGGTTGCTGGTGAGTATTTGCTTTAGGTTGGGGGGTTGTCTGTAAGCAAGGACAGGTCTGTCTCCCAAGATCTGTGAGAGTAAAGGATCATCTTTCAGGATAGGTTGTAGATCTCTAATGATGCGCTGGAGAGGTTTTAGTTGGGGGCTGAAGGTGACAGCTAGTGGTGTTCTGTTATTTTCTTTGTTGGCCCTGTCTTGTAGGAGGTGACTTCTGGGTACTCGTCTGGCTCTGTCAATCTGTTTTTTCACTTCAGCAGGTGGGTATTGTAGTTTTAAGAATGCTTGATAGAGATCTTGTAGGTGCTTGTCTCTATCTGAGGGATTGGAGCAAATGCGGTTATATCTTAGAGCTTGGCTGTAGACAATGGATCGTGTGGTGTGTCCCATAGCACAGGGGTTCTCAAACTGGGGGTCAGGACCCCTCGGGGTCGTGAAGTTATTATGTGGGGGGTTGCAGGCTGTCAGCCTCCACCCCAAACTCCGCTTTGCCTCCAGCATTTATAATGGTGTTCAATAGATAAAAAAGGGTTTTTAATTTATAAGGGGGAGTCACACTCAGAGGCTTGCTGTGTGAAAGGGGTCACCAGTACAAAAGTTTGGGAATCACTGCCATAGCATATTTCAATAATTTTGTATAATGTTACTAATCAATCAGAATTAAAAAGCACAACAAACTAATATCCCTTTTTTCTGGTATAGTATGAATGATGGTGACTTGTGTTGGGTTCTGTGGGGTACAGGGTTTGTCCATATGTATCACATTGCAGAATCAGGAGACTTATATAAATATAAACAAGTTAACCTGTTCCTGCAAAGGGGATTATTTTTCATATACATGCTTGATACACTTTAAAAATAAACCCCCAGAATATTATATTGAGCTCCTTTCATTTCATGTCTGATTTTTTTTTTATGTTTTTCATGGAAAACTCATTTTCTGCCACAGAATAGGCTTTTGAGAGCTATGGGAACAACGGAGAGTGGATACCTCCTAATCAGATGATGAATTAAAGGAAGCTCCCATCTATACAAGTAAGAGAACCTAAGAGCATCTTTACTTTATGATATATCTACAGGTAGCCTAGCAGCTGTAAAACCAGCCAGCCAAGCTGTGCTATAAGCAAGCTAAGAAGTGAAGGAAAAGACACTAATGTTACTACATCTGGTTTTGAATCTGTCAGACAAACCCTTGTGCAACACCACAAATGCTGGAACAGATCTTAGCACACAGAGAGGAGCAAGGAATTATCTTGGTTTTCAAAAAGTTGGCAGCATTGGTCTATTTATCTGCTAAGTGCTATACCACATATCTCAGGTAGATATGCTTGTCCAGTGAATCTGTACCTCCACACTATCTATTTTAATATGCCTTGACATTCCATAACATTTACAATAGTAAACTGCTTACATAGCACATTAACATTTTGGAAGCAGTAAATTTTAAGTCGTTTGTCTTGGCACACCATGAAAATATTGTTGTTTTCACCCTAGGGCCTAGATAAATGTAATTATTATTATTAAAAAGCATATACCATAGGCAGGGTTTGCCAGTGTGTAGATTTATAAAAATAATACATGTGTTTATGCAGCCAAGAGTGGATGTGAAATGACCATTCTTTTTTACAATTTAACTTTAGGTCCTCCATAACCCAGATATTTTTATCCCTGAGAACAGGTTCCCAAAATAGCAACTTTTACATTTGAAATATATGAAAATACACATTTTTACTTGTTTTAATGTAAATAGCCTTTGTGCAAAATTGTGAAATTCCTTTTCTAAAATCTGATTTTTTTTCTTGAAAATAGCACCACTTTTAATATAACTTTATTTCATATCTACAGTCATAGAAAAAATAGCACTAGCCCCAAGTTACCTCAGATGTCATCAGAAAAGGAGGCAAATTATACTTTTCTTGAGGTCCTAGAAGAATATGAAACTAAGAAGGTAGACAAAGCTAAACAAATGCTAATTAGATTTTTGGCTATTTGCCAGTTACTTAGGGCCATCCTGTGCCATCATTTCTGATGTTTATAGTACATTGATCCACAAATAGTCCACTCTGACACCAGTCCCATTGATTTCAGTAGAAGTACCACTCAACCTGAGCAAGGGCAGCAGAAGCAGGACCATAGCAGAGTGCTACAGAATATCAACATTTCAGTCACCAATGTTTGTCTGCAAAAATTGCCTTTCCTTTGAAAAAACAGAAATAAAATGAGGCTGAACTGCAATAATATCATTTCTTGTGCAACAAGCTAATATGGAAGTTAATAGTTCCTTTTGATTCAGTAGCAATGAGGTTTTTTTCTTTTTTGCACATCATCTAAATATTAGTCTTTCTTTCAAAGAATAAGTGCAACAAAAGACTTTAAGAAAGTTACAGAGGAGCTAAAAACTACAAAAGGAATAGTAATATAAGACATATAAGTTGGGTGGGTGAAGTGCCTTTGGAGAAGATAAGAACTTCCTGAATCTTCTATGAGGCTCAAACTAAACTGAAAATGGCCTTTTTCATTTTGCAATGCAAGATTCAGCTCAGGGCTGAAAGCAGAAGTACTGAATTGTAGCAAGAAAGTATGTGTTCATAGGTTTCAGAGGGCTAGTCGTGTTAGTTTGTATCAGCAAAAACAACGAGGAGTCCTTGTGGCACCTTAGAGACTACAAATTTATTTGGGCATAAGCTTTCGTGGGCTAAAACCCACTTCATCAGATGCATGGAGTGAAAAATACAGTAGACAGGTATAAATATACAGCACATGAAAAGATGGGAGTTGCCTTACCAAGTGTGTGGGGGTGGTCAGTGCTAACGAGGTCAATTCAATCAGGGTGGATGTGGCCCATTCCCAACAGTTGAGAAGAACGGGTGAGTATCAACAGATATTGGTAAGGCAACTCACATCTTTTCATGTGCTGTATATTTATACCTGCCTACTGTATTTTTCACTCCATGCATCTGATGAAGTGGGTTATAACCCATGAAAGCTTACGCCCAAATAAATATCTCTAAGGTGCCACAAGGACTCCTCGTTGTTTTTATGTGTTCATAGTATTTTTGTGTGTGTGGCTCAGCTGAAAGTAGAATGTACTTGATTACTCATGAAATTCTGTTCTTCTGGGATCCACAGCCTAATTTTGCAAAGCTATGAGGTTTTCATAGGTCAGCTCTTTGATGCTTCCCCAAATCAAGCCTCCAGTCCCTTTTATGATTGGCTATCACTGCATAATACTGGGCTATTTCATTTCACATGGTTTTGTTTGAACTTTTCATCTATTGTTTCAGTTCAAGAGGCTGCATTGCCATCCCTGGATATTTTCTTGATCTATGAGAACTGAATGAACCCTACATCTCAAACTAAAATGCAGCTGAAGCCTCTAGCATCACGTTTATTCAGAACTATGCAAACTTATTATGTTTCTCGTAGTCTCCACCTAACACCACAAATGAGCAAAGGATTGCTGAAAAGTTTGTGAACCTCAGTGCACAAGAAAAGTCTGCAACATATCATGCTGTTTCCTTTAAAGGCTTTTTCTGCATCTGAATACCTGTTTTTAAACTTTTCCATTGCTTAATTATTTTCATCTTTCGTTTAGAATGGGTGCAATGGCAGTTCAATACCTTGTGCTCTCTGCATGATTGTCTGGCTAGGCCGAAAGAATGAGAGGAGACATTAGATATGGGTTTAATCAGGCCGCAACTTTCTTATTAGACAGATGTCTGGTACTAACCCGGCAGATAAAATGTTCAGTGCGGGTGAAAACCCCCACAATTCACCGTGGGGAAGCAGGGTGAGTGCTTTTTTCAGTGTGTCCCCCCCCCCTTTCCGTTCATATCCCTTCAGCAGAGCCACTGCTGGGACCCTCCAATTCCAGCCAATTTGCGGGGGCGGGGGGGGGGGGGGACTCCCTAAGTCCCCGCCTTTTCATCCAGGTCCCTCCAGAAATTCCCTTGCCGGGACCTTACCGACCACCCCACCCCCTTCGTAGGAGGGGTTAAGGTGGACTATAATGATGGGGGGGGGGTTGGTTCCCTGCTGTACCAATCAGAGGAGTCCCCAACTGCCCCCAGCTCGCTCAGTTACCAAGCTCCTCTCTTTAATTACTTTTCCAAGCCATTTATCCGTTCTTTTATGCCTTAATTTATGGAGTACCTGCACTGAACATCCGCCACAAGGAGGTGCCAGTCATTAGCTTGTCAGCCTCCTCCCCACACCCAGCCGGGCTCCCAGACATCTCCCAATGCCCTCTTTTATATCAGCCTAAAATATGGCAGCACCTGAGTCTGACAGGTGCACCCCATCCTCCCAAAATAACTTCAGTGCCCCATAGAATATGTCAAGATGAGAAATTACTGTCGTCCCCCCAAGGGCAACAAGAATTTGTCCACTCCCCTATTCACATACTTCCTGGTTTTGTCCACCCAGGCGAGGTTTATGGCTCCCCGCCAGACCCTGCGCTGAAGCATATCCAACCAGACAATGTTAACACCTGGAAAAATTGCCATGATCTGCATCAGGTCCCTCCTAGTTCGAAGCATTAACTCCACCCTTTAAGTGTTCCCAGATCATTTTCTTCCAGGTGTATCACCAATATATCCGGTGGCCACTGACGTGCCTGCACAGCATATAACAGCAGTATCAGTTGATCCCATAACATGCTCTTCCATGTGTGCCAACTGAGTAATACTTCACCACCGAATCCCAGCTGGGAGCCCTCAGGCAACCTGGATGTGTGCCTGTGCATCCAAAACACAATACTGTGCCCACAGATCCACACCCTCATGTGTATAGCCAGCTGTACCGTACCTGAAATGAGAACACAACTGATTAATGTTGATTTTCCACCTGCCGTCTTACATACGTTTGGTATGCATTAGACTCCGAGCGCCCGATTGCCTGAATAGCCTCTGCTTCCATACCTATCTGTGCTGCTGCCATAGCCGCCCCTATTGTGAACGAGTGGGAACCAAATTCATGGGCTGGCAGCCCCAACCTCGTTAGCCTCCGTCTCAACATGGTAATTAATTGATATGCCATGAGGGGACTCCCATCTCCGTGTACAAAAAGGGGGCCTTCTCCCTTCCACCGTATTGCCATGTAGACCCTCAACGCCCAAACGGGGCAGACCCCAGGCTCGCCACCCTCCCATAGGTTAATGAATGCACCCCGGCTGACTTGATCAGTCTTTGACCTTTGCAAATGTAATATCACTACATGTTTGTGCCAGCTTATGTCACGAAATTCCAAAGCCTTTCCCATCAAATCCCTGATGGACCCAGGCACTAGCTCACTGATCCTGGAAGCACCAAACAATGCTGTCAAGAATGCTGCCCTGAATAGGGACACCTCCTGTGCTCTTTTACATTTGACATGGAGGATGTGAAGGAGGTCGCTGAGCGTGGAAACCCTGATGGGACAATGGGAATCCTCCCTGGGTCCACTGCTATGTGACCATCCCGCCAAAAACCTTTAAACTAAGAAACCCCAGCAAGGATCTAGGTAGCCATTTAGCCTACTGACAAATGTAATGGCCAAAAGGCGATTCGAAATTGTGGAGGAGACCAGTTAATGGGTTGCCAATGACAGCATGACTAACCTAATTGCCTTCTATGATGAGATAACTGGCTCTGTGGATGAGGGGAAAGCAGTGGACGTGTTATTCCTTGACTTTAGCAAAGCTTTTGATATGGTTTCCCACAGTTTTCTGGCTGGCAAGTTAAAGAATTATGGGCTGGATGAATGGACTATAAGGTGGATAGAAAGCTGGCTAGATTGTCGGGCTCAATGGGTAGTGATCAATGGCTCCATGTCTAGTTGGCAGCCGGTATCAAGTGGAGTGCCCCAAGGGTCAGTCCTGGGGCCAGTTTTGTTCAATATCTTCATTAATGATCTGGAGGATGGCATGGACTGCACCCTCAGCAAGTTTGCAGATGACACTAACTGGGAGGAGTGATAGATACGCTGGAGGGTAGGGATAGCATACAGAGGGACCTAGGCAAATTAGAGGATTGGGCCAAAAGAAATCTGATGAGGTTCAACAAGGACAAGTGCAGAGTCCTTCACTTAGGATGGAAGAATCCCATGCACTACTACAGACTAGGGACCGAATGGCTAGGCAGCAGTTCTGCAGAAAAGGACCTAGGGGTTACAGTGGATGAGAAGCTGGATATGAGTCAACAGTGTTCCCTTGTTGCCAAGAAGGCCAACGGCATTTTGGTCTGTATACGTAGGGATGCCAGCAGATTGAGGGATGTGATCCTTCCCCTCTATTCGACATTGGTGAGTACTGGAGTACTGTGTCCAGTTTTGGGCCCCACACTACAAGAAGGATGTGGAAAAATTGGAAAGAGTCCAGCGGAGGGCAACAAAAATGATTAGGGGGCTGGAGCACATGACTTATGAGGAGAGGCTGAGGGAACTGGGATTGTTTAATCTGCAGAAGAGAAGAATGAGGGGGGATTTGATAGCTGCTTTCAACTACCTAACTACCTGAAAGGGGGTTCCAAAGAGGATGGAGCTAGACTGTTCTCAGTGGTAGCAGATGACAGAACAAGGAGTAATGGTCTCAAGTTGCAGTGGGGGAGGTTTAGGTTGGATATTAGGAAAAACTTTTTCACTAGGAGGGTGGTGAAGCACTGAAATGGGTTATGTAGGGAGGTGCCGGAATCTCCTTCCTTAGAGGATTTTTAAGGTCAGGCTTGAGAAAGCCCTGGCTGGGATGATTTAGTTGGGGATTGGTCCTGCTTTGAGCAGGGGGTTGGACTAGATGACCTACTGAGGTCCCTTCCAACCCTGATATTCTATGATTCTATGAACCGCAGCACCTGTTCCTCTGTAATTGGCCACATTGCCAACTGGCCTTCCTGTTCCTGAAATTGTATGAATTCATTAAAACTTTTCTCATAGCTGTGCCACATGTGTGGTGCCACGGATCTGTGGACCACACTGACAACTGTCCTACGCCAAGGTTTGTCAGGGTTCGTGGATGACGATTCCTGCCCTATGTGTCTACCGTTGCTCCTGAAATCACCTGACCGGGATGTCCTGAATCTGCATGACCTTTTCTGCTTTGTACAACCTGTAGTGCTGTGGAAACAACCTCATATGCAATACATTTAATTAATCATATCAACTCCATGATCAGACGCCGCTAGCTCAGTTGGGTGAGCGAGAGCTGCATCTGGTCCCCCGACTTCCCCAAGCCTGATAGGCTGACTTTGATATGCCTGTGCACTACCCCATGCTACCCCAGCCACTTGCCCTTGTTGTATGGACTCTGCCCCTGGCTTGCCCTGGGGCAAACCAACTGCACTGGGTCTGCCCTGTGTGTGATTTGATTGCTTTCTGGGTGTTAATGAAACCGGGGGGTGGAGGGGGTAACCGTTGTGTTCTGGCTACAGCAGCGAAAAACTGCACCATGATTCCCTAAACATTCATGTACACTGCAACTGCTCCCCCCACTCCTTTTCCTTCTTGTACCTATACCCCCTCTAATCAACTCTACCTCCCTTTGTGAATCTGTTCTCCACTGGTTCCAGAGGAAAAGGTGAAATTTAGCCTTCCCTTTTGTGCACCCCTTCCTTTCCCATTTTTGTGTCCCCTTGGAGCCATGCTGAGACTGCTTACCAGCTGCTGCCCCTTCTGCCTCCTTGATGAAACAGGGAATGGCTTGTAGCCCCCTATCCACTTCCTATCCCCCAGTCCAGACCAACCACTGCTTTCCCAGACTGGAAAGTGTGTGGGTCTTTTTTTTTTTTTTTTTGACCCTCTCTCTTTTTGCCCCTCTTTCTTTCTCTCCTGGCCCTCTATGGGGACCCCATTTGGGTCTGAGATAATCCCCCCTTTAACTGTCTGGACTGCCTTTTGGGGCTGTAATGAGCTGCCCAGAGCCCTCTTGTACCTGCCGAGGAGAGTGGGAGGTTTCTCCCCCCGCCCCCATGGGCTATATGCAAAATTGTGTTGGTCCAGTGCCCTCTTTCTCCCTGCTGTAGCTATTTGGGCAGGTTCCTGCCTTCCCCCAGGTGACACTGTCTGGCTCTATGTGGGAGTGGATTGAGCACTATTTTTTGCCCCTCCCTCTCCCTTCTGCCTTGTAGTTGCAGCAGGGGAGTTTTTTTTTTTTTTTTTTTTAGACAGGTCTCCGAGCTGAACACATGGGGTTTCTGCTCCCCCTTGCCATCACGTCCCAACTCCACCCTGTTTCTATGGCCTGAACTGGGGAAGGGGCTGCTCCCCCCTTGCTGTTCCTGCTCACCGTCCGGACTGATTCCACATGGGAGGGTTCTATGGAGCAGGGAACCAGTGTCTGCTACTCCCTGCTGCCGTGTCCCAAACTGCTGCCTGCTTTTATGCCCTGCAACGGGGGAAAGGGTTGTTCTCCCCCCCCAAACCCCTACTGGTCGTCCGGACTGCTTCCACGTGGGGGTTCTATGGAGCAGGGAACCTGTGCCCACTCCCCCCTGCCACCGTGTCCAATTCCTGCCTGTTTTTATGTCCTGAAATGGGGAAGGGGTCCCCCCCCCACACCCCGCTATCCCAGCTCAGCGTTTGACTGCACGTAGTCCTGCAGCAAGCCATGCACCGGAGGGTCCAGGTCCAGGCTGACCTTTTTAAACCCCTCATTCCTAGGTGGTGAGTCATCTACCATGCTGCCTGATTTTCCAACAGTTTTACGTCTTCCCTCCTCCCCAAAGCCAGAAAGCATTGCCCTCTTCTCCTGGCCATCCAGACCTGCCCCCCCGCTTAAAGTGCAGGGAGGTGATTGTCCTGCACTTCCCCCCCCCCAAAAAATCCATGCAGAGACAGAGAGGGGAACCTTGTTTGCATTTTCTTCTGTTTGCAATATTGTTCCTCAAAATTAAGAGAGAAAATTTTGGAAGAGGCTGTTCCCAGGCACCACGCTTTCATCTGAAATTTTATATCTTTGGCCCCTGCTGTAAACTGATCTTGCAAGTGCTTGTCTAACAAATGAAAAGGTTTATGGATGTTAGGATTAGTTTAGTCCACTGTACAGATGAGGCCAAATATGAAGTTTGGATTCAGAACTGAACTTGCAGATAGATTTGTGGTGTTCAGAACCAGGGGTTTGATTCAGACCCTGCAAAAATGAATAAAAATTGCAATCAAAATGTGAAATTGTAATTTTGTTTTTCACTCATGTAAAATCTCTGTAAGTCAAAGTGTACCATAGACTAATTTAAGAGTGAAAGATGATGTAATGAAACATATGGAAAATTTATTCTTTTTGACAATAAAAAACATGATTTCCCTTTGTACTGTATAAATAATGAGATCTTGTGGGGAAGTAACTTAAATATTGCATTTATCCACAGTTTAAGCCATGTACATTAATATTTAACATACATGGGTATGATTTTTGAATACCAGCAAACAGTGCTTCCTGGATGGAAAAATTTGAAAAATAGTATTTAGGTTCAGTTTTTGCATATGTGCCTTTATTCTGCTTTTCCTTTTCCAGAGTTGTTTGCTTATCCTTAGAGAATTTCCAAGTTTCTTATAAGTTCCTCTGCTCCTGCTGCAAAGCCTGTACTTGAGCTCCACATGAACTCTTAACAAAGATTTTGGTTTATCCCTCAGGATCCATGTGTAAAGGGTCCCCTCTGTACTTTGGAGTTTTTCCTTCCTGTAAGAATTGCTGTTTCATCAGCCCTCTAAAGACACTGTGTGGGTTCCAGGCTTAAGCTGTGTAAAAGAAAAGGGGCAGGAACAATGTGGAGTCATCTCCATGGTCACACAACCCATTTCCTAGCAAACAGTGATAAATTCACCAAATAATAATAATATAATAGGCTGCATTAGGCATGGTGAGGAGGTTGTGATAGCCTCTTTACCTGGTACAGCAGAGAGCAGAAGAGCAACCCTTGTTCATATGGCCTCATTGAACCACATGACTAGGAGACAAGTGGCCTCAGAACTGCAGTGACACAGATCTTCAGTGCAGCTGGTCCTGTGCTCCTAGCAGAAGCTTCAAGTTAAGTGTGAATCTCAGGCAAGCCTTTGGGTTTGGGGGAACTAAACCCCAGTGCCTTTTCAGCAAGGGAGGAGGAGGGAAAAATTGTATTCCTACGGATGGAACAACTTTTGGAAAATTGCATGAAAGGAACTCTCTGGAGTTTACCTCACCCCAGATGCCCCTTGCTGTGGGGGTTCCCTTAGGAAGGGACAGTCTCTTCCCTTTGTCTCTTGTTTTTATGCAGCTATCCTTAGAGAATTCACTTTTTAAATAGAATTTTTTCTTAACTGTCTGTAACAGGCTGAATTTTGATGCAACTGCGCCACACACCCTTGGTATCTTTTCTTCTGTCTGTTTCATGCTGATACATGTCTTTGCTCTTTAATATCATAACTAGCCCTTGTTCTTCCTGCGGTGTGAAATTCCTCTTGTATCAGCTAGTTCCTCCTCTTGATTATTTGATTCAACAATGGTTGCTACTGGTAATTAGAGATGGGTGAACAATTAGAAGAATAATTTACTAACATCTCAGCAAATTAGACACCAATATTTGGTTCACTGTGTTAATACCTCTTTTTGTATTCACTTCTCATGAACACATGTGTGAGTGAAGTTTTGCGTGTATGGATGTTCGCTGAAAACAAATTTCAGGCCAGTAGCCAAAATTAGTTTGATGATAAAACAAAATTCAGTTTGGAAGGAAATGAAACTAACAGACTTTCTGCTTTTTCAATGTACTGTTTCTTTGCAGCAGAGCAATATGGTCTGCTACTAGCCCATGTGCCAAGCTATAATGACAAGCCTATACTGTTGGTATATAATACCCATATAAATACTGTCCCTCGGTCACTTGGAGCCTAAACAGGTCTTTGGGACAGATCCCTCTTTCTGTTCTACCTTTCTTATGTGCTGATGACCAGCTAAGGCAGTTACAAAACAGAAGGACAGACCTGTTGATCTATGCTCCAGGCCCCTGTCCTGGGGTTTTCACATATGAACTATGCATATGATATAATTACTATTTGTCAATGACCGTGGAGGTGGATGACAGAGAACTGGAAAGTGATTTGTTTAATTTTTTTTGATACAGTATATTATATATGAATCATTATTGTCCCTGGGATATGCTTACCAACAAAAAGCACCATAGGCATTGCTTTACTCCCCAGACTCCTGACAGTCAGACAGGGACCTAGCCACAGCCTTTCCAACTAGCACTGTAAATATACCCACATAATGCAACTGCTAGTTGGTGGGAATGTGGATAGGAAATTGGAGACTGGTAAGTTCAAGGCATGCACTTGATAGCTATATGAAATTTTGTAGTACAATCTCAACATCACCACCACAGTCACTGTATTCCTGAAACCCCTGAGCCAAATGGCCAGAATCTTAGTACTTACACGGTTAAATGACAATACATCATTCACCACTGACACAGTGTACCGAGTTCTGGCCACAGCTCTGGCATGGGGCTGGGTGATGATGGTGGTAATTAATTAAACCAGGCAAGCATTAGTCCATACCCTTTACAGCCAGGATTATGCAGCTTACACAGTTTACCAGGGTGCTTAAAGGGAGTTGTGTCTCTCTGAGGCATTGTGGCTCAGCATTGTACCTAATCAGTGTAGGATCTACATGCTTCACTTACAATAGCAATTTTTCCTCTTCTTTCAGGTTGAAAAACCTCAGTTTGAAATAACTGTGGCTTCTCCAGCTAAATGAGTTTTTATAACTATAAAGGTGTTGTAATATCATCCTGTTTGGCTTTTAAGGGATTAGGACACATCTATACTGGCAAAGTTACAGCGCTGGCAGTTACAGCGCCGCTCAGAGAGCGCAGAAGGAAAACCGCTGTTGTGTGTTCACACTGACAGCTGCCTGCACAATATCGTGTTCACACTTGTGGAACTTGCAGCGCTATTTGGTGCATTCTGGGCCGCTATCCCAGAGAGCACCTCTTTCTCTTTTGCTGTTAAGACTTGTGGGAAGGCGGAGGAGGTCGCGGGGCATCCTGGGTCCAGTACCAGTGCCCCATCATGAATTGCTTCGCATCCCAGCAATCCCTGTGCTTCTGTCCACATTTGGCGCCATCTTTCAACGGTTTGTGTACTGCGTGCCCTGCCTCTTTCAGGATACAGGAATGGATCCCGAACTGCTGACCAGAATGCTGCTCGCTCAGACCAACACATCATGAGTGGCAGTAGAGTTATTCCTTAAACTACAAAGACAAGAGGAGTGCGACAGTGATGTCACCATGTGTAGTAGCTACAACATGAGATTGCTTGTGGCATTCATGGAGGTGATGACCACAGTGGAACGCCGTTATTGGGCTCGGTAAACAAGCACTGAGTGGTGGGATCACATCGTGATGCACTACTGGGATGACCAGCAGTGGCTGCAGAACTTTCGCATGAGGAAAGCCACATTCATGGGACTGTATGATGAGCTTGCCCCACCCCTGCGGTGCAAGGATACAAGAATGAGAGCTGGAGAAGCATGTGGTGATTGCACTGTGGAAGCTGGCTACTCCAGAGTGCTACCGATCAATCACTAAACAGTTCAGAGTGGGAAAGTTGACCATTGGAGTCGTGTTGATGGAAGTGTGTAGGGCCATTAACCACATCCTGCTCCGAAAGACCATGACTCTGGGCACCGTCCATGACATTGTGGATGGCCTTGCACAAATTGGGCTTCCTTAACTGCGAAGGGGAGATAGATGGCATGCATATTCCAATTCTGGCACCAGACCACCTAGCCACCGAGTACATTAATTGCAAGGCGCTTGTGGATCACCATGGGCGTTTCACGGACATTAATGCAGGCTGGTCCGGAAAGGTGCATGACGCACACATCTTTCGGAACACTGGCCTGTTCAGGAAGCTGCAAGCAGGGAATTTCTTCCCGGACCAGAAGATCACTGTAAGGGAAGTCAAAATGCCCATTGTGATCCTGGGAGACCCCACCTACCCCTTAATTCTGTGGTTTATGAAGTCATACACGGGGCAACTTGACAGCAGCAAGGGGTGGTTCAACAACAGGCTGAGCATGTGCAGAATGACCGAGTGTGCATTTGGCTGTTTAAAAGCCCGCTGGCAATGCCTGTATGGAAAGCTGGACGTGGCCGATGACAATAGTTCTATGCTTATAGCTGCATGCTGTACGCTCCATAATGTTTGTGAAGGGAAGGGTGAAAGCTTCACTCAGGGATGGACCGCAGAGGCTCAGCACCTGAAGGCTGAGTTTGAACAGCCAGAGACCAAGGCTATTAGAGAGGCACAGCGTGGGGCCATAAGGATCAGGGATGCCTTGAGGCAGCAATTTGAAGCTGAAAGACACTAATATTTGTTGCTATGCTCATGATTGCAATGATTGTAATGGTAGGAGGTGACTGGTGCACATGATGCAATAATGGGGTTTACATAATTCCATGTTGCTTTGCAGGGATTTGTTTGCTTTCAATTAATAGAATCAAGATTGCTTCCAAACCAATACAATTCTTTTATTGAAAGACAACAACCAGAGGAGAGAGTCAAATGACAAAAATACATCATCAGGGAGGGGTAAGAGAAGATCTCCAGAGGCGCAGGGGTCCCGGTCGGCTACAGATTTCTGTATGTCCAGGGATCATACCCAACCTTCTCCTTTGCAGTACAATGCAGCGGGTGCTGTACTTCAGCAGGGCCAAACTGCAGAGGGATGGGTGTTGAGTGCAGTGGATAGTGGGAGTCCACAGTGCTGGACTGTGAGGAGGGAGGAGTGGAATGCTGCGGGTAGAGAGTGGAGCCAGGAGGTTGATAACAGTGTGTGTGTGTGGGGGGGGGCGGGCGCGCATGGGAAAGAGTTTTGTGACAGCGGCTGCATGGGAGGGCTGGCGCGGAGCTGCTCGGTTTGAAGAGCTAGAATTGCCTGGAACGTGTCCGTTTGGCACTCTATAATGTTTAAGACCTATTCCATGGCTTCATTCTGGCATGCCGCATTCTCCTTTCGGTCCTTCTTTTCGCTGTCCTGCCACTCCTTCAATTCCTGTTTCTCAGTGGTGGAGTGCATCATAACCTCACGGAGAAAGTCCTCCTTAGTTCTTTGTGGCTGCTTTCTAATTCTGCGCAGCCGTTCTGCCGCTGATAAGGGAGGCTGGCCTCCCAATGTCATTTCTGTGAAGTTTAAATGCAACATTTTACACCAGCAGTATTGTTTGCAACACAGACAACACTGAATCAGTGCTTTAAAACACAGCCAGTACTCATACACCTGTCACTAACTGGCTGACCCCAGGGCCTCCTCTCCCCAAATGCTGATGTGGCACACATCAGCCACAAGACCCCCAAAATGGTGAGTAGCCGCGGGGCAGGGTGAATCACTTTTCCCGGAGTGATTCACCCTGGGCTATACCCTGGGCACATGGCTCTTGGGGAGAGCAAGCACTTTAGGGAGGCTTGATAATCATTCCTGTCCCCACACTTTCCACAGGATGTGATCATTATGGAAGATATCTCACTACTGAGGGTGAGCAGGGAATCAAGGGAGGGTCTTCTCTAAGCCTGCGGCTTCCACCCTGGCCCCTAGGTGGCTCACCTGTGTGCAGCAATGGTCCCTGCTCCCTCTCCCACTGTGATGCCACAGTGGCGTGGGAAAGTTACCATTAATGGGGCAAGAAACAAAGCAGCTCTGCCGAGGAACCTGCAGCAGTGGATTGTCCAGTATCTCCACGAGAGAGGGATCGCTGAGGGAGATTCTGGTGAAGTGAGGGAGTCAACAGCCTGTTCTGCTGCTCAGAATAGACATGCGGTGGGAGACAAGCCTGCTTTTTGCAACCCTCCTGCCCCCAAAAAATAGCTTCAGCAATTCACAAAATCAGATCCACTTACCAGGGGCCACCTCTCCTGTTTGCGCTTTGCCAAGATCTGACTGCTGTGACTGACTAGGCTCCTTTGGGGGTAGAAAAGAGCTCCTTGCTGTATGCATTTCTGGTCTTCGAGTCATTCTCTGCATCTGGGTCCCCCTCCCTCTCTTCATCCAAGATTTCCTCCTCCTGGCTCAGTCCACTCTTGACTGGCACGTGAGCCAACAAAGTATCCACAGAGGCCTTCGTAGTGGAGGTGGGGTCACCACCGAGTATCACGTCCAGCTCTTTTTAGAACTGGCAGCTCGTGGGTGCAGTACCGGAGCAGCGGTTTGACTCCCAGGCCTTGTGGTAGATGTTCTGCAGCTCCTTCACTTTTACCCTACACTGCAATGTGTCCCAGTCATGGCCCCTTTCTATCATGCATCATGAAATCTGTCTCTAGGTATCCTACTTGGCTGGAGCGCAGCTGGGACTGCACTGCCTCCTCTCCCCAAATGCCGATGAGGTCCAGCAGCTCGGCATTGCTCCAAGTGGGGGATCGCCTGGTGCGTGGAGCAGGCATGGCTACCTGGAAAGATGCGCTGAGACCACTGCATGCATCACCGAGCATACAGAAAGGGGACTTACAAATTTGCAAAGGAATGTATGGAGTGGGGTTGACGGTTGGTCACCTGAGGGCAGGGCAGTACAGTTCAAACTGATGACCAGAGAGGTAAGAACAGGAATTGTGGAACACCTCCCGGAGGCCAGTTGCAGTGCTGTAATCGCCATGGTGTCTACACTGGCACCGCAGCAGTGTAGCCCCAGCGCAGAAAGCTCTAGGCCTCTCATCGGGGTGTTTTTTTTTAGAGCACTACAACTGTGCAGTTTCTGTGCATTAAGTGGGCTTGGCAGAGTGTACACCTCGGGATTTACAGCGCAGAAACTTGCCAGTGTAGATGGGGCCTTAGAGACAGGCCTCAATTAAAACCTGAGTGTTGAACATCTGCAAACCTTGGGAAATTTTGGATCTGGGTGCGGGGCAGGGTGTGTGTTGAACTTTGTTACTTTGACCCATAACTACCAAGTCCAATAATTAGCATTTTATGCATAGAAAGCCTGTCATTAAGCTACATCCTGCCAGCTTTTAAATGGATCATTTTTCATTTTGGTACAAAGTTACTGAGTGGATAATGTGAGATTCTTGGCTGTAGAGCTTGTATACACCCTACGTTGGTAATTAACATAAAGAACTATCATCAAGAATTGCTCCTTTTCTCTTTGATTGTGTAGTGGCTCAGTGCGGGGGCCCTACCACTCCGGGTCCTTGGGAGGCCACCCTGCCTCACTACAGATTGGTTACTAAAAAGATGGAAGCTGGGGGCAGCAGGGGGGAGCTTAAATTCCACGAAAGGTTATTGATTATTCCAGTCACACACATTTATTAAATCCTGTAGTCACTGAATTATTAAACTAAAACAATGTTTAATATTTTAAGAATTGCCCTGTGCTTCAAGATATCTTCACCAGAATTCTCCAGTCAAAAAAGGCTTGACACATGCCAATGATGGGGCTGTGAGGATGACTTGAATAATAAAGATTTTAAAAAGCAAACTCTCCCTTCCTCCTCTCATTTCCCTGTAGAGAGTATATTAAACAAATGACCTAATTTAACAAGTGGAACTGCATCCCCATCAAGATCTCCTACTCAAACTCAGACAAGACTTGACTGTTATTCTTAAGATTACCCCCTTCAAAATAAAAGGCATAGGAACTTAGGGGCAGATTTACAAAGGTGTTAAGCACCTAAAGATGCAGCTAGGTGCCTAGTGGGATTTTCAAAAGTGCCTAAGCGGTTTGAGCACCTAACTCCCATTGAAATACCTTTGAAAATTAGATCTTTACCACTTACTAGCCCAAGGGCTCTGTGAACATCTGGTCTTATTTCTCAATGACAACTGATTAAAGTGGTTTCACTGTCATTCCCTGACATACTAGCTTTGCAAAAACTTTTCTTGTCTCCTCAAAGAAGCTCCTTACTATAGTAGATCAGTATAATTTTTCATTAGGAATCTGTCCATTGGCCATTTATTTTATTTTTGTAATGTGCCCTCGTCTTATGCTAGCCAAGGCTCTGAACCTACAAGCACTTACACAGATGAGTAACTTTAGAGATGTGAGTAGGCCCATTACAACTTGGAAGCAAGTGGTTCTATTCTGTTCTATATAGGTTCTTATACCCCTCATCATCATAGGACTTGAGTGCCTTCCATTAGTGAATTAAGCAACATGGCTAACATCCATCACATTTGGTTCATTCTCTTTTCCCTCCATTTCCATGGCACTACTTATGTCTCTATATTATTTATGTGTGTGTGCATGTTTGCAGAATCGGAGAAGAAGGTTGCCTACTACTCGTCCTAGGCTGCCAGTTACCACTGCAGCAAGTCATGCAAAGCAGTACTGAGACACCTTGCCCAGGTCCCTATTATAAATGAAGACTTTTCCCCAAAGGGAGTTTACTTGGTTAAATAAAGATTTTGAATGAGTGGGAAAATTTTGCACATAACAGGAATTACAGTGGCAGAACCAGCAGCTCGATACAGCAAGGGAGACCCAGTGAAAGATGTTCTGGGTCTAATTCTGAGAAGTGCTGTCTCCCAGAGAACTTCTCCAGTAAAGGGGAAAACACCAAGTGGAACAGAATGGTCAGGGAGCAAGTGTTTGGGATAAAAGTGCTATAAGTCCATGATCAGTAACACTCACCCACATTCTGTATAAATGAGTCCTGCGTCTGTCCCCGATTCAACAAAACACTTAAGCACATCCTTAAAAATATGTGCGTAAGACCCATTAAAGTGCTTAATATGAGCTTAAGTGCTTTGTTGAATGGAGGCCTGTATGTCACTGACCTTACAGTTATAGCATATCCCCACTTGGGTGTTATCCCAAAGATTGCCAGAATTTGTCCCTCAAAGTTTAGCAGACAAGCTGGGATGATACAAAATTTACAAATGAATGGCAAATTAAAAGTTCATTCAACTGGTATTTAATGACACAAAGACATACTAAATTGCTTAGTCTTGTCCCTTTATTACTATTCATTTAGCTGCAAATAATATAATACAAATATTTGAGTGCAAAGGCTAAACTATACAGCTTAATTTAAATAGAGAGAACAGAGAAATGTAATAAGAAAATACCATAAAATGTAGTACTATAAAATTAATTAAATAGGCATTTTCCTATGTACCTCTTAAAATAAGCAGTAGTAAAAGTTATATAGTGGCTGAAGTTAAAAATAATGACATTTTTACCTTTTGCTTAATTAATGTTTCTGTGTGCTTGTGGTATAAAAACCTGTGGTTAGTGTAGGAACTATTGCAGTAACATTAATTATGTGCAAATGATAAGTGTAAAGACTTTGATGGTGACAACATTGTGTTTTCTAAATATGATGGACCCAGGAGGAAGGATGAATTTTGTACATTTTTTTTAAAACAGTATTTTTAGATAAAGTTTAAAGTTCTCACTGTCAAATATGATTTTGTGGAAAGAATTCATACGTTCTCCTAGTTGAGTTTAAAAGGCATAATATCTTGTCTGAATACATTACATCTAACACATCTTGCCAATATGCTGCATATCTCTTTATAATAAGTTAAATTAATCACTGACTACAGCTTTCTGAGCCAGGTCCTTCAGTGGGGTAAATAGATGTAACACCATTTAAGCCAATGGATCTACGCCCATTTGCACCAGCTGAAGGTTTGTGTTTAGGATGCTGTGTATTATAATTTGTTACATTTTAGTTAGAATCCAAGGAGGTTAAATTTCTTTATAACCAAATGGTAAAGTCTGATTGCACATCCTGGAATTCATTGAAGGTAAAAGAGCGTGATCGCCTTCTAAGAGCAGGATGGCCAGAGTGCTGCCTTCCTTTAATCAGGTCTAAATACATGTCAGATCTCAGGAAGCGGGGGTAACTGTCTTGTTCCATCAGCCTGTAGACTTTGGCCTGTGCTGCATCAAAGCTGTCAAGTGTAGGGTGAGTAATGTTCTGAGCGGTGACTTCTTTCGTGTGAAAGTCAAGGTTAACCTGGAAAAGGCCAAAAAAGCATGCAGTACATTAATTCATTTTATACATGGTCATTTATAACAATAATACTTAACTTGGGAAAACCACTTTCTACTAAACATACTTTAAATTGGATATAAGTATTGTGAAATCCACTGAGTCAGCATTTGTTAACTGCTACCAAAGAATCACCACAGATCTCTACTAAGAACAGGGAAAACCTTTTCATTAGAGCTGACTTTCTAATGGTATCCACTGTACATTTGCTGCTGACACTGGCACAGGGAGATTTTGTGCCCAGTCCTGCAAAGTACTGAGGTATCTGAATTCCCACTGAAGCCAACAGGAATCAAGGACACTCAGTCTTGCTGGCTCAAAGCTTTATATCATCTGAATTGACCAGATACTGTTTTAAGCTTCCATTTCTGTAGAGCATCTTAGTAACAGGAAGGATAGAATATTCTAATGATTAAAGTGTGCAGCAAAATTATTTTCTAATGGATTTTTGGCTACTTTGGAAGGGAAAAAAGGCATATCCCAGAGCTTTTCAGTAACAGCTTAAATACAATTATATATTATCATTGGCTATTCTCATGGAGTGGTGGTTTAATATAAGGATTATGTTTAGATCTACAATAGTGGTATATACAGCACATAATTTAGAAATTAGTAAATTCCATACAGCTTCAAGAATGTCTTTTATAACGTATTTATTTTATATTTTTCAAATTCCTCTTGGTGCATTTACAAAAATATAACAACATGTAGTTTGTATGTGAAAACTGAAAATCAATTAATGATAAACGACTGAGTCCCCAAATGTTCAGACCTTTCCTACCTATCTTCTCAGAAAAGGCCCTTTTAACATGCCCTGCTGGACAGTAAACTTAGTTTCTGTTGGTGCAAACAAGTTCCAAAGTTGAAGCTCTTTAATGAGAGAGTTCTCAACACACCGATGAACAAATCTATAGACCGTCAGCTTGAGCATCCCAGCTGATCTCAACAGCTGGGTTGAAGCATGACAAGAGGATACACAGGGCCCAACACCTAAGGGATGGTATAGCGGAGAACAATCCCGTCTTTGCTGGTATCACAGTAACAGCATATCAGTTAACTGGTCAGTGTGACACTATCAGGCAATGTGTGATTTCCACCATCTGTGCTCTAGGTTCCTTCTTCCCTGTTCATCCCTTACAGGTCATCAGTGTAGCAAGATAACCTATGAACAATATATAAAATGAAGGGAGCTTTTAGCGATGCTGTATCAATAGTTCTTGCTATAGCTTGGTGTCCACCCAAACGGTTGGTAGAATGGCACACTGGCAAAATAGTATTCCTCTTCAGAAAATTCAAAACTCCTCGTGAAAAATCCCAAACTCCTCGTATTCACGCAGGGCCTGATCCTGCAAGGTGCCGCATGATAGAATGTAAAAGGTTACTGAAACCACTCAGCATTTCATAGGACGGGGCCATTACTCTTTGAGAGTAGACCAAACAAATAGGCTCTCTGCCTTGGCAGGAGTAGTGGTAAACCCCAAGGTCACACAGAGGGAATTATGAGCCTAATTTGTACCATTCTTTAAGTCACTTCCTTGGACTGAGCAGTGATACTTTTTTCTGCATTACATCAGCAGATGATTTTTTAGATTTGCCAACATTTAACATTTCCTCTGCCAACAATAAGAAAAGAACACAGAAAATAGGAGCACAGGCAATCCACCTATTCTTAATCTGTTATATAGAATTATAGGTAATAGAGATGCAAAAGGACTATTAGGGGTCTGATCTTCTAGTCATTACTCAGCCAAACCCCCATTGACTTTAGTGGGAGTTTATCATCTGCCAGTCAATCCATCTTCCTGCTAGTGCAGGGAAAAATAATTATTGTATTTATTTACACGAAGGACACTCTACAACACTCCGACAGTTTAATATAATTTGCATCCACTTTAAAAGCCTTTTACACTTCCAAAGCAGTGTAAATGAGAATCAGTCCCAATGTATCTTGTATGTGTTTGTCTATAACATACCATACTATAAACTCATCACTCAGAGATTCCTTCAGAAAAAATAAAACTAAAAAAAAAAAATCAAAAACCTATGCCAATCAAGTCTTTTCTTTGCGTAAAATGTTATAATTATTACCTTGAAGGATATGTTTAATTTATTGATTTCTTTTATTCATTTGGCATATTTAAGAAATCCTCTGAAATCTCAGCAATATAATAATTTGATCTGTAATGCTGGTTTAGCAGACAGAGAATAATTCTACTGTTCTGGAAGCAGAGTTAAATGTATACAAAACACTGTTTGACAAATGACTGTTACTATTGGGTGTGTGCATTATTATGACAACAGATCTTAAATTTACTCAACATGATGTTAAATCAGGTGTTTATATATAGCAATGAGAAGTTTGAAAATTCCTTTGACTAGCATGACATATTTACACCTACAGTCTTTTTTGTAGGGTTAAAAGAATAACATGGGGGCAGGGTGAGGGGAGAAAGTTCTGTGGGTGTTGGGTCCCATACTTCTTTCCAAAGCAGTGATTTGATATTTAAGATGCAGCATTCCGGTGGCAAGGTACACATGATAAACTGCTGCAACTTCATCAAATGTTGACCTTCATGGCTGAATGGATGATGTTTCTGTGTATGCATTTATGAAAGGCAGATTCTATCAGAGGCAGCTTGTATCAAGCACTGTATATCTTCAGTTTTTACTGTACCTCTTTTGGAGCATCTTTCCTTATGAATGTCTCATAAATTGTCTTGGCTTTAGGAAGAAGTTGATGAGATGCTCTGCTCTTCTTATAATCCTCACAGGCTGTCCAAAACTCAATGTTCTCCTCGCTGAACTCAGTTTTCAGAAACCTTGTAAAGGCATCCAGACCAGCTATAAAAGGGAGCATTGCATGACTTTAATTCACGGAAGCATTAAAAGACCATCCCTCTTAGACACCAGAACATAGTTCCTCTATTTAAATTATGTAACAACACATGTTTGGTCTCATTTTGCACTATTCTGTAACTTCACATTATGGACTTTTCTTTTACATCACAAAATAAGTGCAATTTAATTGTTTTGTAGTCAATCCAGAGGAAATGATATCAGGCTTTAGGCATAAATTTTAAATATGGTCTCTGATTTTGGATGTCCCTTTTGGGACACACAGGGCCTAATTTTCAAAGATACTGACCCACACAGCGCCACTTGATCTCAGTAGCAACTATGGATGCTCAGAATCTTTAAAAAATAGACCATACATGGTCACAAGTTGAGCACTCAAAAAACAGAGGCACCCAAAAATGTGACCATTATTGACCATTTTGGCCTGAGTTTTGCTTCCAAATCAGACTTAGGATGCCTCAAATGCCATTTAAATCTTGATTGTATTCACAAATAGGTTGTTTCCCAGAAATGAGCCCAATTCAGAAGATAGTTTAAAGGGTAATGTAAATAGAACCTTTAAAATTTTCTTTGCATATAACTATAATTGTAATGGTCACCACTATACTGGAAGACTCATTTTTGCTATGTACAGAATTTATCTTTAAAAGGAGGAAAAGAAACAAGCCTTTTATCAGTAACTTGAGTTTCAGGCATTAGGCAATTATGTGTGTCATGGGTGGCTGACCACTTTTGTCTATTTTGTCTATATCCATCCCTGGGCCTTTGTTCTTGCCCTCCATGAACATTTGAGCAATGTTGCAATGAAAGATGTCATTTGATGTAAACATTGGTATTAACACTTTGGTCATGTCTGGCATGGCCTGTCAAATCTGTGGACAAATCTTTGCCTTCTACACCTCCATTATAGTCTAAATATGCCTCATGGTGCCTTATCCAGCAAAATTCATGTATGTGGCAAAATTCTCCAAGCATCTATTTGACTTTTGACCACTTACTTTAAAATGGCTTGAAACCATTCAAACTCCAGCTACAATGGTCCTAGATGATATACCTCCTTGAAGGTGTGCACTGCAGGTGTCACCACCAATGATGATCCTACATTAATTGTCTGACATTTCCAGACTTCCTGGCATTCTGAAATCCACTACCTTTTTCTGCTATCCTGAGATTAACAGAGTACTTGAGTGGTTTACCCATGACCTTAAAATAAGGATTGGCTGCTCACTAGAACCAGTGACTCCCCTTTTGCTGATGTTAACCTGAAAAGTTATTTCACTAGGAAAAAATCTTTCCTTAATGAATATTTCACACAGCTGTAGTCCTTAGACAAAATCTCCATTGATGTCAGTGGGCTGTTGGACTGAGTACAGACAGCAGGATGAAACCCAAAGTGATACACTGCTGTAAAACTGATCACTCTGAGTTTTCACCCAAGCTTAGATACTTTGCATGTTCTCAGGTTTTAATTCTGATAAAAATTCAGAACCATTTTGCCACATGAATGTATTTGCATTGTAAATTGAGTATAATAGTCTCCATGCCCCATACATGGCTAGTAATCCACAGTATACAAATAATCATAACAAGACATTTTAGCACAAAACTAGGTCTAATACTGCATGCAAAAAGAAAGAAACATTATGTAATCTTTATAAAGTGTGCTCCCATCAGGACGGGATACATTTATGTTTTACTTTGGGGAGAGGCAAAATAGCAGGTGATATTGTTACTAGCAGACTTCAACCCACTTTCAATCAATTGTCAGCTCATTGTAGCATAGTGATCCTTCTAGGTTAACTCTAAAAATATAGTCCAGAGTCAAAAAGACAGATCTTTGTTAATTTCAGTGCATATTTTTCTAAATAATCAGTTCCAGTATCACAATGGAAATAATTTTATCTAAGTAGTCTATAAGTATTCATTATTATTAAATATTCATTAATAAGTAGCTCATTATTCCTTACCAAACGATATTTTCATTATATCTTATCACCTTTTTTCTGTTTATTGAAGGAACCCTTCATTGTATCTCTTATGGTTACATTGCTCTTGTTGAATGAAATATCAAACTTAAAGTTACAAATCAATTCTTTATTTTCCGTAGTTGACGGCATGGTGCTGCCTAAGCACAAGCAGAGTGAAAACTCATACTACTATAAATGATCTATCACAATGAATGTAGATATTTGCCAAGTGTATTTAATTGTGCACCTACATTGTGTTATTTTCCACCAAGAAATAGGGTGAGGAAAACACTACTCACCTTTCTGGGAAAGCAGTTTGTCAAAGGATTCACCCCATCTCACTGCTTCTTCAGGGGTCACACTGTACAAGACACAAAAAGTGTTTCTGATGAAGTGTGTGTTTTGTATATTTATGAAGCTATTGTAATATATATTACCTGCTATTTCTCTCACTTTGTCTTATTGCACAAGGTGTCTGATTAGATTACTTTACAAAAGAAGCTCTTTCCGCTAGAGAGTTCAAAAGCATTTGGTTGATGTTTTGCCTATTGGAATAACACTTGTTAGAGAAAATGTTTAAAGCAGAGCATCGTGCTCCAAATCTTTAAGGAAAATTGACATCATGCAAGGGTAAAGATCATAAGTGAACCAGGTCAACTACTTTTTTACTTTGAAAACAGAACAGCTTAGTAGTTAAACTGACGTACTCTTGCAGAGATGTGGTTTTGATTGCAATCTGTCTGAGGCTATGTTACCACTGTCTATTTTTAACAGAATACAGGAAATTCAACAGTTTGAAAACAAAGTCACCACAGCATGGTAAAGGCACTAGTCTCATAAGGTAATAACACACGTAGCCTGGTTTGTTTACCACAAACATTTTTCAAATGTCATGTTATTTTGAGAGACTGGGTTCTTTTTATAAAACTCCATGTATTCTTTATCGAATATGTCAAGCTGCATGTATTCTTCATTGATCTCAAAGTTTCCACTGTTTAGGACAATAAAGAAAAACTATTTCACATCTCTTGATAAAAAAGTTCGTAAAATTACTTTTGTAACACTTTATAGATTAACTCTGAACAGGTTGTGTGTGATTTTTTTTTTTTTTTTTTTAAGAAATGGAGTGGGGTCTGAGGCGATATTGTACCAGGACTCTGACCTGGTCCGAAGTCTGAGTCTGGACATCAATATATTTAGTCAATTTATGAATAATATACTTACATACCACATAGCAGTTTTCCTCTGCAGAGCTAAAAGCATGTACAAATGAAAATAGGTCTTATTATCCCCAGATGGGAAAACTGAGGCATGAAAAGACAGAGTAATTTGCCTGAAGTCACACAGTAGGTTAGTGGTAGAGCTGGAAATAGAACCAGATCAGGTCTCCTGACTCCCAGTCCAGTGCCTTGGGACCAATAGTGTAATCAAGAGTAAACTTAGATAAACTGAGTTTACCCACTTCTCATTTGGGGACTATGGAATTTAATTTAGGTTAGTTTACCCCCCTTTCTTTTTTTACCACTACAACACTGAACTGGACCCAATTTCTTCCCAATAGAGAATAAAGTTTGAACTTCTTTTGACCTGGTCCCAAATGCTGTGAAAAACTGAGATGGCTTCCAAAATTGCTCGATCCTTTTCTAACTTAAATCTCTTTAATACTAGTTTATGTGGTCTGGCTTCCCTGGCAAATTGTGTGGATTCAGAAAGACTGGATGAGGTGAAATTCCCGTCACATTGGGAAGGAATTTAGGGTAATGACCACTTTGTTCTTCAGAAAACTGAAAGGAAGATTTGTCTTAAATATTACTCACCTTCCTAGAGCAAGTCATTACTAATTATGTAATTCTTAGATAGAAAGAGCAGAACAGTTCTTAAGAGATGCAAGCACTGAAGAAAGGAGTCTTGTAAGAGCTGAATGCAAGGCCAAAGAAGTGGGGGGATTATATAATGGAGGAAATAGGTAAGTGAGCCCTTAAGGAATGTTTCAATTGTAGGAAATACAAAACCTGCAGTTAATTGACCTATATGTTAGTTTGTGGCGGAGGGAATATAAGTTGCTATAGCTGTTGAAGGGATTTAGTAATAGTGAAAGATAAACTAGACTTCTTTAGACCAAGTATGTATTCCAGAACACAAGTAATGCCAAAAGATGGTGGGTTACATTTTTGCTGGTTTAGATATGGAACAAGTCATTTAGATCTGAGGACTCACTGGGTGAACCTAGGTCAAACCTTTGGAGTAGCAATGAGTGCTTTCACAGGAGAGGCCTGAGGAGAATGGACACCAAGGTCTGTTATACTCTGCCATGTTCTAGGGCAGCAGGTTGGTTAAATGTTGAGTTGGCTTGTAGCAATAGGCATCTTCATGGCCATCAGACCATTCAGCTGTGGAGTTCCATAAGACCAAGTTCTCTCCCCGTACTATTTAAAATCAATGAGATGTGGACTAAATGCCAACAATATAAGGATGTCACTCAGCTTTATACTACAATTAGTCAAAAGGGTGACCTCTCTCTCTCTCTCCCCCCCCCCACACACACATCCCATCTAAATTCTGAAATTTTAGAAAACTTTGACCAGCTGTACTTCACATAGAATAGAAACAATACCATCTCTGTCATCCCTACCTGAGATCAACACATGGATGAGAGGCAGTTGGCTGAGCCATAACTAGGCAAGGACATAGTGTTATTTATAGGAAGAGAGAAACATTTCAGAGGACTATCAGCCACTATTTTGACATCACCCTCTCTTGAGGTTTTCTGTCCATAAATCATTAAGAGGACTTGATGCTTCAGTTCTCTTTACATTAGATACCCAAATGTGATCCGCTACCCACATAATCATGGCTGCTAAAATGCGACCTTCTAGCTACAGATGGCTTGGAAACTATTCCTCATCCTGTTGTATACAGACTTGGCATGGTTTTAGGTGCACAAGGGGGGAAGTTTAAAATAGTGGTAGAAGTTTTCTAGGCATCTGGGTCACTTCTGCAGTTAATTAGAATGGCCCTGGATCTCTGAATAAAGTGCAAAACTCACTTTTTCAGCTTAGCCTTCTCCTACCAACGACGAAGGGGGGATGGGGAACAGAATCCCAAATCCACCCAAATCCAGCTAACAAATGAACCACCCCGCCAATTCTTGTGTGGAAAGGAGAATATTTGATTATATGCTGGATTTTATTCTTTGGATTTGTTAGGTGCTTGGATATTATAGTAGTGTGACTATCTGATACTACATATAAAAAATAAACACTAAAAATAAACTGGCCCATAAGCAATAGGTACACAAGGACAAATTCCACTGGGACTAGATTACATGAAAATTATTGGTGATATGAAGAGTACCCAGTATATTTTCTTTCATCCCTGCCCTTTTCCCCCTCACCCCAATTGAGGAAAACTTGATGTGTCATAGAGTTAAATAAACCTGGGGATTAGATTATGATCATATTCATTCTGAATAATACTTTATACATCAAATAGTCCTTTTGAAGTCTATGGGACTACTGGGGACTAAAATACTATTCTCTGTGAATACCAGTATGACAGTCTGGCCCACTGGGTGCAAAAACACTCTTTGTTAGCAAACTTTAAATATACTGTATGTATGCCAGGTTAGATAACTTGCATTGCATTATGCTAAACTTTAAAATAACATAGATCTTAAAAGCATTATTCGATGCAAAGCCTGAATGTACACAGATACATGGATGAAATGCACCGAATCAGAGACGGCCATTTTCTGATAGGAATTTTCAGTCTCTTTATATTTTATAATTCTCACCTTGAACCTTTTGTCAAGTTCTCAAATTTCTCAAGATTGACATTTTCATGGAATTCAGCCTTTTGCAGGAGAAGGCTCAGCCTATTTCTTTTTTCCTTTGACCTGCAAGAGAGTTTAAGCAGCTTTAAAGCAACCTTTGTGAAAGTTTTTTTTTTCAAATGTTCCCCTTTGACTAATTTTTCTCTCAGCATAGCTGATCATTTCCTCATACACGCAGTTACAATAATGTTGCTGCTATTTCTCTTTATTAGTCATGCAGATTAATGAATTTCCTCCCTATATTTTTCCATACATTTACATATTGAAGCATTTGCAAAGGGTAATGAAAGTCTTCATTTTCAGGCTTATTTTTCCCATTTATTTTGAAGATAGGTTTCATGCTGATGAACCTGTAAGAGTGGGTCAACATCTTCTGTTGTTCACTCTTAATAAAGGGTGAAAACATGATTTTCCTCCCATCAGTTGTAGCTGCTAAAAAGAAACTTTCATGGATCAAAGTTAGTCAGATTTTCAAAAATCATTTCTCTAAGCTTCACCTTAGTAACTCCTCTTTCTTATTTGTTTTGCTTGATATATTATTTGATTTGCTTCTTATTCTTGCCCTTAAAAAGGATTCCCTTGGTAAATGAATATTTTATGTGTACATTTCCAGTCTTGCAGTTAATTAATTTTTACAAATATCTGTCACAAATAAAAAGAACTGTGCCTTAAATTCACACTTATCAACTATGCAATAATAATCCCTTTTCTACATAGAAGACTTGTGAGTATAAGTAAAACCTTGGAACTTACCTGGTCTTGATTTCTTTGTTTGTCTCCTCTTTATTTGTGGATTTCGTAACTTTACAATAGGTCTTCTCCTTCAAAGAGGAAATGTTTAGATGGGGAAATAAAAACAGTGGATTCTCCATCTTCCTCTGACAAGGATTCTAATGATCTTAAAATGCTTCTTAGCTTATTTGCAGCAGTTCCATCTATTGTACCTTGTATGTTTCAGTTCAGGAGGGTACACATGCACAGAATCTGACTGAGTTGCTTCTCAATTGGTAGTTGATAGGTGTCCTAAACAGGTAGCGGAAAGGATGGGGTTCTCCACTTCCTCTGTAATGAAAGCTGCCCATACACAAGTAGAGTTCTGTCTTACAGCTGTCACTTAGGGAAGTGAGATTACAAATTTGCAAAATGGCTGTTGATCATGAGGATAAATACAGCTATTACTACAGTGCAGTTTATGGTTAGTGCTTGTGGAACATGATATTTTGCTAGATGACAGCATCATTTCCCCCTAAATACTTTCATTTTTATTTTTAAGTAAAGTCTGCAGAGAAGCACCGTGTCGCACAAAATAACAGGTGACATTATCTTAAGCTCCTAGAATAATTTTTAAAGAAACCTAGACCAATATTTTCCATGTTGGGAGCCTAACACTAGGCACAAAAATGCAATTTAGTTACTAACTGAAAGTGGCCTCATTCTCAGAGTTGCTGAGAACTCCCATTGAAATCAATAGAAGCTGGAGCTGCTCAGCATCTCTGAAAATACAGATTTTTATTTTTGGGTAAATAATTTTCAGAAGTGTTGAGACTCTCAAAATCCCATTGAAATCAATGGAAGCTACAGATGCTGAGCTTCTTTGAAAAGTAGGACCTGAGGGCCCATGTCCTCAAAGCTATTTAGGAACATAACTACCATTGAAATCAATGGGAGCTAATCACTTAAATACCTTTAAAAATCCAGCCCTTAGTACCTAAATATAAGCTTAGGTGCCTAAAATTAGGCACCTACATTTGACATTTTTGGTTTAAGGCCATATTGGCAGCCCTGGGTAGGTGAAATTCTCTGTTGAGCCTACAACACAATCTTCCATATGCTGGCTCTGCAGTATGTTCAGACTCCATGCTCAGACAATCATGGGCTTTTCTGCTGAGAGTGACTACAGGGTTGGGATGGTGATTTGCTGTTTTGTGAACTCATGTCCTTCAGGAGCTAGCTAGAGATGGCCTGTTTCACATGGACACCAAAGTCACTGATTAGAAAACTAATTTTGGTAACTAGACATCTAGGTCCAGGTGTGAACTAGTTACCTGGAAATAAAAGGCTCTTACTCAATTTCCAATCCCTTGATCCAAGCACTATAATAAATTAGATTTTTTTTAAAAAAAGCAAGCCTCATAGAATCTTATGGCAGATCAGGAATTGGAATTTTATACAGCTGAACAGAGTTAACTGCATTCCTGATAATTATATCAATTGCTTCATTGAATCAGTTTGGAAAATCCCAATCCTTTCCCATACATCTGTCTGTATTAGCAGTTCTGGTTAATTGCTTACTGCATAATAGAAAATCCCACCTAATTGTGTTAATAGTTTTTGAAACAGATGCAATTAAATGGATTGCTGCGCTTACCATGCAGGAAAACACCAGAAGAGAAAAAAAATAGTCGATTGATCAAAATGTGATGTTGGAAAAAGCCCGGAACAAAGCATTCCAATATCATATCACAGAAGTTAGAGGTGGAAAGGACCTATTAAACCCCACAAATCTATCCTCCTGCCAATCCCACTTTGTTCTCTACTATACATTTTCCAGTGCCTCATCCAATCTTCTTTTAAATTTCTGAGGCTTTTATCACTTCCTTTGGGAGTGAGTACACTATTTACACTTCTAAGAAAATGTGTTTTTTTTTAAACAGACAAAGAAATCTGTGTTGTGCATTCAGCCCTGCTGCAGCATGGACAGCTGGCCTGGAAGCCAGATGCTGTCAAAAAAGTGAGTTCTGCTTAAATCTCTTTAAATGACACAAAACCCTGGCAAATGGGTGATCCATTTAAACCAGGTTGTTACCATGAAGTACCCACAATAAATCAGAGGGAATTTTTTTTTAAAACCAGTGGATATTTTTCTACACCAATTAAAAAAAAAAAACATTTTCTATAGTAAATCCAGTCATTGAATAGTCACTGAATCATTAATTTATAGCAGAATATTTGTTTTGATCACGCCAACCATCATCTTCCCTACTGAACAAACTGCCCAGTTACCCTGAAAACAAAGCTGTGGGAACTGGCTATGAAGCAGGTAATTGGAGAATATAGCTACCAGTAGTAGTTTGAATCATTGAGATTATAGACTGGGATTAGACACAACCTTCTATTTGGCTGTGTCTTGGATTATGTGAACACCATGGGATTATTCATTTTGTGATTTAGGCATATGGAAAATTATCACAAATTGATCCAGATTATCTGCTATTATAATGCTTATCTGAGTCTTGTATAATGTAAGTGCTTCAGTATTCACTTAGAGCAAGAACAAACATATATGTTGCTGCAATACCATAATACTTCTGAAATGCTATTTAAAAGTATAATAGCGATAATATCTTACATTTCATCCCAAAGGATCTCAAGAATTTTCCCTGTACACAGTCCACAAAAATCATCAAATCCACCATGAAAATGCAGCTGTCTCTGGGGTGAAACAACAGCTGTTTAAGAGAACACAGCAAAACTACAAACAGTTTAGATGAAAAAGTTAAGCCTACCTTAAAATAAATTAAATTGCAGGTGGGATTTAGATCAGATGAATGTCATTGCCTTAGTTAGAATTTGTCCAGGATGCCAGGATTAGCACCCATATTCTCTCAAATAGTGTCATGGGAACCTTGGTTTTATGTCACATTCAAGAGGCATCATTCCCAAAGAGCACAATACCCCTCAATCACATGATAGGACCCTGTTTCAGTACTGACTGAGAAGCACAAGCACTGAATTATGTTCTAAATCAGTAGTTTCCAAATTTGTTCCACCGCTTGTGCAGGGAAAGCCCCTGGCGGGCCGGGCTGGTTTGTTTACCTGCCGCGTCTGCAGGTTCGGTCAATCGCGGCTCCCAGTGGCCGCGGTTCGCTGCTCCAGGCCAATGGGAGCTGCTGGAAGCGG
>NW_020664562.1:7975334-8006546 GCF_002925995.2 Terrapene triunguis | reverse complement strand
CTAGGGGAAAATAACTCTACTGCTCATAGGAAATATTTCAACAATTTGTCAAAATATCATGAATATTTATGATGAGTTTACTCACTCTTGGAACCTGTAATTGGACCAACCATTTCATAAAGATATGATAGTGATGAAAAGCCAACATATGGTTGTTTTATTTATCTTCAGATAAAAACCCATTTTTGCTTCATGGAACAATACCAGAGTGAAAATAATTTTATTGTAAATCTCAAGTAGAGAAGCTGCAGTTTGGTAATTCAGTAATTTTCTACAGATTGACTCTTAAGAGACTCATTACAATGAAGGAACTCAACATGCAGGATTCTTCAAAGTTAATATAAGAAATGCATTAACTTGACTCAACATAGTTCATTTTACAAACTTTCTATTGTTGCTGTTGTCTAAAATGAAGAAAACAAAATTTCAGTGCTTCAGTTACATGGTACTTACAAAAAAATATAATCGGTTGCTCATTCTCTTCCAAGGATCTGAAAAACAGCTGTGCAAAATGTTCAAAATGAAACGTCTAACCACCTTTCACTAGTCCTGCATTTTGTTGAAACTCAGGCGATATTTGTGGACAGGTGTAAGAACTTTACTTTGGGAAAACCTAAACCCAGTTTGAGAGAATATGGGCTGGATTATGGGTATTTTAAGGCAAAGGACCCCATTGCTTTTCTCGGGACTTCTTGCATTGTAGTAAGCAGTAAATAGTAAGTGGTACTTGCATAGTAGTAAGCAGGTATTAGTAAATAGTTGGGTAGTAAGATGCTACCCAGAATGGATAAGGGTGGCAGAGCCCAAAGCATGCAAATCTCATTGGTTTTGTGTGTTTTGATCCTGAAAGCAGGTGAAATTGTCAGCAGTTGCGACGGAGTTTGGAGATTCATTCAAATGAGAAATCTGTCTATATGACTAGGTCCATACATCATGGCTATTTGGGGGCTTGTCTACACTATCCACCAGATTGGTGGGCAATGATCGATCCAGCGGGGGTTGATTTATCATGTCTAGTATAGACACAATAAATCAACCGCTGAACGCTCGCCCATCGACTCTGGTACTCCACCAGAACAAGAAGCGCAACCGGAGCTGACGGGAGAGCGTTAGCTGTCGACTTACCACAGTGAAGACAGTAGATCTAAGTAGATCTATTCACGTAGCTGAAGTTGCGTATCTTAGATCGACCCCGCGCGGTAGTGTAGACAAGCCCTGAGAATGAAACTTGCAAGGTGTAACCATTATGGGTAAATAATCAAGATGGTTTGTATAAAAAATCCTGTAAAGAAAAACTGTTGATCCTTTTACCCAGTCCACTATTTTATCCACTTGACGAAACTCCTCTGTTAATTATTGTCTCACTTGGATTTATACTTTCCTTGGTTTAAGGAACACTGGTTTTTAAAAGTTTTTTTTTTTAAAGACTTAATTGTTTGGAAATATTTAAAATGCGTAGCCTATTTATTTTAAACTCTCCGCCTCACAACTTCCGCGTAAGTTAATTTGATAGTATGTTACAACTAATGTGTGCCAACTTGTTTTAATGTCATAATACAAATTAACTAGTCCTTGAAACTCTCCGGGTTGTCTTTGTAGTTTCCAAGAGTTGTGCAACAGAAAATATGGGCACGCTGAAGCTTGATTCACTTTTATTTAAAAACATGTTTAAAAAATAAAATAAGAAAATGAGTCTGCAAAGTATTCAACTGTGTTCATTTCCTGTATGCCTCATATTTATATTGCCTATGTCTCCTATTAGTTCTAGCTATGTGGTTTACATATCAGTTTGCTGAGTTATCTACAGGAAACTGAAGTTTCTCAGTTTTCCTGGCTATCACACTGTTTACAAATAGGTTTTGTCTTACACAGAACAGTGACATGAAGTGCTCACCAACCAATCAATATTTTAATACATATCTAGGGCCCTTCTAAAGCCCACTGAACTCAGTGGAAAGACTCGCATTGAATTCAGTGGGCTTTATATCAGTAATTTAGTGGAAATAGTACTATAATATAGCTTTAAACAAAATAAGATACTAATGTGTAGACTACTTGGTTGACACAGTGGGAAAGTTAATTTCTGTTCTGACTGTTTAGAGCATGGATAATCCTTTTACATTTCTTGATTTTTCGAACATGAAGTGAATTACACTGTTTTATAGCATTATTCTTTCTGCCTAAAAATGTCCTAAGTGCATAGTTAGCTGTCTGGTGCAACCTGTGCTAAGGTTTAGAGAGGATAATGGTGATTTCTCTTAAGAGCAGCAACAATTTTGATATAAAAATGTCAGAAATAACAGTCTGTCTAGCTCTTAGTACTCTCTAAACATAAGATGATCTTCAAAAATCTCTCTCCATCACAAAATGAAGACAACTTTTTGGGGATATTAAAGCTACCAATTATTCCCCCTTCTGTTCTTTTCTTCAGTATCATACCTGAGAAAGTTCACCAGAGAAAATTATATATAATTTAACAAGAAGTATGGGTCATATTTGACCGTGTGTCAGATCTTCAGAAGAATTGAAGAATATTCCAGGAAGGTTCAACAGGTTATCTGAGGACCAAGATAAGTTATATTCGAAAATATAAATGGAGGCAGTTTTACTTCCTGTCTGATTCAGGTTTAATAGAAGTAATTTCCCTTATTGCTCCATATATTCTTTATGAAGGAGAGGCTGGCTATCAGGGCAGGCTCTGGATTATGGGGCAAGCCACATACCTGCCAACAAATAGCAGCCCTACCTTTTTGGTTAATCCCAGCACTGCTAACAAGTGGCCTCAGAGGTCAGGAGTTAGAGTAATATCTCTTTTCCACATATTAGGAACCAGCCTGCTCTGAACTGGATTTGCAAAGAGGGTCTAATTCTCATGAAAATCTCTCTGGTTGCTCCATGCAATAGTGCACATGGGGCTATGACCTTAACTGAGCCTGAGAAAGGCTGGAGGCATAGCTGAGTAGATTTTGGAATAATGCAGGACTCTAGGGTCTTAAGTTTACGGCCCCGCTTCAGCAAACCACTTAAATGCATGCTTAACTTTAATCATATGAGAAATGTCATTGAATCAATGTACTTTGCTGGACTGGAGCCTATGTGAGCTGGGTTAAACCCAGAACATGAAAGAGTGCTCTGGATCTGGGTACTGAAAGGGACAGAGGTCAGTAACAGCAGGGGGCAGCTGTTACTTTCTTCCTTTTTGCTGCTGCCAAATCATATTACCTTTATAAATTAACTTTTTTGAAGTTAAAGGTATAATAAAGTTGGGGCCGCTTGGCCAAAGGATTTTAATTTCTGTTTCTGTTCTCACTGGCCCCCTGCCATTCACAAAACATATCAATTCTAAATACCCATCAAGTTAACACATGACAAACAATCTGTTGGGTATTGTGGAATCAGTACTTTCCCAGATGTAAATTTAGTGAGATAGAAGGTCTAAAGTATTTTAAAAATTGTCTCATTTTCTCTTGCAACCATAAATTAGATAGGACTTGAGGAAAGAACAAGTTAAAAATTACTTAGCTAAGTTAGATGTCTTCAAGTCAGCAGGGCTTGATGAAATATATCCTAGAATACTCAAGGAGCTGACTGAGGAGATATCTGAGCCATTAATGATTATCTTTGAAAACTCACGGAAGGCGGGAAAGATTCCAGAGGACTGGAAGAGGGCAAATATAGTGCCAATCTCTAAAAAGGGGGATAAGGATAACCCGGGGAATTATGGACCAGTCAGTTTAACTTCAGTACCTGAAAGGATGATGGAGCATATAATCAAGCAGTTTGCAAACAGTTAGAAGATAACAAGGTGATAAGTAACAATCAACATGAATTTGTCAAGAACAAATCACGTCAAACCAACCAAATAGCTTTCTTTGGCAGGGTAACAAGCCTTCTGGATGGGGTAGATGAGGTATATGTTGACTTTAATAAGACTTTTGATACTGTCTTGCATGACCTTCTCATAAACAAACTAGGGAAATACATCTAAATGGAGTTATTATAAGGTGGGTGCATAACTGGTAGGAAAACCATTCTCAGAGAGTAGTTATCAATGGTTCACAGTCAAGCTGAAAGGACATATCAAGTGGGATCCCACAGGGATAGCTCCTGGGTCTGGTTCTGTTTAATATCTTCATCAATGATTTAGATAATGGCATAGAGAGTACACTTATAAAGTTTGTGGATGATAGCAAGTTGGAGGGGTTGCAAGTGCTTTGGAGGATATGATTAAAATTCAAAATTATCTGGATGAATTGGAGAAATAGTCTGAAGTAAATATGATGAAATTCAATGAGGCAATTCCAAAGCTTTCCATTTAGGAAAGAACAATCAATTGCACACATACAAAATGGGAAATGACTGCTTAGGAAGGAGTACTGCAGAAAGGGATCTGGGAATTATAGTGGATCACAAGCTAAATATGAATCAACAGTGTAACACTGTTGCAGAAAAAGCGAACAGCATGCTGGGATGTATCCGCAGGAGTGTTGTAAGCAAGACACAAGAAGTAATTCTTCCACTCTACTCCATGCTGTTAAGGCCTCAACTGGACTATCGTGTCCAGTTCTGTGCGCCACATTTCAGGAGAAATATGGACAAATTGGAGAAAGTCCAGACGAGAACAACAAAAATGCTTAAAGGTCTAGAAAACATGACCCATGAGGAAAGATTGAAAAAACTGGGTTTGTTTAGTCTGGAGAAGAGAAGACTGAGAGGGGACATAACATTTTTTAAGTATATAAAAGGTATATAAAAGTCTATAAAAATGTTACAAGGAGGAGGGTGAAAAATTGTTCTCCTTAACCTGTGAGGATAGGACAAGAAGCAGTGGGCTTAAATTGCAGCAAGGGTGGTTTAGGTTGGACATTAGGAAAAACTTCCTCACTGTGAGGGTAGTTAAGCACTGGAACAAATTGGCTATGGACATTGTAGAATATCCATCACTGGAGGTTTTAAGAACAAATTATACAAACAACTGTCAGGAATGGTCTAATTATTACTTAGTTATGCCCTGAATGCAGGGAACTGCACTAGATGACTTATTGAGGTCCCTTCTAGTCCTACACTTCCATGATTCTATGAATCCTGTCAGTAACAAAGACAAAGAAATCAATCATCTTATATATAGACAGTAGACATCCAAGTTTTCATTTAATTGAATTTTATAAACAAATAATTGAATGACAGCAAATGGAGTAACAGCAAATGGAGAAACAAATTGAAACAATCATAGACACTGAATGAAGTAACCAAAATGAGGGAGAGACAAATTATGATTAAGGCTAGTCAGATAATGTAATAGCCTAATTCTGAATAGTTCAGCAAATTGGAAGCTTAGTGTCAATTCAGTTAGATCATTTCCTTTTATCATTCTTTGTTTATCCACATTCTTATGATCAAAGTTTTGTTGTTTTGAATGTTTAAAATTAATGAATTTCAAGCTTGTAGCCAAAATTAATTCATTCAAGAAACCTAATATGTACTAATTAAAAATACATCCACTGGTACAGAAACAGCTTAACTCTGCCATATAAAAGGTTAAAATATATATCAAGAGGATTGCCATTAAGTCGCTTGTATGCAGTAGACAGTGATATGTACTTGGATCACGATACCATAATGAATAATCAATATAATTTAGAATATAAACATTTATTAATATTACAGCACCATGGGCTCAGTGCTGTGCAAGCACAGAAGAAGACACTATCCTTGATCCAAAGAACTTGTCACCTACACCAAATGAGTGTCATAGTCATTTTGCAATGGTCCAAGTTTCATTACTTTTCTGCTACATGAAGTAATTCATAGCACCAGAAATGAAGAATTTCAGCATGAATTCATTCTGTTCTTGATTCACTGAGGCTAATGAACTCTTGCCTTAGAATAAACAGAGCCCTGCTAAAGAGTATAAATCAACCTAAATAGTCATTTGATGTTATTTTATTGAGCCTTTCACAGTTACAGGTCACAGGGATAATACCAAGAATAGAATTCTGTTGCTACAAGTGCTTTCTTTTTATAGTCTGGGGGCCAAAATTTACTTCTGGTGCTAATAGAAGTATGTATTGAGGGTAATGGAGCTATATTCACCTACACCAGATTATCGGTATGGCTCTGGGTCTTATTTGAAGTAAGCATGTAATCACTATTCTTGATTCATTTCAGAAAAAATGAAACAAAGATTACACAAATTTGTTGTACTGAAAAAATGTTGCCTACAGAATTCATTTGAAAATTACTGTTTTAATTTTTTGTAGACCTAGAAAGTATTCTTGCATATAATTTATTCCATGTTTTAGCAATTCAGGGTCATAAATAAGAATAAGAAACATGATGCATGTGTACCATTAAGAGCTTATTTCTAGGATGAAGACACAGTCAATATGGAAGCAAAACGTGTGCTTCTGCTCCATTAGATAATGCAAATTGTGAAAAACAATTGTTCATCCTACTCCTGCTTCAACATCATTGCTGACCATTTACAGAGTGGATGCCTGCAACTATTGTTTTACTAAAGCTGTCCTTTCCCAATGTACCACAATTAAAGAGACACTTTCACTAAAGAACATGTTACTGATTGACAGTGAAAATTCTTGACATTCAAAAGCTTTCTAAATGCCCCCTATTTGAGAGTGATGCAATCCTCCAATGTCTGTATATTATCCCATAGCATACAAATCATAGGGATGCTAGTTCAAGACATAAATAACCTTCTTTTCACAATGTTCAAGGTAGACCTGAGCTGATTTTACTGATAAGTGTTATCTGAGTATTTTGAAAGCTTTAGGGATGTTAAGCTAAACAAGCCTTCTCTCATTCTCCTGAGACATGAAACAACTTTACATCTTGATTAAGATTTTTCTTCTTCAAACGTTAATGTGTCTTGTTTAATGAGTAGGCTTAATTACACCGAGGAAGAAGCTAATCTCTCAGGGTCTGAGCACACCAGGGGGCTGATTCTTGTCTCATGTACACTGATGTAAATGAGGAGTAACTGAAGCCAGTGGAGTTAATCCAGTATAAAACAGTTGTAAAACAGAGGGAAAATAAACACCTAGAGATTAATGTAGGCAGCTTTTGATGTTTGGGTTTCACCTAAAGGAATATAATTTGTCCATGAAAGACCAAATGCTCTCTACTATTTGCCCTGTACTGGACAGGGGGCATGGAAGGTAGATGGGAAGGATCAGTGACTGCAGCTTATTTCTCTTTCCCCAAGCCTATGAAAGTGCGTCTTCAGGGCTACTATTAAGTTGGGACTCTGTGTGCAGGACCGCCGGTATCAGGGAGCAGCCACTGTGCATGGCTTGTTCCTCTTTGAGCCTAGTAGATTTCCAGGTCTATGATCAAACGCTGGTACAAATCCTTTTTTCTTTCCAGCACCTTTGGAGAGAGAGGTGGGGAGCAGGAGCAGAGGGAAAAACAAGGGCAGCATCGATCACACATGAAAAAGAATGAAATCGCTGTTAAATGTTTAAAATTTAAGATTGTTTGCTTCTAGCAAACTCCCTTATTCCTTCTCTCTTTCTTTGTATGGTATTTTTTATAATGTCAAAATGGCAGTAAATGTTTTTGTTTGGAAAATCAAGACAACTTGGTTGCTTTCAGCCTTTAGATTTTGATGTTAATGTTTGAACCTTTTTATTTCTTATGAAGTAAGAACACAGGACAAAGAATGGTGGGGGCGGGGGCGAAGGAGGCAAAATATAGGAAAATGCTGCTTCTGCATCCATTGCATTCAGTTCAATTGCTGCAAGGTCTCAGGGATAATATGACCCAATTAGCCATCCTGGACCCTGGAGCGACCATGGTAGCTCTCTGTGGTTTCCCTGAAGAAAACTAATGTGTTCTTAGGTTCATAATTCTCCAAGACTTCAGTTCAGCCTGGCATGTAAGCATGCTTAATTACATCCTGTTGACTCCCACACGGTTAAATTTAAGCATGTGCTTAAGTGTTTTGCTGAATTGGGGCTCAATTTATTTACCATTTCTCAAAGTGTGTACCTTGCAAGTTCATTTTGACTGCCGTTTTAAATGGATTTCTTCAGGGTTAAGTGGAGTGGACTCAGTATAACTTTATGAAAAAAAACATTCTAAGTTTTCAAGATTAACTGGTGTCCTCGAGTGACATTTAAAAACCCCATTTTTTAAAAAAAAGTGCTTTTAAACAAAGTTATGCCCTGCCTTTACCAACTGGAACAAATTTCTCTGTCAGAATCATTTTTACAAAGCATATACAGTGAGTTCCTTAACATGGAAGAAACATAAGATAGACAGGACTTTACTTCGATTTTGAAATGTCATTGTCTGTCAGAGAGCCCACCCCTTTTTTCTTTTGGCTGTCTCAGTATTTTTGTCTGCTGACTAAACAAGACAATCATGCACCAGTTTACGTTGCTGATTTTAGAAGAAAAGTTACTACACAGAAAAACTTTAACAGTTGATGATAATTTTTCAACAATCTAACCAAAAATGTTGAATTTAAATATGTCTGCTTTAAATCATGCCTCGTATGACTGGAAATTGTTACAATTTAATGGCTATCCTTGTGGCCCATGTGAAATGAATTTCAGACCCACAAAGCTGTGTTTGAATAATATGTGCACACAGGGTTTTCAATCCCTAAAAATTCCTTTCTTGTAGGGACTTTAAAAAAAAAAAGAAAGAAATATTTCTTGGGCAGAGAATTTTTTATGGCATATCCCAGTGGGATGGAGGGAGGGATAATTTTTAACCATGGCGACTATTCAACATTAATGTAGATTCAAAGATTATAAGTCCAGAAGGGATCACTATGATAATTTAGTCAGACCTGCATAATATAGACCATAGAATTTCACCCAGAAATCCCTGCAGTGAAGGGAATTATATTTTCACTACTATAGGCAAAACCATGACCGTTCTTATACAAGTATGTTAGAGTGTGTAGGAAAATGAGCCACATGCCCACAGGGATGAAGGAAACTTGCAACTGTGCTGTTTGCACAGAAAGAATCATGCATATTCCCAGGTTCTGCACTAGGCCAATGACAGAGCTGGGACCAACATTTATGTGGAGATGGAGATCCATTGCAACAGGGGTGGTCATGCAAATAAGCTTTCTATGTAGGAGTTCAACTTTGTCCCAGTGCAAGGGCACTGTGCCACATGTAAACTGCGCTGCCAGAACAGTTGGAGCACCTACCATCTGTCTGGAATGCAGTGCCCAGAGAGAGCTGCGTTGGTCAGCTGATCCCAGACAACCCCTTGCCACCAGTACAACTGAGAGCCCATAAGTAACAGAACCCTTGGCTGAAGTGTACTACGTGCAACACACAGAGGGTCACAGTGGGGTGGAGGGAGGCTGTATAACAACAGTGGCAAGCAGTGTCAGTGTTAGGTGGCCTAGGGTTTGGGGTATCTCAATACCAAATATGGCAGCATTACTACATCCGGCAAGCGAGGGAAGCCCCTTCCTCTTCTTATGTATACAGTGTGCACTACTGACCCATGATATTAGGTTATGCTCTAGCTCTGTGTAAGGTAACATTATTGAGCCCTATAGCTTGTGCTTGAACTGGAGTAAATCTTTCCCATTGCAAGTTATACATTAAATAGTGGATGGCTATTATTGGATAAATTAAATTATACATCTGTCTTGTGCTTCTGTGCTCTTTTAACAAACAAATTCATGCAGTTACAAATATTACTTATTTCTGTATGTTACCTGTCACAAATGTGGACTGGAGAATGCTTGATGAAAGTGCAAATAGACGTGTGTTACCCCCTATCCAAGGGGTGCAGTATCTAAAGTCCTGTATGGTGCCTGCGGCAAAACTCTGGTCTTTTGTTTTGAGTCCCAAAGTTGTGGTAGATAATGGAATCTTTTAAAAAATGGTCAAAAATACAGTTCTTATGGTTCAATCATAGTATTTGTCTGTTAGCCACCTAAATAGAGGCATAGGTAATAAAGGGCCACCTAATGAAGACAATGGAAAAAGTTCCATTGACTTCAATGGGCTTTAGTTCAAGGCCAAAATGAGCATTACTTGTATTGGTGAAATAAAAGTTTGGCACAACTCTACTCATGAAGAATACACTGAGCTCTACCATGGCTATATATACTACTAGTATTCAGTGTAAGGTAGCCCAATGTGCAGCAAAGCACGGGATGGACTAAGGTCTAAAATTTAGTGTAAGAAGTCTTTAAATGTTTGATTTGCAGATAAAATGAAGCACCTGTCTTGGATTCCATTTGGGCTTCTATTGCAGAGTACCACATGGCAGATGTGTGTTCTACATGAAACATGTATTGAACTCCAATTTTAAAAAATACAAGAAATATAAAAAGCCAAGGAGAGGCCTCCTTGCAACTAGAAGAGACTAGAGGTGAAAAGGTAAAACTTGTTAGAGGGTAAAAGCTTAAAATGCTGTAAGTGAAAAGTTTGTGTCTCTCTGAGTGAAAGGATTTTACATTTGACTTAGAAGCTTGTGGGTTCTTTATTCCTTTGAGATTTTTTGAGCTCTGGGGAGAAAGGAATTTACATGGAGGAAGGCACCCTTTGTTTGTATGTCTGCATTTGCTGTCTTTACCTTAAAGATGATTGTGTGTAATGCTAAGCAACAAGGTACCAATAGTAACAGGACTAAAGTAGCAGGGATGTTTATTTGGAGAATGACTTTAGACATATATCTTTTTAAGAATATTTATTGCATAAAGTTAGTGGACCTCTTATAGCTCTAAAAAGAAATACATCAATTAATGATGGAAGGGAAATGTGACCCCCAAATTTGCTTTACATTTAGTGCGGAGTTTTGAGACCACTTCAGTCGCAACATTAAGGGGTGCCAAACATTACTATTCCTCTCATGATGGCTTTTTTAAATGTTTGCAGTGTATTGAGTTAGAGGTGTGGCTGATGCCAACTTCAGAGCCCACTGAAGTCAGTGGCAGTCTTTTTGTTTATTTCAATGGGCATTGGCTCAGGCCCTTGGTGTGGGAGCTGAGACAGTGAGGTTGTGCTTTATGTCCATGACTTGTGATACTGTGGATGTGTGTTGGTGCTGATGGAGTGGAAAACAGCAGGGAAGCAACTGCCCCAGGGATTATTTTTGTGAGTATAGTTTCATATCATCTTCTACATTGCTGGCTGGAATTGTTGCGTACATTGTACACAAATATGCCCTAAATGTGGATGTCCCCTTCATACCAGGAGAAGACCCAGACTGGCACAATAACATCATGCTTCTTTAAAGTAGAGGAAACAGGAGTAGTATTATGGCAGAGATTTGAGTAGGCGATCTAAAGGCAACACTAAACTCGGCTGGAACAGTTCTATTGTGTAAAGCCATTTTCTTTGTTACTATAGAAACACTCTAAAATGTCAACTATTTTTAGTTATGTATTCCAAAAATAAAATGGCCAGGCAAGCTGCTGAGGTGCCCAAAAGTACCAGAAATACAAGGCTTGTAATGCAATATTTCAACTCTGATTTTGCTAATATTATAAATATCAGACTTTATTGTAATGATTCCAAAGTGCTTTTATGTACATGGAGCAACACAAGTGGTTCAACATTCATGGTACCTGCAGATCATAATGTTGAATAAGGCTGTCCATCATCCTTATATGTATGACTATTTGATAGTGAACTTAATAGACAGTGTCTCTATTCATATGAAGATTAGAATTATAGATTTAACTACTTTATTTATTATAACCTAGAATCTAAGGTACTACAGTTAATGTTGTCAGTTAAGGTCCAAACACATCTCTCATTTACACAAGTGAATTCAGTTGATATCAAACGGGTGTGCACCAGTATAGTGGAGAGATGAATGTTGATCTCTTTCTCTCTCTAGATATAGATATAGTTTTACAATGGAATTAATGTTCATCTTTAGAGCTAAATACAAATGAAACCTACTTAATCTTTACATTTCAGGTAATGATATTTTTGTTAAAGCTTTATTTTTATTGTATTGCTAAATGAACAGTTTATCTAGTTTCCTAGTACATGGTTATTGCAGTGCTATTACTTTTTCCTCCTGAGGATAAACTTTTCCCTCAGTGATATCCCTGAAGCCCTCCCATGATTGTGAGTGTATGGGGAGGAGGGGGATAGAATGAGGACCTAGAATTATAGATCACAGTGACAGTAATATGAAGTCTAGAATTTGACCATTTTTGTGTGATCCTATGTAGTCAATGGTGCTATAACCATCATCCCATTTTATTTCCTTGTGATTTGTTTTCAGTGTATTTTCCCAATCAAATTCTGCTCTCAGTTACACCCAAGCAGCTCTGCTGTAGTCTACCATCATTAACACTCAAATCTCAGCACTCACTGTGGAGCTTTCAGCTTTCCATTTGCTTCAATCCAACAACAGCTAAAGCATAAATAATACCTTAGAAGATGTACCTCTGTGACTGAGAACCTGTGCTAGGTTTAAGTTGAGGGTCAGTTATCTTCAGCCTCTCCTTGGAGGTCTTCTTGGAGATAGCTCACAGAAATAAATAGTAATTGGAATTTGGCTTAGAGAAAGGAAAGTTTATTGAATGGAAATAAAGAATCAATGGAAATAAAGGTAAATTGCATAGCTGTCTATCACAATCTAGGGTTATCAAAAGCTTTGGTAGCTATAGAGGAAGGTTCTTTTCTGTAGCAGTTAAAATATTTGAGTAGTTAAAATATTTGAATCCTAGATTCAGCCAGGACCCTCTTGCTATTTTGCCTCCAGTTTTCATGTTTATAGATGATGACACAAGTGGTTGGAGTGTCACATGTGTTGCTTCACATAGAGCCAACCCTATTTTCCTTTCATTAATACTGCTAGGGAGTGGTCCTATTCATATGATGTTCCTCTTCTGCTTGATGACATGTAATTGTTAGCAGGTACTCCAGCAGGTAAATATATTGGCTGATGTTTTGGTGTATATGAACTGCCAGAAAGTGGCTAATCTACTGTAGATATTTTTTTTTCTACCGCTGCTGCTACTCTTCTTCAGGAAAGTAATGACCTTTCTCTTTTAGTTCAAGTAGGAGAACCAGGCCTTTGTTTTTCAGACCTAGGTTCTAGCCCCAAGGCCTGTTAGATGACTTCCAAGACATCTGTGTGTGTACAGCACATAGATTTGTTACAACAGGAGGAATGTAGAGTTTCTATGTATGATCTTTATTCATAACTATTCTGCAATGAACATTTAGATCTGCATGCAAAGCTTCCCAGAGGATGGCATGGTAGGATCTGGGTTTTTAATTCATCCCAATTCACAGATAAGATCCATCTGTAAAATTTGGTTCCAGTTTACAATCCAGACTTCTCCAAAGATCAGGATTATTCAGATCTGGAGTTTTGGTTCACAGCCATCTCTTTTCAACGCAAGAAGAAGAGCATTTTTCTTTAGTAGTATGTGGAGATGTTCATAACACATAATCATACCACACCTTGTTTAGAAACATCAGTTTAATAAACTTCCCATAATTTACATTGTCTTGTATTGTTCAGATAGGGGAAACCATAAATGAGGATGTACCCAACTATATGGTGGAATAGATCATCTTAGTCATGATGGAGACAGAAATGCTTTCTGGCACATTGCAATGTAAATTTTGTTTTACACAGATATCAGACCTCATACCAAAGTAGACTATCATTTTTTACCCTGATTTTTATCACCACAGTGGGGCAAATTATATCCCTAAATGCATGCTTTGATTTGTCTCTTTGAGTTTGATATCTAAAAGAGAAGAGACTATGCTCCAACTTATTTAAAATGTTTTCTTGGTTTTTATTATATGGCTTTATAGTGAGATTTAGGGAATCCCTCATTCTTTTTCTTTTATTGCTTTCATGATATCAAATAAACATTTTAAAAGCACTCCTTTGCCTATATCCATGTGACTTTGAAAAGGACAGAGGGAGTTAGTGAGTGTTCATTGGCTTCACATGTGTTTTCCTTGTGGGAAACTCACTTGATTTAAAAATAATTAGCCAAAGGTATTTGTTTTTCCCCTGAAAACCATTCATGGAATCGCGCATGACAGGAGTCCTTGTTTTACATGAACACTGAAAATAAAACAGGTTTCAAAGAAAATAATAAAACTCCAAAGAAGCTCATTTCCACTGAGGAGAAAAACAACTTTGGGGCAAACAGGAAATAGGGTTTTCATCACAATATCAGAATTTAGACTCAAATCAAGCATGCAAATTCAAATCTTTTCACAAAGAATTAATTTAAGCAGGATTCAAAGGATGACCTTTTCTCTCCCCCACTAATGACAATGAATATTTACCAGCAATGGGACAGATCCTCATCTGATGTAAATCTGCATAGCTCTAATGGGTTCGGTGGAACTACACCAATACACAAATATACCAATGTGCAGCTATCCCAGTACACTTGTCTGCAGTAAATTTAATAATATTTTAAGTGACTTTAGTGTATTTTTGAAAGAGCAGCTTTGTAGAGCTGCAATCCTATATTTAATCCAGTGCTAGGTTGCATACCACACAGCAGCAACTCGACCTGAGGAAATGGTAGATTCAAATTGTTCCATGGATCCTAATTAAATGTAATAGAACGAATTTTGATTCAACAATATTTGTGCTAATTTTGCTCTCTAATAAGCTTGAACATTCACCCCAAGAAAAGTTCCTATTGGACTTTTAATGGAAATGATCAATTTTCACTTTATTGATGAGTTACATAAAGGAATGGTGACCATATCATGCAACACATACAGCTAACAAAACCAGTGTACATTTGGGAATAATTGCCAAGTACTATTAACAGGATATTCATATGGGGGGAACATCTCATGAAGAAATGTGATCACTATGTTGCATAACAAACTCGAGACTTTTGTATTTTGTTTGCAACTGTTTTGCAAGCAGAAAAGACAACAAAATTGGACCTATTTATTATTCACTCAGCTCTAATCTCAAGCCTGACTTTGCAAGACCACCAGGAAGGAGGAGAAACTAGGTGGAGTGCCTACAGAGCTGGTTGCTGAGTGTGTAGTAACCCCACATACTGCCAGTCATCTAGGATTCTGGTGTAATGCAGCACTCACAGACACTCCCTGCGGTGGGGATGGTTACAATATTTTTGTTCCTACCAATATAATCAGGATTCGAACTGGCTCTGCAACCTTGGGGTGAAGTTATCTAGCCCATTACCCCTTTCAGAAATCCAGTCTCCATTGGTGGGCTTCTCTGTCTGAATCTAAGCCGTTGTATGAGTAACATTTGTCTGTCTTGCCTGAGGTTATGAGCAAGGAAAGGCAGTCAGGGATAGTCTCATCCTTTCTTGCATCTGAAGAAATGAGGTTCTTACCCACGAAAGCTTATGCTCCCAATACTTCTGTTAGTCTTAAAGGTGCCACAGGACCCTCTGTTGCTTTTTACAGATTCAGACTAACACGGCTACCCCTCTGATACTCATCCTTTCTGTTTCCCCCACCTATTTGAACATCCGTGCTGGTAGTAATGTGGGGGTAATGTGGGGAAGCACCTAGCTCTCGTATGCACATGCCGCCATTGGCAAGGTGCTAGTAAGAGAGCATGCTGTTGCTTTTGAGAACAATGGTAAGGTATACAGTGGATCCCATTATCCTTGGCCTCCATGATCCATAGTGATCTTTGCATGCCAGTCAGCTCAGAGACCCTCCTCTCGGATGATACTATTCTCTTCCCACCACCAGTACAAACCTTACAGGCAATTTTTTGCACTAGCTACTGCTCAGAATAATACAACAACATGGCACAAATCTGGGTCAGTCAGTGCAGTGGGTGGGTAGTAATTTTCCCTTTCATCTGTTATTTACAAATTGGGCAGTGATTCCAGAAATTCTCAGTAATATTTTAAAAACATAAATGATAATGAAAGTGTATTTGACTTTTCCATCAGAGATCACCTGTAGGTCATCAGTCTTGTTTCTAGGATGTCATCCATCAACTGGGTGTAATAGCTCCTCTCTGTAGGGACTATTCCAGCAGCTCTCCTTTAAATGAAGGTGTCAGCTCCCTGCCTCCTACTTGCATCTTTTAGCAGCTCCAGTAATGTTCTGGACTGGGATTCTCTGGAGTTCCTTACTAAAATTCCTCCAGCTTGATCCCTCTCAAGATCCTGCTAAATTACTGCTGCCAAAGCTGACTCATCCCCGGGGCTCAGGCTCATAAAAATGCTTTTAAAGAGCAAAGTTTTTGCCTTTGGAAATGGATCACCTCCCAGTGTCACTAGGTCACATGGCCATGAATCAACTTTAACGAATGCAAAAAGCAATGTCCATTTTGCTTCCTCTGTGAAGGTTACAATGATGCTCTTTTTGCCTTCTGCTTATATCCCCAAATTCATTGTCTTTGCACCCCAGAGACAGGACAACCACTGTGGTTTAGTCTCCAGTATCTTCCCATCCCCCTGTTTACTCCAAGCAGATTTGGCTTACCATGATTAATTTACATTTGACAGAAAGATACACCTTTCATTGCCTGTCTGGAAGAAATCCTTTTGTCAGCACTCCTTAATACAGATTTCAGGATATATTTTCATATACTTTTCAGTACATATACACAACTCCTTAAATATCATCCATATATGTCTCATGCAATGATATTAATGACCGGCATGATCCTGGCTTTCGTTTAAGATCTCACATGACAGTCTTTATGGATAGATACTAGTGTAAGCAGAGTCAGGATGAGCTCTACCCTGACATCTGGTGGTGAATTATGGCGAGTGTGGAAAAGAACTCCAGGGGCTGATCTTGTTTGCATAGGCACACCCACTCGCCTGGCACAAAACACAGCAACTGAAAGTGGTTACTTTGGCTGGTGTGGGATCCCCAGTTTCTCTATTATTGGGGCAGGAAGAATAAAGTTTTGTTACCCTGATTCTGTGAATCAAGGCCAGTGGAACTGTTGTATGACAGAAGGACTGAGTGAGTCCTTCACCATTACCTAAGTAGCACTTGCTTGACAAGGGGCATGGGTTACAAAACCCAGTGAATTGAGAGAGGATGGGGACGGGTATTTGTACCTGATGGTATGGGCCCCCTCTGAGGGTTTGAAACACCAATTGCACTGCCTCCTCTCTCCACTGTTGAATGTCAGAGCTAACTTTGATTCCCTTAGGAGTCTAGTTACAGGCTGCTGAGCTGAATTCACTTTGGGCTAATGGTGCACCAGCACTGGGGCTCCCCTACTATACTATGAGCTGAAATCACAAAAGAGCTGATGTTATTAAGAGCTGAGATCACTGAGTGCTGTGTTAACTAGTGGGGGAGCCTGAAGCTATATTGCTCAGCAGCTGGCGGAGCAATTTGTGGGGACGACTGGAGGAGCAGCGAGCGGCGTGGAGCCTTGCGGGGCCGGTTGGAGTGGCCCAAGGAACGGCGAGTGGAGCTGTTTGCGGGGACGGCTGGAACGGCTCACAGGTCGGTGAGCGGAGCGGAGCGGAGCAGCTTGTAGAGCGGAGCAGTTCGTGGGATGGCAGGAAAGTGGACTGGCTCGTGGTAAAGGCTGCGGCGGAACTCCCACGGAGAAACAGACGGCTGGCCAGCCTCGGATCATGTAAGGTGCTCCTTAACACCCTGCGTGCCCCCCTTTTACTCTGGGGCTGCACTGACCAGGGACAGAGACTTTGGGGGTTGTTGGACTTTTGGGACTTTGGGTGCTTGCTGGACCCAAGAGACTTTGGGGCTGTTGGACTTTGGGGACTCTGGGTGATTTTTGGGTTGCTGGATTCAAGAACCAAAGGGAAAGGACACAGCCCAATTTGCTGGGGTGGGTTTTGCTCATGGTTTGTGTTATGAATCCTGTTTGTGGTGTTTTTTCCAATTTTATGCTGATGTCGTTTACCTCATGTTATTAAACATTTTCTGCTACACTCAGACTCCGTGCTTGCGAGAGGGGAAGTATTGCCTCTTAGAGGTACCCAGGGGGGTGGTATGTAATTGTCCCAGGTCACTGGGTGGGGGCTCGAGCCGGTTTTGCATTGTGTTATTGAAACGGAACCCCTAGATACAGAACCCGGCCCTTGTTGCTGCCAACTAGATGGGCAGAAGGGTTACACTAGGAAAACAATCCGTTAGGTACAGTGAGTTTGTCAGGCTTATTAGGAGTTGCTGACTCAGAGTAGTGAATCCTTTGCCAATAGGCATCAACAAGACTCTGTGTTCCTATCAGATGTCAGGTATTTTTGAAAAGTTTTCACAGAGGATGATGCCACTGCCACTTTTCCCCTTTCCAAATATTAATGCCACTCTGTCTCTCTCCCTATTAAAAATGCTCCACATATTAGCTCTTCACTTCCTGCCTTCCTCCAGTTACACCGATTTAAAACTGTGCGATACTTGTCAGTATATGAAGTCATTTTTGGGAACAGTGTATTAACATTTCCAGTCAAAGACACCTAATATGCATTTGTTTACCCAGCAGTGTGTTGATTATGGTCCTGGATTTTTGGTTAAATGGAAAAACAAATGAAGAGATTCCCCAGTTCTTTCCCCTTCCTTTCTCCATCTACAAACACATGCACCCTGGAACACAGGGGTTATCATGGGCTAAGGAAGCAACAAGTTGTGTGAAGCAATGTGCCATATTAAAATATTGGCAGCATTTTCAGGGACCATTTTCCAGAGGCAGCAGTGGCTTAACTGAACATCCCAACACTACACTAACAGCTGAATCTGATATGCTGTGGGCCCCTTTCCATGTGCCTTGTGTGTCAGATTGGGAGATTTTACCGTACCAAGTTGTGTACCACTGTGGGCCAGGGATTGTATGTAATTCCATGGAGGAGGGTGACTGTCCTTCAGGAACTAAGAACAGTGGGGGGTGATTAGGTAAATTCACTCAGATAGTAACACCTGCAGAGCAATACCACCACCTGGGGAGCTCACATATACTGGTTCAAACTGGCTTCTCCAGCAACCAACAGACAAAGAAAGGACTTTTGGATATGTAGCCTGAGTTGAAACTGACTCAGGGCCTTCTTTCTGATCCAGCAAAGAGGCACATCCTTCTATCAAAGGGGGTCCCCAATCCTTTGGCCTTTGGCTCACTAAGGCCCCATAAGACTGATGCATGATCTCTGGTAAGTTTTTAGCATGTGTATAGGAGCTTTTATTTGTTTTTAATATGTTTTCTCTGTAACACTTTCTCCTTAAGAATAAATGTGCTTGCTTATGCAGGGCTGTGTGGTAACTTACAACTGCTAGTGATTAAGACATCAAAGAGAAAGCAAAATGCAGATGCTGGACTGCTGAGGCAGTCTGACTTGCTGGGGTTATCACAATATCAGCAGGGAACTGTGCAGTCTGGAAGAAACCCCGGTCAGGAGGGAAAGAGATGTGGGTCTCTGCCCAAAGAAAGGGGATGGCTGAGGAGCCAGGAGTCTAGTGTGGATGCCCTTGGTGTACCATGAGGGGGAATACAGGTGCAGTTGCCCTGAACTGTGCTACCTAGTATAAGAAGAACTTCCACTGATGTTGATTCAACGTTGCACTGAAACTGTTAAACAGCAGACCATTCAGGGAAAGCTCGTAAGCACAGGATACAGGACATATCAAATAGAACTCAATCCTTTAAGAGGCAAACATGGCCAGCAAAGTTGCTATTATTCAGAACTAAATGCAAAACTCTTCTCTTTGACTTAGCTTCTATAAGCTCTTTGCACACATAATGGACATACAAGACACGTACAAATGTAGTTGCATCTATGGAAATAAAGCAACTTTTCTTCTTGATGTTAAAATCTACGTAAACACTTTCTTTCCTTTGAATAAATTCCTGAGTATGTGCGGGAAAATGCTGACCAGAAGAAACAACATTGAATGTCACTGTATTAAAGAAAAACAGTTCCTGCAGTATCTGTATTCCTTCTGAAAGTTTTTACTTCCCAAACACCAGAATGAAGACTTAGATTTTCCTTAAAATAATTACCTAGACTGACAAGACCTACTCCTAATTGAATGAAAGCAGTTGATGAGATTGAGTTAACAATGAGATGCAATCTGCTTGGATGATTCCCCACCTGCTTTGGAATCAAAAAGCCAGAAGAGGTGGGTTGAGACTAGAAGTTTCTTTGGCACTTCTGTGTGTCCTTTACATATGCTCTCATTGCCGCCTTCCATAAATCTGATTAATTCACTTTTAAATTTGCATTCCAAGCACTATTTATTGGACAAATATAATTTGTATGTCACCATCTGTGAAGAAAGATTATTAAACAATAAAGCATTGAGAGACAAACAGTGGTGATGCATTGAGTCCAAAAAATAAGTGCTGAGAAGCTAGAAGATTTGTTCGACCTGAGTTTCTTAATTGTTTTAAGATGCTGACTGTGTTACTGGAGATGAAGTCCAAGAATGAGAAAACATTTACTGCTGCTGAAATATGAATTCTAGCTGTTAAGCTAATTATATGATGAATATCAGACTTAAGTTTCTTATATCCATGCTGTGCAGTTTTAATGCCTTTTTTCAGCTGAGCCATATAAATGTATTTCTGTTTTTATACAGAAATATATGAATGTCTTTTGCTACAGCCTCTAGTTACAAAAGGAATATTCTTGGGTACATTTTTAAATTACACTTCATGGGCCTGATCTTTTGCCCATTGAAATCAATGACAAAACTTCTGTTGACTTCAGTGGGCCTAGAATAAGACCTCACAGGGATTAAAAGAGTGCTGTCCCAAAGATGCCAATATTACAAGCAGCAGGAGCGTACAGTTCAACCATCCTATTTCTGTTTGGATGGTTGCTTAGAATGATAAAAATGTGGCTAGTGTAATGGAAACTGTTTTGGAAGATGAGTCCCGTGTTTGCTCAACAGCACACACATTTATCCCAATTCTGATCTTGTTTAAATCAGATAGGTGTAAATCAGCATTAACTCCATTTCAGATGAACAAGGACAGGATGGTGGTGTTGTGAATAGGCATTGAGAGGATGTTCCATGCATAAGAGCTTGGCTTGTTTAGCCTAACCAAAAGAAGGCTGAGGGGAGATATGATTGCTCTCTATAAATATATCAGAGGGATAAATACCAGGGAGGGAGAGGAATTATTTAAGCTCAGTACCAATGTGGCCACAAGAACAAATGGATATAAACTGGCCATCAGGAAGTTTAGACTTGAAATTAGACGAAGGTTTCTAACCATCAGAGGAGTGAAATTCTGAAACAGCCTTCCAAGGGGAGCAGGGGGGGCAAAAGACATATCTGGCTTCAAAACTAAGCCTGATAAGTTTATGGAGGGGATGGTATGATGGGGTAGCCTAATTTTGGCAATTAATTGATCTTTGGCTATTAGCGGTAAATATGCCCAATGGCCTGTGATGGGATGTTAGATGGGATCTGAGTTACTACAGAGAATTCTTTCCTGGGTGTCTGGCTGGTGAGTCTTGCCCACATGTTCGCCATATTTGGGGTCAGGAAGGAATTTTCCTCCAGGGCAGATTGGCAGAGGCCCTGGGTTTTTTTCGCCTTCCTCTGCAGCGTGGGGCACGGGCCACTTGCTGGAGTATTCTCTGCACCTTGAAGCCTTTAAACCATGATTTGAGGACTTCAATAGCTCAGACATAGGTTAGGGTTTTATTATAGGAGTGGGTGAGTGAGATTCTGTGGCCTGCGTTGTGCAGGAGGTCGGACTAGACGATCATAATGGTCCCTTCTGACCTTAAAGTCTATGAGCTAACACATAAGGGCAGCATGGCATAGGCAAAGACGTGGGGAGGCATGTGGGAGTAAGGGATGTCAAAGTGTTGGTGAGATGGAAGAAGTAGAGGGGAACAGGACAAGAGACAAAATTAGGTATGTGGACCAGGGTAGAGGGAAGGTGAACTTGTTCTTGAAAGCAAGAACAAGATGCTTGAACTTGATATGCAAGGCAAGGGGAGCAAGTGAACTTTAAATAGTGTGACCAATGGACAAGGAAGCATTTTGAACAGATTGTTTTGGAAAACCAATCATATGGGATTAGCGCTGGAAATTGCTGAGGTTCCAAGTCTAGGCACAGAGGCTGGGTGACTTACTGTAGGTCACACAGGTAGTTTACTGCAGTGACGAATAGAAACCACATCCTCCGAATCCCAGAATCATGTCTTACCCACAAGACTGTCTTTCTCTATATTGTGAATGAGATACTCTTAAATTTGCAACTGCAGTAAAAAAAGCCAATCTACTTTCTGCCTCAAGCTGGTCTATTTAATAAAATTTGCTAATCTAAAGTAACCGTTATCTCTTTCTTAAGTACCATTTATTAAGGTAACTTCTTTCATGAGAGTGCTGAAAATGTTGAAGTACTACTGGGATAGATTTTTTTTTAAGTGTGTTGAACCACATGTAAAATTTGTAGACACTTTAGGTGTCCTATCAATTCTATAACAATTCCTGACTGAGCTGCAGCAGCAGAATTTGTCAAAATGTCAGCTGAATCAAGAGGGTTTCCAGTTGTTGGAATTCTATATAAATGTTAAACAGCAGACTGCATGCTAGGCATGCTAAGAATGTGGCACAGACCAAATCCTGGAGATTGTGCTAGTGATGCTTTGAACTCCCACAGTATGGAGCTATACTATGGAATACCTATTACTTTGGCACCACCTGCTGGCTAAGAAGTAGCCTTGGGTATGCTTCTCACTTGGTGCATGCAAGTTCCAAAATGGTATAGCAGAACCACGAGGAAAGAGAATTAGGGTTATGCAAAATCACAAAATCATGAGCAAAAAGGACAACTTTCCACCTATGCAAAGTACTGTTTATTGTCTTTTAAAAAATCAACAGTGCGAAAACCCCCTCCCTACCCCCCCCAGTCTTTTTCCATTAATACATAACATACATGTATATTTTTCATACTCTCCAGGAACTATACATCTGAGCCTCTACATATAATTTCCATAGAGATTGGAAATTAACTTCCAGTAGGTGCCTTTGACAGTTACACTTAATTAAAATATGGTGTCATGTTGACTTAAATTGAGGTTCAACCACTTACTTGAGTAACTAAAGGTTTGTAGGATTGGGCTCCTAAATAGAAAGTTAATTGCTATCCTATTATCTTGTTGTGCCCATCTTGTAAAATACCCATTACATTCCCAAACATTCCTTAGAATTTAATGCATCAATAAGTCCTGAATTAGTCTTTTCATCATTGTGCAAATTGTTGGTTAATTACAGAACTAAGATGTGTCTGTTCCTCGCCAATCGATGCTCTAGTAGCAAGCATCATCAAGAAGAACAACAGTGTATTTGCTGGAGAGAGTTAGTTGAAATTTTCCTATATTAAAGGCATCACTGCACCCCTGTTGATAACAGTGTGTCTTCCATTGACATAAAGATTGATAGTTTTCTTTACAGAAGAGTCTCTTGGGCAGAAAACACAGGGAACTTCTACCATTCTGTAAGTTCAATGACAATGATGAAGCACCACCTAATGTCACGCATACTCACTGGAGTGCAGGTGAGGGAGTGAATACCCCAGAATAGACTGGAGCCTGATTTTGTAAATCACTGGGGTTTATGCATGTGGAGGACTTTCCAGAGCAATGCCCTAGTTACTAAGCTTACGGTCAGTATTGTCTTTGTTGAAACTCTGATCAATGAATGGCACATGAGAGTAAGTAGCCAAATTTAAATAAAAGGAATAAATCATGTGAAAAGGAGAAGGAGGGAAAGTTTTGATAATCAAACCTTTTAGCCACCAAAAAAAATATAAAATTACACAGAAAAAAGTCATTAACTTTGGCCCTGAGCCTGCAAACACCTACTCATGTGTATGACTTTATGCACTGTGGGTACTGAAGTCAAAATGGAGATGTGAGTGGGAGAAGGAAAGAAAATGTGGCATTGAATCTGGTATCATTGGAGAGGAAGGAAGACACAGTAAGAGATCTGAAATGTTGGCTGGGAGGTGCTGGCAGGACCTTGAGGGCAAGGACTCAGAATGGTAGGCAATGGGGAGCCTTGAGAGGGGAATAAGTAATGCAGAAGATAATCTTTGCAGTAGTATTTTGGACAGAGTGAGGATAATTGATGTTATGGAGTAGGAGGTAGAGATTGAGGAGGAGGTGGATTATTGAGATGGAAAAGGAAAGGCTAGATTTTCAGGATGTGTGGAGAAAGGAGAGGGAGGAGTTGAAGATTATTCCTATGAGTCTACATTGTCTACAGTAACATAGAATGTCATAGGCAGAGAGACGTTGAGAGAGAAAATAAGAAACGTTGACCATGTTGAGCTTGAACTGGCATCAGGCCATCCAGGATGTGTCAGAGAAATGGTCATATATCAAGCATGGCCAAACTGTGGCTTGTGAGCTGCAGGCAGGTCTTTTACACTTAAAGTGCAGCTCCCAGAGCTCCCCACATACTCCTCCCATTTTCCACCTACAAGACTGGGTAGGGGGGAGCTAGGGGTGAGTTGTTGGGAGCAGGAGATTCTGCCCTGTGGCAGGGTGGTGGGAGTAAAGGCTTTAGCCCGGGGGGGGGGAGGGAGGCATCGGGGAAAAAGCCCCGCACCTCGGTAGGTGCTGCCCTGTGGAGCAGGTTGTGTGTGTCTTGAAGTTCTTGAACTTCTGAAGATTATTGTATGCGGCTCGGAGGGTCAGTAAGTTTGGCAACTCCTGTCATAGATACTGATCAGGGCCAACAGAAACAGGATAGATTTATGAATCTCAGTAGAGGTGCTTTTAGACTCGCAGGGTGTGATGGAGAGGCTATAACGCCTGATGGAGAGTCTATAACATACATCACAGTATACACAATATGATATTTTAGCTTTTCATAACCGTGCTAAAAAGTTTAAAAAATGAGAAAAAAATCAGCTTTTATTTAACAACTCCCCTGTTAATTTACTGAAGAAAGAATTTCTTACAATAAGATGCAATAATATAATATAGTAATAAATATTAAAAGTACCAGGAAAGATAACATATCTAACAAGTTTATACAGAAACAGGAGCATTCACAAGTATCCACAATATCATCCTATTTAGATGGCAAGGGATTTTAGCTTAACTTGAATGACTATGAACTCTCCCCCACCCTTTTATAGAGCTTTAGACACAGCAATTTTTCTGTCAGACATAATTGGTTCAGGAACATTTAATGTAATCTCTAAAACAAATTGGAGATAGGATAAGGGTATTATCATTAGTCCAAAAACATCTGCTTGGGTGTATCCCTGCCAACAAACCTCAGATGCTTTTTGGCTTATCCACTAAGAACTAGTTATGCTGGATGAGCTTTTCAAAAACATCTAGAGGATTTGGGTGCACAGTTCCCATTAGGAGGCTTTGAAAAATCTCAGCCTCTCTACATTATACTGTGGTCCGCCATTTGTTTAGACAACATTCCTGCATACTAAACCAATGTTAGAGTAGCCATGCAAGTCTTGCTGCTTAAACAGAGAGTAAAGGCAGGCATTCTGTTTTAAAACAGGTGAGGAGATAAATATACTTTACCTCCTTACGAGTCAGTAAATTCCCTACATGCTAAGAGAATTAGACTGAATATAACCTTAGCCGGAAATTGGTTTAACAAGGTACATATTTTCTGTAAATTGTTTTTTCTCAGCAGCATTTAAAATAAAATTCCATTTATAAGCTAGTTTGATTCTATTTATCTCTATTCAATCATGTCTATGGGGCATTATAACAAACTCATCTACCCAGTAGTTATAGTCTCTTCAGAACATGCCTTGTCAATTTCTTTTCATCAAAGCTATGACCTGAATGGAATCTGACATTGGGCTCTGTGCCTTCTCTTAAATACTGTAAACTGCAATTTAGACCGGACGGAGGTTCTATCAATCTGGTTTATGGAAACATATCCCTTTTCCTCCAGGGAAACTTGCAAATACTTCCACAGGAAGATGGTGGTTGGAGTATAATTATCAGGATTTCTTCTGCTCTGGAGTTGATAAAAGCACTGTAGCTCAGCAGGGAAGATTTAACTTAAGATTTTTCTAACCAGTGTAATATGTGGGCATCAGAAGTTTGATAAATGGGAAAAAAAGAGAAAGCCAGACAGAAATGAGGGGAAGGGGAAGAAGAGGCCAAGTTTAAGGAAGGTTTGATTGTTAATTTAAGGTAGATTGGGCAAAGCAAAGGGGTTTGATAATGGGGCAGTGTTTAAAGAGTTATATGAATGTTGTTTTTCTATCAAGCAGCTTTCCACTGAATACCATTAGCATACCTTTAGCTCTGTACAAACACGTAGTAAGACAGTCTCTGGTTCAAAGAGCTTACAATCTAAAGAGACAAAGTGTGGGAGGGGAAACAGAGGCACAAAGTGACTTGCCTAAGGTCACACTGCAGGTCATTAGCAGATATGGCAACAAAATCCAGGTCTCTTGATTCCCTATTCGTTGTCTGCTCCACTTGACCACACACTGGGTCTCCCTTTCTTCTTTCTGGAGTCTTTGTCTCAAAGCATTCAGTTGGAAAATCTATGAACTTCACCCAGTTCATCTTGCAACCTGAAACTCCTTGCCTCATGATTGCTCAGACTGCATAGAATCTTAGGACTGGAAGGGACCTCAAGAGGTTTTCTAGTCCATTCCCTAGCACTCAAGGCAGACTAAGTATTCTAGACCATCCCTGGTAGGTGTTCATCTGACCTGCTCTTAAAATCTCCAATGACAGATATTCAACAACCTCCCTAGGCAATTTGTTCCAGTGCTTAACTACCCTGACAAAAAGTTTTTCCTAATGTCCAACCTAAATTGGCCTTGCTACAATGTTATCATTTCGCCCCCTCAGTCTTCTCTTCTTCAGACTAAACAAACACGTTTTTCAATCTTTCCTCATAGCTCATGTTTTCTAGACCTTTAATCATTTTTGTTGCTTTTCTCTGGACTTTCTTCGATTTGTCCATATTTCTCCTGAAATGTGGCGCCCAGAACTGGACACAATACTCCAGTTGAGGCCTACTCAGCATGTCATTACTTCTTGTGTATTACTTACAACACTCCTGCTAATACATCCCACAATGATTTTCTTTCTTTCTTTCTTTCTTTCTTTCTTTCTTTCTTTCTTTCTTTCTTTCTTTCTTTCTTTCTTTCAAAAGTGTTACAATGTTGACTCATATTTAGCTTGTGATCTACTATGGCCCCCAGATCCCTTACTGCAGTACTCCTCCCTAGGCAGTCATTTCCCATTTTGTATGTGTGCAACTGATTGTTCCTTCCTGAGTGGAGTACTTTGCATTTGTCCTTACTGAATTTCATCCTGTTTACTGCAGATAATTTCTCCAGTTTGTCCAGATCATTATGAATTTTGTTCCTATCCTCTGAAGCACTTGCAACCCCTCCTAGCTTGGTATCGTCCGCAAATTTTATAAGTGTACACTCTCTATGCCAGTGTCTAAATCATTGATGAAGATATTAAACAGAACCAGACCCAAAACTGATCCCTGCAAACCCCACTTGATATGCCCTTCCAGCTTCACTGTGAGTCATTGATAACTACTCTCTGGGAACGGTTTTCTAACCAGTTATGCACCCACCTTACAATAGTTCCATCTAGATGTGTTTCCCTAGTTTGTTTATTAGAAGATCACGTGAGACAGTATCAAAAGCCTTACTAAACTCAAGATATACCATATACCACTTCCCCCCATCCACAAGGCTTGTTACCCTGTCAAAGAAAGTTATTAGATTGATTTGACATGATTTGTTCTTGATAAATCCATGCTGTTACTTATCATCTTCTAGGTGTTTGCAAATTGATTGCTTAATTATTTGCTCCATTATCTGTCTGGGTTCTGAAGTTAAAATGACTGGTCTGTAATTCCCTGGATTATCCTTATTCTCCTTTTTAGAAATTGGCACTATATTTGCCTTTTTTCAGTTCTCTGGAATCTCTCCCATTTTCCATGACTTTTCAAACATAATCCTAATGGCTCAGATATCTCCTCAGTCAGCTCCCTGAGTATTCTAGGATGTATTTCATCAGGCTCTGGTGACTTGAAGACCTCTAACTTGGCTAAGTAATTCTTAGGACACATCTACCCAGCAAAGTTACAGCACCGGCAGTTACAGCGCCGCTCAGAGAGTGCAGAAGGAAAACCGCTGTTGTGTGTTCACACTGACAGCTGCCTGCATAATAGCGTGTTCACACTTGCGGCACTTGCAGTGCTATTCGGAGCGGTGCACTCTGGGCAGCTATCCCACAGAGCACCTCTTTCTCTTTTGCCGCTAAGAGCTGTGGGAAGGCGGAGGGGGTTGCGGGGCATCCTGGGTCCTGTCCCAGTGCCCCGTGATGCATTGCTTCACATCCCAGCAACCCCTGTGCTTTCGTCTGCATTTGGCGTCATCTTTCAACGGTTTGTGTACTGCGTGCCCTGCTTCTTCGGGCTGCAGGAATGGATCCTGAACTGCTGACCAGTATGCTGCTCGCTCTGACCAACATGTCATGAGTGGAAGTGGAGTTATTCGTTAAACTACAAAGGCAAAAGGAGTGCGACAGTGATCTCACCACGTGCAGTAGCTACGACATGAGATTGCTTGTGGCATTCACAGAGGTGCTGACCATAGTGGAACACTGCTTTTGGGCAGAACTTTCGCATGAGGAAAGCCACATTCATAGGACTGTGTGATGAGCTTGCGCCAGCCCTGTGGTGCAAGGACATGCGAATGAGAGCTGCCCTATCATTGGAGAAGCATGTGGCGATTGCACTGTGGATGCTGGCTACTCCAGACTGCTACCAATCGGTCGGTAACCAGTTCAGAGTGGGAAAGTCGACCGTTGGAGTCATGTTGATGGAAGCATGCAGGGCCATTAATTGCATCCTGCTTTGAAAGACCGTGACTCTGGACAACGTGCGTGACATTGTGGATGGCTTTGCATAAATGGGCTTCCCTAACTGTGGCAGGGCGATAGATGACACGCACATTCCAATTCTGGCACCAGACCACCTAGCCACCGAGTACATTAATCACAAGGGGTATTTCTCAATGGTTCTCCAGGCGCTTGTGGATCACTGTGGGCATTTCACAGATATTAACGCTGGATGGTCTGGAAAGGTGCATGACACATGCATCTTTCGGAACACTGGCCTGTTCAGGAAGCTGCAAGCAGGGACTTTCTTCCTGGACCAGAAGATCACCATAGGGAAGTTGAAATGCCCATTGTGATCCTGGGAGACCCTGCCTACCCCTTAATGCCGTGGCTTATGAAGCAATACATGGGGCAACTTGACAGCAGCAAGGAGGGGTTCAACAACAGGCTGAGCAAGTGCAGAATGACTGTTGAGTGTGCATTTGGCCACTTAAAAGCCTGCTGGCGCTGCCTCTATGGGACATGACTGATGACAATATTCCTATGCTTATAGCCGTGTGCTGTACGCTCCATAATATTTGTGAAGGGAAGGGTGAAAGCTTCATTCAGGACTGGACCGCAGAGGCTCAGTGCCTGGAGGCTGAGTTTGAACAGCCAGAGACCAGGGCTATTAGCGGGGTACAGCACGGGGCCATAAGGATCAGGGATGCCTTGAGACAGCAATTTGAAGCTGAAAGCCACTAATATTTATTGCTATGCTTGGGAGTGCAGTGCTTGTAATGCTAGGAGGTGATTGGTGCACATGATGCAAGAAGGGGCCTTAACATACTTTTATGTTGCTTTGCAGTGCTCTTTTTGCTTTCACTTAATAGAATAAAGATTGCTTTCAAACCAACACAATTCTTTTATTAAAAGACAACAACCAGAGGAGAGAGTCAAATGAAAAAATACATCACAGGGAGGGGGATGGGGGAAGGGAAGGCCTCAAGAGGCGGAGGGGTCCTGGAATGGCTACAGATTTGTGTATGTCCAGGGATCATAACCAACCTTCTCCTTTGCAGTACAATGCAGCGGGTGCTGTACTTCAGCCGGGCCAAACTGCAGAGGGATGGGTGTTGAGTGCAGTGTGTAGTGCGAGTCCACACTGCTGGACTGTGAGGAGGGAGAAGTGGAATGCGGCGGGTAGAGAGTGGAGCTAGTAGGTTGATAAGAGTGTGTTGGCGGTGGGGTGGGGGAGGCTGAGTTTTGCGACAGAGGCTGCAGGAGAGGGTGGGCATGGAGCTGCTCCGTTTGAAGAGCTAGTATCACCTGGAGTATGTCCACTTGGCGCTCCAAAACGTTTAAAAGGTGCTCTGTGGCTTCTTTCTGGTGGGCTGCATTCTCCTTTTGGTCCCTCTTCTTGCTGTCCTGCCACTCCTTCAATTCCTTTTTCTCGATGGCGGAGTGCATCATAAACTCACGGAGAAAGTCCTCCTTAGTTCTTCTCGGCCACTTTCTAATTCTGCGCAGCCATTCTGCCGCCAATAACAAAGAGGGAGGCTCTTTGTCTGCAACACAAACAACACTGATTCAGTGGTTTAAAACACAGCCAGTACTCACACACCTGTCACTAACTGGCTGACCCCAGGCAAGCATACATAAGCCACAAGACCCCCAAAATGATGAGTAGCCGCAGGGGCAGGGTAAATCACTGTATGCTGGGCACGTGGCTCTTGGATACAGCCAGCACTGTAGGGGGGGCCTGATAATCATTCCTACCCCCACACTTTCCACAGGATGTGATCATTATGGAAGATATCTCGCTGCTAAGGGTGAGCAGGGAATCAAGGGAGGGTCTTCTTCAAGCCTGAGGCTTCCGCCCTGGCCCCTATGTGGCTCATCTGTGTGCAGCAATGGTCCCGTTCTCCTCTCCCCCCGTGATGGCACAGTGGCACAGGAAAATTACCCAAGTAACCTGTGCCAGTGGATTGCCCAGTATCTCCATGAGAGTTTCCTGGATATCTCTGAGTGAGATGCCCGTGAACTGAAGGAGTCTATCAACAGCCTGTTCTGCCGCTCAGACTAGGCATGCAGTGGGAGACAAGCCTGCTTTCTGCAACTCTCCTGCCCCAACAACTCGCTTCAGAAATTCACAAAATCAGATCCACTTACCAGGGGCAGGGCCGGCTCCAGGCACCAGCTGAGCAAGCTGGTGCTTGGGGCGGCAGATTGTTTGAGGCGGCATTCTGCCCAATCCTAGGGCGGCACGGCCACCTTTTTTTTTTGTTCCGCTCCGGCCGCCTGTAGGGGGCGGTGGCGCGGAGAACCAGATCACCCTGCAGGGCAGTCCTCTTCCTTCCCTCCCCGCCGACCGGAGCGGAGCCCTCGCGGCAGGCGGCAGGAGGCGGCACAGCAGGAGGGGCCGCGTGGCAGCGCCCCTGCTGTAGCCCTGGCAGCCCCCTTCTCTC
>NW_020664562.1:7931742-7975234 GCF_002925995.2 Terrapene triunguis | reverse complement strand
TTTGCTTGGGGCGGCCAAAAAGCCAGAGCCGGCCCTGACCAGGGGCCTCCTCTCCTGTTTGCACTTTACCAAAATCCGACTGCTGTGACTGGCTAGGCTCGTCTGGGGTAGAAAATAGCTCCTTGCTGCATGCATCTCTGGCCTCCGAGTCATCTTCTGCTTCTGGGTCCCCCTCCCCCTCTTCATCCAAGATTGCCTCCTCCTGGCTCAGTCCACTCTCGACTGGCACATGAGCCAACGAAGTATCCACAGGGGCCTTCGCAGTGGAGGTGGGGTCACCACCGACTATCGCATCCAGCTCTTTGTAGAACTGGCACAGCACCGGAGCACAGCACTGGAGTGGCGGTGGGCCTCCCGCACCTTGTGGTAAGTGTTCCTCAGCTTCTTCACTTTTAACCTGAACTGCAATGTGTCCCAGTCATGCATCGTGAAATCTGTCCGTAGGTATCATAAATCCTATGACTGGAGTGCAGCTGGGACTGCACTGCCTCCTCTCCCCAAATGCTGATGAGGTCCAGCAGCTCGGCATTGCTCCAAGCGGGGGATCACCTGGTGCGTGGAGCAGGCATGGCCAGCTGGAAAGATGCGCTGAGACCACTGCACGCATCACCGAGCAAACAGGCAGTGGACTTTCAAATTTGCAAAGGAATGTATGGCGTGGGGCTGACGGTTGGTCACCTGAGGGCAGGGCAGTAGAGTCAAACTGATGACCAGAGAGGCGAGAACAGGCATTGTGGGACACCTCCTGGAGGCCAATCTCAGCACTGTAATCGCAACGGTGTCTACACTGGCACCACAGCACAGTAGCCCGGCGCAGAAAGCTATACACCTCTCATGGGGGTGGTTTTTTTAGAGCGCCAGAACTGTGCAGTTTCTGCACACTAAGTGGCTTGGCAGTGTGTACACCTTGAGAGTTACAGCGCAGAAAGCTGCTTTACTGTGCAGAAACTTGCCAGTGTAGACAGGGCCTTAGCCTCTGATCCTATCCTATCCTCATTTTCACTAGATGTCCAATCACTACTAAACTTTTTGGTGAAAACTGAAACAAAAATGTCATTTAGAACTTCTGCTATTTCCACATTTTCTCTTATTGTTTTCCACCCTCTCACTGAGTAACAGGTTTACCCTGTCCTTGGTCTTCCTTTTGCTTCTAATGTATTTGTAGAATATTTTCTTGTTACCCTTTATGTCTCCAGTTAGTTTAATCTTGTTTTGTGCCTTGGTCATCATGCGAAAATATATCATATATTAAAACCTCACTTCATATTTGGTGATGGAATATTAAAACTGTAGATTTTCAAATTTAAAACATTTCCTAGAGGGCTTGTAGGTGTATTAAGGGTATTTAAGACAGCTGTTAATTTTATCAGCAATAAACGGCAAGTATCAAATACTTCCCCATGGAGTGCTTTATGCACTGCAGATTGTGGCTATTCATGTATGTTTTCTGAAGTATTGTGAAGCAAGATTCTTATGAACCCTTTGGAGATTCAAACCCTACTTACCATAATTACATTACTGCACTTCCTTATTACCCAAGAAGCCAGGAGTGGTTTTTAATTTAAATGTTAAGTCACTTTCTAGTTTTCAGAATGATCTGTAATTTGTTTCTTTAGATGAAGCTTAGAAACTAGAGGATGAATAATTAGATGAACAGATGAAATTAAAGGTATAAAGGATCCTCTTATGGCAGTTCTCCCCCTGGACTGTTGTAATGCCATTATTTATCCTTGCATGTTTCCTGTTCTTCCTACTGTAGATGTGTATCTTGTTCAAACAGCAGCAGTAACAATGCTTCCTACTGTTTCACACTGCAGAGAGGAACAAAGAGAGGAACTGAATTCACTGAGTTCAGGCAAGCATGTTCTACCCCCTCTATAAACACCCCCTTCACCTCAAGAGAAGCTCTTATGCAGGAACACCGCACAATTCTGGGGCATTCTAGGATTTACGGGGCATCAGTCTAGAAAGGGGCAAGATTATTGTGATCTTTTGGCCTGCATAGTTCTCATCTTGGAATAGGGTTGGATCAGTGACTTTCCCCACTGCTGAATATTTATCTTGTACAATTGCTTACTTATGTTTCTTCATTAAAATTCCTTTAATTTCTACCAGGTATGTCACTCACTGGTCTTGACAGCATATTTTTTCCTGTTTCATTCTGGGTAATTTTCTAACAGGCCCCTCGGGTGTAGGCATAGAACCCTGGAACACACATGTTGTGGGTTATTTATTCTGTATATTTTTTTACATCTGGTTCTTTGGCTACACAAATCTATTTTAGTAAATGATCATATAGCATTAATTCTGCTAGAGCTTTCTCAGTGATGGATGGTGGTGCAGACATACACGACAACAGAAAAATACCACCACAGCATTACAAATTTCTACAACTTCTCCCTTCAGTAACATACATATGCCACATGCACCTTCAGATGGCAGTGCACTGTGTCATGTACGTGGCTACAGTCTCCTCCCAATAAAATTGGAGCATAACACCAATAAAACACATTTTCCTAAAAACATTTCCTACTCTGCTGATTTTTGCATGCAAGTGTATAATGTGGCCCATAATTAGCATATTGGAAGTAGATGCCAGCTAGATGTGCTGCTATGCACATGCGCGCGCACGCACAAACACACACACACAAATTCTGCCCCCTTGGCACAATGCGGGGCAGCATTTCACTTCTGCACTAGGAATGTTATTAAACCACTCCCTCCCATTGCACTCTACCAGTGCAGTATGCTACTAGTGCTGTGAATTGCAGTGCTAACCTGGGAAGCTCAGGATGCAGAATCTGCTTTCTGAATTTATTTTTTAAAAGGGATTCCTCCTTTTAATTGTTGACATTGCCATGCATAAAGGCCCAATTGTTTTTTGTGTTTTTGTTGTTGTTGTTGTTGCTGGTTTTTTTTTTAAGTTATTGTCAATGTGAAAAAAAAAGTTTGGGGTGTCTCTTTGGCATACATTAACTCAATTATTGATTGTTTATTAAAAAGCTTTTACCTGGGGAGAGGGGGAAAAAGCCTATGAAAAGCAGCCAGCTGTGTACAGTATGCTACTGTCTTCAGCCAACACGTAATGCTATTATCCAAAGCCATTTGTAAAGGACACTGTCAAGCATCAGACAACTATGATAGCTTTCCCAGGATGTTCACCCTTCCTCTTGCGTATCTTCTCTTTAAGGGCAATAATTAAGGTTACTATCAGTGGATACTTTTAACAAACTAATAAACAAAACCCCGACCCAGGAATACTATGGGTTTGATTTTCAGAAGAACTCAGCACTCACAACTGGAATCACATTTTCAAAAGCACTAAGTGGTCATATTCTCAAATGTCCTTTTTGAATATCTGGCCATATGGGGAAAAAACAAAAGGATTAATAGCAGATATAAGTCCAGTCAGAATTGTGAGCCTCAGTCTATTATGGCTAAATCTAAAGTCTGCTGAAGTCAATAGAAGTTATTCCACTTACTTCAATGGGTTTTGGATTAGGCCCTTAGAGTCTAATCCTGCTCACACAAATGAAGGACAAAACTCTCCCTGACTTCCATGGAAGGAGCATCTGTCCCTTAATAGTTTAAATCATAGGCTGCAGAGATCATGCTGAAGATCATAGTTTCTATGAACTGAAGAAGAAGTTATTTCAGTTCCTTTTTCATTTTAAACTGAAGGATATCAATAACAGTATGCGATATGTATAAATTTAAATGTTGCAAGTTGATTTTTGCATCAATAAACATTATACATTAAGCCTTTAAGAGCTCATTCCTATAGTGTAGAAAATCAATATTATGCTTTCATGTATTATGGTACAGTTCATAATCTCATTAATTATTTTAATTCCATCTGGAAAGCTTCAACTTTACAGAAATAAAGGCAAAAATCTGCCGCCTACAACTGGAGTTTACAACCTAGGAAGCATAATTTACCCTCATTTCCACACAATCATTAGCACAATTAACTTTAATGCACTGCAACATTAGACATATTAACATCACAGTGCAGAACACAGTTATCTCCTTATATGCCATGCTCACCTAAAGGCCTTATCCAAAACCCTTTGGAGTCAATGGGAGTCTTTCCATTGACTTCAAAGTGCTTTGGATTAGGCCCTAAATGGGCTAGTAAAGTGTTCGTTCTTTATAGAGGGGAACTCTTCCTCCTTGTAGACTTTTCAAAATATGGGATAATGGCATTTTCAATTTTATATTTCTCGCTTCCATTTTGGCCTCTAAACTGGAAGAAAGTAACTTGAGAAAGTGTCATATATTAGATACCAGTATTATATGGGTAAGATTTTCAAAGCCAGCAAAGGGTTTCAAATGCACAGGTCTCATTAATTGCATGGTGTCATTGAAAATGCAGTCATAATGTGGGGGCAGGAGGAATTTGTACTCCTCTACCATATAGAGTGGTGGCGATGTTTCCGAAACTTGCAAACAGGGAGGGGCCTAGAAAAGGTGGCCTAAAAATTGCCTGCCCTACAACAACTGGCCAGCAAGCCGCGGCTGGCAGTTTAACCCAATCTGCGGCTGAAACCAAAAGCAAAATTTGAGAAAACTTACCATTGGTGTATGGAATGTTCGTACCCTCATGGATCGAGAAGCTGTTGCAAGACCTGAGAGAAGGACAGCTCTCATTGCTCGAGAACTAGTCCGCTACAACATCGATATAGCGGCATTAAGTGAAACAAGATTGCCTGGGGAAGGTTTCTTGAGTGAACCAGGAGGTGGTTACACCTTCTTCTGGAAGGGTAAGACTGAGACAGAGGACAGAATACACAGAGTTGGTCTGGCAATAAAAACCTTATTGATGCATCAACTCCCAGATCTTCCAGTGGGTATCAATGAAAGATTGCTGAAGCTACGCTTCCCACTAAATGCCAAACGTCATATCACCATCATCAGTGCATATGCACCCACTTTAACATGCTCTGACAACTCAAAGGAACAATTCTATTCTCGACAGACTGATCAAGGCCACACCTGTAACAGATAAACTACTCCTACTTGGAGATTTCAATGCCCGAGTCGGGGCTGACAGCGAGAACTGGAAAGGAGTAATCGGGCCACATGGTGTAGGCAAAATGAACAGTAATGGATTACTTCTTTTGAGTCTTTGTTCTGAAAATGACCTGACCATTACCAACACTCTGTTCCGACAAGCGGACAAATACAAAACGACGTGGATGTACCCTAGGTCCAAACAGTGGCATCTGATAGATTATGCCATTGTTAGAAGGCGAGACATCCGAGACGTACTGATTACCAGAGTAATGCGAGGCGCAGAGTGCTGGACAGATCACAGATTAGTCAGGACGTCTCTTCAACTCTACATCGTTCCTTCTTGGCACAAACGCCCTAAGCATGTGCGACCTGCTTTCAATATAGCCAAACTGAAGGATGCTCAATGTTTCAACAAATTCCAGAAGAGTCTTGATGACAAATTGACATCCCACGGACAACTGATCGGTACTGTAACCAAAAAGTGGGACCAGTTCAAGCAGATAGTGACTGACACAGCAATAACATCTCTTGGACCAAAGAAAAGAACACATCAGGATTGGTTTGATGAGAACCAAGAAGAAATATGCTCAGCACTGGAAGTAAAGAGAAAAGCCTTTATTGAATGGCAGAATGACCCCTCCTGAGTCTCTAAACGGGACCATTTCAAGTACCTTCAGAGCAAAACACAGAAAGACCTCCGTCAGATACAAGATAACTGGTGGGAGAGCAAAGCCAAAGAAATTGAGCACTATGCTGAGACCCACAACCTAAAGATCTTCTTCAGTGCTATTAAGACTGTCTATGGACCTTCTAAACCAAGGACCACCCCATTGCTCTCATTAGACAACACAACGCTGATTAAAGATAAAGAAGGCATCAACGAAAGATGGCGAGAACACTTTAGCAACCTTGTCAATAGACCATCAACCGTGAATAATATTGTCCTTAATGAAATTCCACAACAACCTGCTCTGACAGATCTTGACTTTCCGCCCACTATAGATGAGATTAAGAAAGTTGTTAGCCAGATGAGTTCAGGGAAAGCTCCTGGAAAAGATGGGATACCAGCAGAGATATATAAAGCAGCAGGTCCAGCAGCACTAGTAGCGTTCCACACCATGATCATCAACATCTGGGAGGATGAAAACATACCACGGGACCTTCGCAATGCTACTATTGTCTCTCTTTTCAAGAACAAAGGCAGCAAAGCAGAATGTGGAAACTATAGAGGCATATCCCTCCTCTCTGTTGGAGGGAAGATCATCGCCCGCATCATCTTGAACCACCTAATAGCCAGTATTTCCAAGGCAAAGCTACCTGAAAGTCAATGTGGTTTTCGACCTGGCCGGAGCACAGTCGACATGGTGTTTGCTGTCAGACAAATACAAGAGAAGTGCATTGAACAGAACATGCACCTGTATGCTGTCTTCATAGATCTGACAAAGGCGTTTGATACCGTCAACAGGGAAGCCCTTTGGACCATTCTAACACGACTTGGCTGCCCAAGAAAATTTGTCCAGATTATACGCCTTTTTCATGACAGCATGACAGGCGAAGTATTGTCTGATGGAGCCACATCAGCCTCCCTTTAACATCACCAATGGCGTGAAACAAGGATGTGTTCTCGCTCCTGTCCTATTTAACCTGTTCTTTGCATGTGTCCTTAACCATTCAGTGAAAGATCTGGACCGAGGTATATACTTGAAATACCGGCACGATGGTTCACTTTTTGACTTCCGTCGCCTGAATGCAAAGACTAAGACAGTGCAGAAACTCCTTCTTGAGGCACTCTTTGCTGACGATTGTGCCCTCATGGCTCACACTGAAAATGATCTTCACCACATTGTCAACAAGTTTGCTGAGGCCTCGCAACTTTTCGGACTAACTATCAGCCTCGGAAAAACAGAAGTTCTCCATCAATCTGCACCTGGATCAAATGCTTCTGTCCAGAGTATCTCCATCGACGGCACTCAGCTGAAAGTAGTGGAGAACTTTAAATATCTGGGTAGTGTCATATCCAGTCATGGATCACTGGATAATGAGATCAACGCACGAATATCCAAAGCAAGCCAGGCACTTGGCTGTCTGCGTGTCAAAGTTTTAAATCACCATAACATCCGGATGTCAACAAAACTGCTTGTGTACAGAGCTGTTGTTCTTTTATCTCTTTTGAACGGGTGCGAAACATGGACACTATATAGGCGTCACATCAAGCAGTTCGAAGCATTTCACATGCGCTGCCTCCATAACATCACGAAGATCCGCTGGCAAGACAAAGTGCCCAATCTCGAAGTCCTCGAGAGAGCCCAGATGACAAGCATCGAAATGATGATCATGAAGTCACAGCTACGTTGGACCGGTCATGTCAGCCGCATGGATGCCAACAGAATCCCCCGGCAGCTTCTGTATGGTGAGCTCTCCCAGGGCATCCGGCATATAGGTCGTCCATGGAAACGTTACAAGGACACCATCAAAGCCAATCTGCAGTACAGCAGTATCAAACCTAGGGACCTTGAGGACGCTGCCAGCGATAGAACACAGTGGCGTGCAACAGTCAGAAATACCTGCATCGCCTTTGAGGAAGACCGCTGCCGGCGTCTACAAGAGGCACGCGAACGACGTCACAGAGCATCAGCAGCGCACAATCCACTGACCGCGAACTTCCCATGCACCATCTGCAGCAAAATGTGCACCTCTAGAATTGGCTTGTATAGCCATCAGAGGGCACACCATAAGACCAACAACTGATGATCTGCACAGATTTGTCATCATCGGATCGATGGACTACCAAGAGACCAGCTACATACCACACATCTGTACTTTGAATGTAAAATGAAAAGACAAGGAAGGGTTTAATTATTCTCAACAGATATTGTGCTTTAATTTGCATAAGAAATCAATAAGGATACTTTATTATTAATTTATACTGAGCCTTTTGCAAATCTCAAAGCACTTTGCAGAATTAACTATATATTGTACAAAGAGGGATCACTTCCTGTCACTGCCCCTGCAAAATGTAGGCACATCTGGTGAACATCGGTTCAGGATGAAGTTGCATGACAATATGAAATATCTGGATCTGTGCTAAAGTATTAATAAATAATACTTTTTGTATATGGCATCTTCTCCACTATTTTTCAAATATAGTAGCATGGAAGGAAAAGGATCTTCAGCTGTATCAGATCCTGTTTTCAGTTGCTTATAACATTGAAAATGTTTAACTGTTCAAGCTGAAATTTTCTATACTGGGAGTCTGCCTCAGGCTGAATCCTTTTGGAATGTTTCAGCTAAAATGGTCCAGCTTTTTCTCAGAACAAGATTAGGGAAAGAGAAATTGGGCAGTGTGTGGTGAATTAAGCAGGGAATGGCAAGAAGGGGAAAGACAGTCTCATGGTTAAGACAGTTGAATGCTGCCTTGGACAATTGGATTCTATCCCTGCCCCTGCCAAAGAGTTCCTTTATGATAGTGGGTAAGGGTCATGTAAACCAAAATTTTCACTGGTGGCCATTGTTCTTCATTTTCTCTGTACCCAGCTTAACACCTCTGGGGTCTGATTCGCAGAAGCGCTGTGCACTCACGGTGCAACTGAAGTCAACGGGAACTGTTCTTTGAACATACATAGTGCTATAAAATGCTAAGTACTCTGAAAAATCAAGTCTCAAATTGGGCACCCACAATTAGTTGACACCTTCAATAGTTTTTACCTTTAATGTCTGTGCCTCTGTTCTCCATGTGTAAAACAGGGATAATACTACCTCACTGGACAGGGATGTTGTGAAGATGAAGTAATTAACAGTTATAAAGGACTAAGTCCCAGATCATCAAGCGTATTTAAGTGCCTAAGATACTATGATGAGAGACCCATAGAAAAGTCCATAAGGCAATAATTAATTCTGTATTCCATGCAGGATTTGGATGGCATACAGTATATAGAGTATAGAGCTACACATTTTACAATGGGGATAAAACTAAATATTGAATAGCTTCTCATTAAGTGAGCACTATCTATACTATGCAGTGAATGAAGCAGTCCTGTGGAAAAAGTAGTGCTTGATCATATAATTAAAGATTGTATAATAATGCATATGCACAAGAGGGATAATTAATATTGCACAGACGACCTTAATTCTGGCGTTTCCTAAAATTTGAGTGCTTGACTTTGCCACCTTAACATTCTTTTTTTAAAATGTTATATGGCATTTATACTGCTGCAACTTCACCGACTTTCATGGAGTTACTCCTTTACATTGATACAACTGAGTGTAGAATCCAGCCTATAACCTTGAATTTGCTTCCTATTCTCTGATTTTCCATTTCAGCCTGATTATCACTAACTTCTAATGTTTGAGGTGTTCGTTCCCAGACAAGATGGAGCATGCTGTCTTGATAGGAGAAGTGCTGACTCAATTTTTTACAACCCTTATCAAAGTTGAGAGCGTATGTGTGGGGGAAATCTCAGCTTTGTATTGTGCACAGCTATTGATGATATTGTCCACATTCATGGGTTTTATCTACATTTAACTGCCTCTTCTGCACGCTCAGTGCAGTGAAATATTGGAAAAGCCTCTTTAATGACTAATGGCAAGAAAGGTGTTTCCTAATAAATATCTGGAAATTCCTTGGACTCTTTGTCAAGTGGATATAGAAACACTATTAGTGCTCTCTCTCTCTCTCTCTCTCTCTTTCTCTCTCTCTCTCTCTCTCTCGGAACAAGAGATTGAGAGAATTTCCACTATCACCCTCCTGTTCTATAGCTCTGCACATACCCTGGTTTGTTAGCTAGGAGGTGTCTTTTCCCTATCTCCTCCATAGTGTCTGTGATTTGCAGGATCATTTGCTAAACATTACAACACATTCTTTAACTCAAGCTGCAAGGCTGAGATTTTTGTGTTGCTTCTTTAGTAGTTTAACCTCCACAAAAAAATAAAGGCAGAATAGGTTTTGTTTGAAATTTGGTTCACCCATATTTGGATCTGTTCGGCAATGCTCATAATTACAGTGCACCATCATATTGCTTTAACTCATTGTGACCTGGTTGAGAACACATTCCAGACTTAGGGGATTTCTATTCCTCTAGCCATACTGACTCCTCTACTCCCCTTTCCTAGAAATTCAGCACCTTATCTCTCCCATGCCCCCCAAACAAATAAAAATAAAACCGTCACCAACAAAATTTGCAAATCTGTCCCCACTTTTCACCGGGTTCATTTTCTTGGATGTTATATCCCTGTTCCCAATCCATCAGACAGTTGTGCCTGTTACACTGCAAGCCCTCCAGAGCAGGAATTGCCTTTTCATCTCTGTTTGTATTTCACTCACCATAATGGAGTCCTAGTCCCAGTAGAGGATTTCAGCCTCCACCATAGTATCAGTGCTTTTTAACAGAAGAATAGAGGTGTTCAGTGCTTTCTGTCCACATATTGCTTTGAAAACTTTTACTAGAATGTAAAGGACACTCATTCATGTATATTACTTTCATCACCTGCTTAATAAGAAAGTTATATTGCTTTCTAGATGTCAGGCTGTACAGCACAACGCAAAATATTGGATAGAGAAATTGAAAAAATCCAGCAAAATAAAACTGATTAAACTCTTATGCCTATCCTACTTGGTGGCAATGTTTAATGAATAAAAATCAGCAGGACTTGGTGTTAAAAATGTATTCAAAAATACATCTAGAAGAACTAGCTACATATCACAATGCTTCATAGCAGAACGGAGCAGAGATTAATAAGGCATTTCCAACTATATTTTTTAATATCACAATGAAAACAAAACAAAACACTATTTAAGAAAATTCACTTAAATATTATCTGTTTTCTTTCACTCTTTAATGGGAGACTGGTAGAGGAGTGTCTGAATTACAGCCTGACCTTTGTCACCCAACTAATTAGAATCACGTCCACCCACAGCAACGTAGTATCAAAAACCTGTAGTAAATTAGACCCAGCTAATGAAAAGTGTCCCATTTCATTTCACAGTGCAACAGCTACATGAGTAATTAATATATATTATAGCACATAATAAACGTAGGTTAAAATTAATTTTTCGGTTTGAGGCTTAACACTAGGTCTAATGACTGCAGTGTATGATAATTCACCTAGTTTGGGTAAGTAGAATTTAATGTTATCCATTTTATAAATAATTACACACAGGTTCCTAGTTCATAATTGCTTAATTAACAATGTGACAAATATATGCAGAGGATCTTCACCAACTCTTCTCTGTGCTTTTAATTAACTGTTGATAGATCTTGCATTTCAAGTTAAAGCTTCCATTTAAACACTAGGGATAGAGGTGTGGTTTGGTGAGGCCTCCACTGCAACATTGTCATAATAAATGAAGGGCCAAGGTCTTCTGAGGCTTGAAGACTGAGTATAGTAGTGATGAGTTGACCTGGTCCCACTGAAGTAAACAATACTACTCCATCTAATAAAGTTAAGCATGTGCATAAGTGTTTGCTGGATCAGAGCCTTAGAGAAGTCAGGATATTTTAGGACGTGGTGGTGCAACGGTTATGTTACTATCAGTCCACCAACTACATCTTCCTACCTCTCGATACACATTTACAAGACAGGACAGTTTATGTAAAATATTGCTCTATCCCATAATCTTGCAGGACTTTTTTTAGGCTCAGAATTACCTTCCTCTGTCATGAGGTAAATTCTCCAAATTTAGGACTCACTTCTGTAAGGTGCTAAGCACTCCTGGGAGTAGCTGATAGCCTTGACCACCCACTGACTTCAGTGAGAATTGAGGGTGTTCAGCACCTTGCAGGATCAAGCCAATAGTCTGCCCGTGGTTTATGAGCTAGAGGCAGGCAGTACTGTATCAAGCTCATGGTGTCAGGAGGAAGCAAGCAAATACAATTAAACTAAATTAAAATGTGGAACTTTGAATGTAAATATTCCACCCCCACCTCCACCCCAAGTGACCTGACCACAAAGGGAGTCTACCATTTTAAAAGATATTTTTGGTATTTACATTTTTTGTTCTGTTCTGTTCTCCTTCCTTGGGTGTTCCGCCTTCCCCAGCTTGATGCAATACTTTTGACAGGTTTCTCACAAAAGCTTCATGGGCAAAACTATCAAAAGATTCTTACTGCATGCCTCAGTTTTGGGGTTCTCAACCTGATGCCTGATTTTCAGAGGTGCTGAGCAGTCACATCCCCATTTGAAGTCAACTAGAGCTGGATTTCCTCAGCATCTTTAAAATCAGGCCCCAAGTGTTTCAAGTTGGGCTCCCCTAAATGGGGACACCCAGAATTACCAGTCACCTATGCAAATGGTGCTTCATGTCAGGGAAGATGGGTGCTCTCCAAGGTTGGAAAGCCAAATAAAAAAATATATCCAAAATATCTTGATTAGGACATCTAGCTATACATTCATCTGCGCAACTGCTGCTGCTTCTCTCTTCCTCCCCCTGTTTGTGTCTGGTTTAACTAAAATAGGAAATAACATAGCACTTCTGTTTGCACTATCCTAGTCTTTGTGCACTGGGTAAGAACAGAATTTTTATTTCATACATCGTTTTCAACTTGCTACAGCTATTCCACAAAGTCAGTCTACATCCTGTGTCCTAAAGACATAGGGCTGGATTCTAAGCTGGTGTAAATCAACATGATTTGATTGAAGTCATCAGAGCTGCACTGATTTACAGCAGCTAAGGATCTGGCCAAAAGTCAGTAAGAATGAGAAATGTTTTCCCATTGTTTTTCCCCATATTCTTAAGGGCTGCTGCATAGATCCAATGAGCATTGATTCCATTCCAGTCTACAATGCCAAGCTACCTGAGCTATTGGATACAAACATACAGCTATGCCAATGTTAACCTTATCTAGAAGATGAATTCTTTTCATATGATGTCTGTGTTCTTCTGTACCTCATTGAGATCTTGTCTCCCCAGACTGCTGCTGCGAAATAGTAATCTCATAATAAGCTCCATCTCTATACATGTCAAACCTAATGGGAAAAGAAAAAGAAAACATTAAAAAGTTAACTACCATTTCTGTGGTTCCTGCTCTGAGAAGTACTTTTTCAAAGTGGTGTGTGCCTGCTTTATTGGCATGACTTTCAGTGACCTCAGTGGGGAGGCACGTGTTTAAGTCTCACACATGCTGCTTTGAAAACTTTCCCCTTAGCGTATTAGAATCTCAGCAGGTTATTTCTACAATTCCGCTTTGATTGGTGACCGGGAGGCTACCATTATTTCTGCTACTGCTGTTCTTATAGCACAATAACACAAGAACACATTGGGAGAAAAAATCAGTTACACTTCACTTAGAAAATATTAAATATCTTTGTATGAATTTGTAATTGACTTATAACATAGGTACAGGAAACTTTTATCCAGGAGTATCTGGAGACACTGGGTCTGATTTTGAAAGATAATCTCTAATTTTCTGGGCACCATTTTGCAGCAACAATTAATTGTACCCACAAAATTGCAGGGGAAAATTTTATCATCTACATAAAAGAGATGGGGCAAGAGATGTGAATATTTTCTTCTCCTTTTCCTTTCCTCTCATATTGCAATGTCTTAGTGGCATGATCTTACAATATCAAAAGTAGTCAACTGGGCAGTACAGCAGGAGCCTTGTCACGTGGCTCCACCTGTCCCTGGAGTCCTTGTTTCCAAGTATCTTTCTTCTATCCATTCTTCTGTGGATTCTGTCCTACTTATTCTGGCCAACTCTCACCCATTCATCACTGCTTAGTTCCAACCCTTAACCACTAATCTAACCTTTAGTAGTATTCCTTCCCAGGGACTACCGGACCATCTAGTCTGAGGTGTATATCACAGGCCAGAAACACCACCCAGCACCCACAAACTATACCCAAACAGTTGAAATTAGATCAAAGCATTACAGCCCACAGGAGACTAGACTATTATGTGCCACAGGCAGAGAATAGGAGGGATTGAGATGCACAAATGCTTGGGACCCCACAATGTCAGGGAAATGAGCTAGTACATTAGTTAATCTCCCTTTCCCAACCACACTGTTGCCCTCTGGCCCATTTCCTGCACTGCCATAAAAGCTCCTGAAGTCTGGAGCTGCTGATGTCATATGGGCGCATGAAACAGTAAAGGCAAGTCCTGGTGCTCCCGGAAGCTATTGCTGTTGGCTCTCTACTCAAAGGGAGTAGCTATTATCAGATGTCCCTGGAAAGTCCTGATGGAATTCTGTCCCCATGTGGCACTGCTGGATGCACATCAGTGGCCACTGGAGACCAAGGGTAAAATTCAGGCTTTGTTAAATGGCATAACTCCCATTGACTTCAATGGGGGCAGGATTTCACCTCCAGTGCCCCCATAATCTGAGTCCATGTGTGTGGTTGTAGAGGACCTAGTCATCCCACTCACATCAGTCTCCTGGTGCTCCTGGCAGCTGTGAGTATTTGAGAGTTGGCAGGCTGCTGGTGGGACTCTAGTCCCTTGTGCATTTGTGAGTGCCCAGAAGCCCCCATAGTTTCACGTCAAGTCATGTGCATTGGGTATAACACTCAAGATTTGCCCCCACCCATGATGTCCTACAGCTCCTCTGAACTCTCACATGTCCAGCTGGGATGCAGATTCTGAGTACAGTTACCCTTCTACACACCTATTGTCACTGCCTGTGGCACTGGAATTGCCAGCTCTCCTCCCTTGTTTCCCTGCTCTCTGCTCCCCCTGCTGGACAGCAGACAGTAAAACAGAGCCACTGGGGAGTGGAATTGGTGGTGGTAGCTAGCATAAGCTGTTGCAGTACTAATGGGTAGGTCAGAGGAAAAGAACTAGGTAGTAGGAAAGGGGAGTAAAACTGTGAAAAATGGAGCACAATTAGGGGAAAGGATTGATGCCACTATTGTTCTGAAAAGGCATTTGTATCCCTGCCATTGTCACTCAGGGAGCTCATCAAAACTTGACAGCTTTGCTCTTCCCTCCCTGCCCCCACCCTGTACACTCCCACTTCACTTAGGGGTCCACATTGCAGCAAGAAACAACATTTTTTAAGCTTGGAACAGTGCTATAAGAACAAGGATTTTGGAATATATTGAGCAGAGCTTAGCAGCTCAGGAGTCCTTTGCTAAAAGCATTGGGACCTCTTCCTCACTCAGTGTGCTTGTTAAACAAAACTAAAACAAACAAAAATATGGATTAACTTGTTAATGGGAAAATTCCCCTTTGAATAGATTCTTATACCTATACTTTTTTAAAGTACAGGAATCAAAGACTCTGGGCTCTTGAGGAGTTGGGAAGCTAAGCCAAAGTAGAGACCACTTTAATGAAAATACAAATGATAACTGCTGGCCAGGAAAGGAAATACAGAGAAGGAAGATTAAAGTCACACTTGACATTTGCACTACACAGTCACATACAGATTAGAATAATTCACCATCTTCTTTTAACCTACGTGGTTAATTTTTCACATGGTACTCAGAGAGAAGGGTCTTGCCCTCATATGCTTCCTGAACAGAAGTCCCTCCATACTGCCAATGACCATACTCATATTGAAACTTAATGCTGGGATCTTCTAGCTCGTTGCAAAAAATGGAGTAATTAAGCACTCACAGCAAGTCTGTGAGATGGATAAGTCACTATTATACCTATTTACAGGTGGCTAAAATGAAGCACAGAAAGGTTATGTGATCTGTGATGCTTTGTTAGTGGCAGAGCTGCAACTATAACTCGGAAATTGTGACACCCTGTCTCTTGGCTTACCCACTAAGCACAGCCCTCCTTTGTATTCGGTGCCAAGTTCTGCTGCCTCACACCAAATGTGTGGCAGAGATGGAACAGAAAGCAAAAGTTGGCTCCGTGTGTTCAGCTCTGGTGATTGCTAGAGCCTTAGGACACACCAAATGGGTTGGGAGGAGGATTCATGAGAGAAAATCACTTCACAACACAATTTGAAGATTTATTTTCCCCTGCTGTCCCTTTATAATTCCTCTTTATAGTTCAAATCCTTACAATCCTCTCTGCCTTTTCACTAGAGCAATTAGACAGATCTGCTGAAAGCTGATCAGATACAATTAGGTGCAATCCTGGGCATTTTTCTAGAGGCAGTTTTTTTATAGTGTGTTAATATCCCAGCAGGATTTTTTGGGACTGTAAAAAATGGGAGCATGTCACCAGTTTAGTTACAAACATGTTTTGCAATAGCAGTGACTGAATTAGAAATTAGATTAGAGGGGAAGGATGGTCCAATACATTTAGAACACTAGGGTCAAGAGACTGGGGCTCAATGTCCTGCTCCACTCCATTCTTCCTGAATGACCTTGGGCAAGATACTTAGACTCTGTGCCTCACTTTCCTGTCAGAAAAATGAGGATAATCACACTTCCCTACCTCCCAGGGGTGTTGTGAGATAAATATATGAACGGCTGGGAGGTGTTCAGATAAGGTGGTAACATTATCAAATGTTATCAGAGATGAATGGGCTCCTCCATCTTTCAGCTCCCTATGGACAGTGATAATCAGATATGAGTTAAGGTAAGTCATCTGCTGTCACTTGGGTGAAGCATTGTAAAAAGTGAGGAGGGGAGAGGAAGGAAAATGGCTAACCAGAAAAAAAGGTCCATCAAAACTAAGAGCAGAGCTCAATGAGGCCACGTGATGAGCTGTCAGCAATTTCATAAGAACCAAGCAAAGAAATATGAGAGTGATTAGACAAAAAAAGCTTCTGTTCATAACAAACACTTGGGCACCAGGTTAATTCTGTGTTTCAGTTCAGCAGTCAGTTAGAAAAGTAAAAGGCCCATAGATCTGTGTCAGGTGTTGCAAATGGAAAATAGTAGCCCTTGCAATTCACAGGTAAACTGCCAAACAGTGTGAGAAATGTTGAACCCGCCCTGCTTAATAGTAACATGTATTTTTTTAAACTCTGCTGGAGCTTCTGGCTAGGTGGAACTATAGTGGTTATGTACAGTTCCAAATGAAATTATTCCCTTCCAATGGGTAGTCGATGCCTGGTTTACTGCCATTACACCTGTCTGAGTAGCTGAGAGCCTGGAAGCCCTAGCTTTCAGCTCCTTGGTGTAGTGTGAGGACATATAGACAAAGAGACATGCTTTAAGCAGCAACTGGAGAACTCCCTACAAGAAAGTTCCTATGTTTATTAAACTTCCCACTGCAACACATCCTGGTCCTCTCTGGGAGCTGTGGAGGACCAGAAACTCTATAATGATACCACATCTCCCTTCTGTATTATAACAAACATAAAATAAATTCAAAACCAAAGTATATACACATAAGAGTTAAAAATAAACTTCAAATACCTTAAAACTATTTACACTACTATGACACCATATCGATTGTATTTCAATAGTCCTGAGCAGTATTCTAAAGATCAGGTCTTTGAGGGAGGTTGATCAGTCTTCCAGACAATGTATTTACTTCTGTTGAGTTTGTGCCTGAAGTTCGCTGTTAAGGGGGGCTCGCTTGATGACAGAAGACTGGCAGGTCCAAGCTCCTTTCGTTGTTGTGTTGGGAAATATTGAAGATGGATCAGATTCCAGAAGGACTTCTCTGGAGGAGTCTCCGCTAAGTAGGATCTGGGAGTTCTGAACAGTTCCAAACTTTTGTCCTTGGTCTCAGTTCAGATAGTGTTTTTGTTCTGTGCCAAATGCTGAAGCTTGGTTGCTGCTGAATTTTCTCACTGACCTTATGCATTAGTTAAATTACAGAAAAAGACTGCTGTGTGTCCTTCTGTAGTTGAAATAAGACTCAGGCATACCAGGGCATGGGCAATTTTTATTTTATAGAAAGAATCTATTTTGCCTGATGTATCTGTCTTGTAGGAGTCAGTTATCTGCTACTAATTTCTCCCTTCCTGATCATACAGATTGTGTAGTTTTGGGGGAAATACTGTTGGGGCATAAGTACAAATATTTCACACATCAGGATATGTATGTAAGAGGCTAGTTATAATATGATACATGTTGCTGTAGCCTGATCAGTTATAACACTTACTTATTGGGCTGCAACATGCACTTGTCACAGAGGACAGGTTCTTTTTCAGGCAGCTACTTAGAGTTAATTGAGAAGATAAAATTTGGTGAAACACACACACAACCTTTATGAGCTTTATCAATTCATACAGACAAATGCAATTGAAATGATAGAAAATCAATATATGTAAATGTAAGAACTGTATGGACACCATTGGAAACAAAGACAGAAGGGAAAGTAAGTGGAGGCTATCAAAAGGGAGGTCCTCATTCAATATACACAGTCTTGGTGACCCAATGAATCTAAGAAAATGGAATTAAACTGAACATTTTATACCTCAGCTTTATGTAACCTTCCAGATATATAGCCATATCTGAGCAATTTTCATGACCATAAGAAGATGAATACCCACCCGTTACCATATATGGCATTCCAGCTTTCCATAGCTACACATTTATTCATGAATATTGCTAAACTACATCACACATTCTTAATAATTCCTATATGTTATTGTGATCTAACTACCTAGTTACTGTCTGGCAACCAAATTGTTAGCATTCTCACCTGCAAAACTCCTTTCTTGCGGAATTCTGAGATGTACAATATTTTTTGTAGTTACTTGGTTGTCTCTCAAAATGAGAATGCAGAATTTGTGACCTGCTTTTATCTTCTTGGGCCTAACAGCTTTTGGATAGGTACAAGAACAGTAGGTTGATAACTATTGTATAAATATCAACTAGAATATTTCCTGAAGTGTACAATATGTATTGTTCATACAGCTAGCTGTCAATATATGCACGCTTTAGAAACTGAAATATAGTTTAAGAAAAAGATTCTGAGGAAGTTTGATATCCTACATTTTCTTTTATTATAAAACTGTTCCAAAACATATTTCAACACTATAATTCTAATCCATCAAGTTTCTTTGTATCCAAGATGATATTGTAGTGCACCTCCTCTGACAAACATTCTTAGTGGCTTTAAATGAACAACTTTGTGAATTTTACCAAGTCCAGACATATCAGATCCTCTGACCCTCGGCACCCCTGTACTCTCACTCTGTACACTACTACAATGAAATGATATTTGAACAAAATATGCCTTGTGAGGCATCAAGTGAAACCTAATAACATGCTGGTTATTAATATCACTGTACAATGTAGTTATGAACTGATATATGAAGTTATGAATGCCCTCTGTTTGATGTTACTAGAACATGTTTAAGACAAGTCAGCCTAGCCTAGGTAAAACTGATAAACAGGCCTGTCCTATGCAAAAGAATGGGGGTTTACCTCAATTTACATATTAGAAGTAAACAAAGCTATTGAGATAAACCACTGGGTGTCATCCTGTTTCTGAATTGGAGAGACAGAATTAACATGGCTCCTGCACTCCAGAGAAACACAGGAGATTGAATCCACAGGAGGCCTTCCTGACTTGAAAGACAAAGGTATTTCTTTGGGGATATTAGAAACACGGAGAGAGACTCCATCTTTATCCTTCACTTCAGGAGGCAAAGAAACCAAGTGATTTGATCTCTGTAATGTGTCCTGGCCAGGCCGGCCAGTAAAAAGCTGGAAAGGAGACTGTATAAAAGAAACTAACTTGAACAAGAACCATATCTTGTTAAACTAAGTTTTAGATTTTTAGATGCGTTTTCAATTTTATCTGCTTGTAACCATCTCTAGCTTTCTCTCTCTTACTTAATCCATGCTCTTTTGTTAATAGCCTTATTTTACTTTTACTATAAACCAATTCAGTGCTGTGATAGAAGGGAATGGTGTATTTATCCCAGTTAAATTGATGAACTGCGAGGTATTGACTCTTTAACAGAGCAGTGCACTTAATGTCTTCTGTGAATGCATAGTGGTAGGGGCTGTGCATTGCAGAGATATATCATTAAGGAGCTTGGCGACTCAAGTTCACTGATTGTTACCTGCTAGGTGAGGTTTGGGCTGGGAGAGCCTTGAGGAATTTGCAGGTGAGGAAGACAGACTGTAGTGTCTGGGCGCAGACACACAGTCTATTCACCAGCAAAAATCACTCTGGCTGAGGCAATGTGGTATCACCAGCAGCGTGTTACAACTTGTTAGGGCCAGATTCTCAGCTGGTATAAATTGGAGTCGATCCATTGACTTCAGCTGAGGACCTGACCTGGTATCTTTTGTCCATGTAGGAACATGGGGCACTTAATCCAGTCCCTTGCTATCAGTGTGCTGATAAATTGTATAGTCAATTGCTTGGCCATGCTTTGGTTAATTATTTCATTATGAAATATACTCAAGAGACCAAATAACCAATGTCAGTCAGGTTTATTAATATGGTACAGGGAAAAGGTACTATACAATCCCAGTCTCTGAAGAGCAGTGTGCAGCGATGTTACATTCACTGTTCACAGGTGTACTCCCCAAAGTTACATCCCTAAAGCCATGTATTTAAGCTCTACTTGTTTACCAGTAAAAGGTACTATATACATCACCTGAAACTGAAGTTAATTAATTACCTTTTAACTTGTTTGTTTCTGGTACCATGACATACCCCTATATCATTTGTTCTGAACCCAAGCATTCCAGGTCATGAAACACCCTTATCTTTGTTCTGAGCACTTGCATTTCAGGTATTAAGGGGCAGGAAGACATCTCCTAGGTTTGTGTGACTAACTCCTTTCCTGTTGCTATGAGGAAATAATCATATGTCCTGATATTGACAGTTTTCCTATCTGCTCTAGCCAAAGCTTATTTCAGCTAGTGCAAGGTGTTATGGGATACATAACACTCGTGACTTCTATGGCAGTAATGAGTATGAGATCTCATACAATGGAATGGCAATAATTTGGATTATTTTTAAGCATATTACTCTATACTATCACATTTCACTATGAATGTTCATAGCCTGTTGATTTATCAAGGGCCTGTTCCAAAGTCATTAAGTCAGTGGGCTTTGGATTAGGCCCCAAAATTGCAACATGCATTTCAAAATGTAGAATTCTTTTGACTAAGCTGTTATAAGAAAAGACTTGAAAGATTTTTTGTTGTTTTTAGTTGTCAGGTTAAACCATGTCTGAATGCTGACCTGTTGCCAGACTTACCACATCTATTTGTCTGCTCAGTTACACTTTCCTCATATATTGGTATGGAAGAACCATTGTCCCATTCAATTTGCTCACCTTCATGGTCTTACATTACTTTGATGTGATTTTACATGCCCCTGCTTTGCACATAAATGAAAAGTCTAGGCTCAGGACCCGGACTGTAGACTAATAAATAATACAACAGTACATCTGCATGGTTCTGCCTATCAGAAAGAGCACTGACATCGATTTATTTTGATACTCTCACTGTCCCTAGTGTTTCACTGCCTTGATATTTTCTTTTCTTAACTTGAGTTGTTCAGACAGGGGGATTTGTACAAATACTTTCATATTGCTTTTACTAATTTCAGGCAATCGTTCATAAGTGTTCTATAATAAATTTCTTAGAAAAATATTTGCTTCTGCTTCCCCCTAACACCCAAATCTCTTGTTCAGACCACTGGAGCAGCCACTGGTGGGAGGAACATGGGTGAGTTGGGATGGAGCAGCAGAGTTTGTCAGCCTTTCTTGTGGGCCACAAACAGATGTTATAAATGGAAGGATGGATCAGTCACCAGCGACTGGATGTGGGGTTGAAGCCAGAGGCAAGCAAACACAGCTGTATTGTCTCTGGGTTGTGTTACTTTTCTTCTTGCCTCACCTGAGACTTGAACAGACCACCTATTGTCTGCAGTTCCGGTTCTGGACCAGCCTTAAGGAATGAAGTGAGAAGAAGAGCCGCAAGGAAAGAGAAATTAGAGATTTTGGTCGAGTAAGACAAAATGAGGGAGATGCCCAGGGTGTGGAGAGGACTCACTTTAAATTGGTGCTTAGGGATCCATCCTAGTGGACCTAGTCAATTTTAATGTTCCATCATCACTCCAGCTCCTGAAAAAAATAATACTGATCCCATACAAGAAGATGGTGAAAACTGCTGAAGTCTTTTCAATCATGTTCGCTTCTTTTCTATTGAGACTTGTTTCTCAAATCCTAATAATACTGTCTGCTGTCAGATCAGCAATCTCCTGTTATTAAGCACGGGTGGATCATCTAATCAAAGGAAACATCTTATTCCTGGGTCGTGAAGACTGATTGTAATTAATTATTGGCAGCAGTTCATGCTTAATAAATTTGGGCTATAAAGATCACAACTCTCTCCCACATACCCACTGTGTGTATATTTTAAGTTCTGAGCATTTGATAATGAGCATCATGCATGCTGTTTAACTTTTTGAAGCATAACTTCAGGAAAACAGAATTCTCCTGGCAATTTTCTTTAGCATGAAGGGGAATGATATGCCAAATTTTGTGTGCATGTTTGTCTTTAAAGAAGATCCCTTGACAGAAACTGAGATTTAAATAGGAAATTTAAAACACAAAGAGTTTGAGCACTCAGAGAGAGCTGTGGCCCACAGGTATCAAAAGAAATAACATCCCTGGGTCAAATTCTGTCTACTTACATTGATTTTATTTCTTTTAATTAAAAATTATATTGCCTTGCCATAGCAGTAAGTGGGATCAGAAGGAACTGATGTAAGCATGGCAGGTGAATAAGACACAACACACATTTAATATGGTTTAAGTGCAGGATTTAGGTTTATTTAACCACTTAAATAAGCACAAATAATTGTAAAAGGCTAAACATAGAACTGGTAAAAAAAACTGCCTCAACAGTTTTCCTTCAGAAAATGTAGTTTAGTCTAAATTAAAATGTTTTTTCAGGAATGTGTTGATTTTGACCAAATTTTAGATAAACCATTTCATTTGATAATGTCAAAATGTTTTCTTCTGATAAAACAAAAAGTTTCATTTCAAATTTATTGTTTTGATTCTTTTTTTTTAGACTTTTATATTGCAATTAATATTAATTTTAACATTATATATAGTATATTTAATGTTACATGCATATATAAAATAATATTTTTAATATTATGTTTTGACATTATTGAAATGAAACAATTCTATATTTTCAGAATTTTAGTTTCATGCAAAATGGCAACATTTTGACTTTTCACTATAATTCAGAATGAAAACAAATTTTGAAATGTCAGCATTTACCCACAGAACGTAAATTCCACTTTCCAATCAGCTTTAATTAATTACCCCAGCATCCTCCTCCAGTGTGGAATGTATCATTGGCTGTATAGTGCCCATTTTACATGGGGAGGCTAACCTTAGCTCCTGCTTTTAATCCAATCCATAGGCTTAAATATCCCCATACATCCTTGACTAGTGCAAGAGCTCAGCATCCTGACAAAGGGTAATTCAATTTGTGCAACACCCTCTCCTGCATACCACAGCAGGTCCTAAACAAAGGCTTCCCACTCCTATACTACTGTTTGGTGACCGTAGGCTGGATCCTGTTACCACAGCAATTCTATACTGGACGCCTACCCCAAAAAGTTGTAATAAGTATAATATGCCAAAATGCCACTTGAATAATTCCCACATATATTGGAAAAGATGTTCATGCCAATCTGAAGTGTGAGAAAAATTCCTCCTGACCCCATCAGGTGATTAGTGACTAAACAAAGCATGCCAAGAGACTTAGCATAGGTAATCCAGCACCAGCTATGGGTAACAAGTCACATGCCCTCCCACCCCATCTCTCCTCACCCAGCTCCATGCTGATAATAGGAATGCAGAAGGAGAGGGGTCCCTCCTCCTGCCCTTAAGGATTCCAGAGGTCTGTATTCCCCAGCTGGCCAATTGAACCCCCATCCCAGTGAAAAGAGACAGATAGCAGAAGGAAGTGGTAAGTACATTGTCTGGAGATTTGATGTGAATGCACACTGTACACACTTTGATTTCAAGTATCAACGTGTAACAAAGGAACTAAATAAAATGTATCCTTTCTTGTAATAGCATAGAATGGACAACAATAATGATGTGCAAACCTCACAGGGATATATAGTATAATTTAGATTTAAAAAAGTAATCAAGCATTGGGACGCTTATCTGAGCCATGCCCATGGCTACTGAGTCTTCAGAAGCGGGATGGAAATCCTCAAGAACAGGCTTTTTTGTGAAATTTCCACTGCTTCAGTTTCCTGACCTGGTTTGGGTAACTACCTGGAAATTGGAAGTGTAAGAAAAATCCCAAATATCCAAACATTTGAGAACTTGATGCTCAAATGAGTTCCTTCTGGAAGTGCCAGCTGGTTACACTTTAAAGACTTAAACTGCAGATTGGGTGCAGATTTATTTAACTCATCTGTTGGGTAATTCTGTATAGCACTGTAAGGGGATCAGAATGAGACTGTTCTGATAATTGAATTTAAAAGGGACCACTCCAGTAAAATAAGGAGCCCATAATAAATACATTGACCTTTTCATCCACTTTGCAGACATTGTGAGTGATGTGACTTTAATATTAGCAATTACAGTTCGTTGTTCACGTGTCTGGGAATGTGTTTTCTTATTTGGGTTGTAAGGAGTAGGTGTTAATAGTGATTGATAAATCTGGATTAAAAGCCAGTAAACAAGATACATAAACTATGTGTTTGTATGACAGTTTCTTTAATCAATACCGCTCTTTATCCTATAAAAGCATTTATTACATTTCTCCAACTTCCAGAATGTGCTGGATAACCATTGTAAAGCTAGTCTAGCCTTTGGTAATAGAACCTAATTTGAATATATGATGCTTCATAAACTCATTAAATAGTCCCATTAATGACTTCTAAATAAAAGTTACATCAAAATATGAGACAAACAATTACAGTCTGCTTTTTAATCACCCTACTAATTCTAATATAAACTGACAAGGCATTTACTTATAAATTGCTTATTTTAAATGGTCACTGACAGTTTCTGAGAACTGCTTTTAAACCCATGAAAAGTGAACGGGAGATGAAAAACAGGTCATCACTTTGACTGAAATTTGAAATGAAACACTAGTATTCATCACTATCCACATCTCAGCAAAAAATGGTTCATTTTGTTCCTGACAATCTGCTTGCTCCATTTAGACTTTTGAGATAGACTTATTTCAATTTTATATCTTCCAGCCCTATTTAGGGCATAATCGAAAGGGAGATTAAATTGTGCAGACCATCTGAAAGCAGATGGTAAAATTAACTTGAAGGTCTATAAGTAAGATCCACCTGTAAAGTATTGCACTCTTTGCAAGAAAAAAATTTGAATTGTACTAAGTATTCTGTTTATCTTATTAGACTGATAATTTTCTTTAATGGTACTAGAAAAAGTAGCTTGCATGACTCAGAAAGAGTAGATTGCATTATGTGGCTGCTTGTTCAAGGTAACCATCAGTGCCATGTGCATATTAAATGGACGTGAGTATCTTCATTAATTTTATTACCTCTGGCATAGATTAGATTAATTTAATTCTACCACATGTTGATTGTATTAAAATAGATGAAGAAGGCTTTTTAAGTTACTCATGTGACTTGGAACAGTCATACAAATAACAGATTATAGCACCACCCCCTAGCACCATTATAACCAAGGGTCTGTCATCATTCCCATATTATAACCCCCTAACATACTCATAAAAATTCTCTCAGGGCTGAAATTTGGCAGATGAGGAATTATTTAATTTTTAATTGATATACTCTTTTTAAGGATACACGTATAACAGCAATAGTGGTTTTCCATACTATTTTTGAACATACTCAGTGTATTTCATGAAAATTTAAATGTTGGATTTTTCTATTAATGGCATCTCTCCCTTATAAATATACATGTGTTTTAGCTTACCAGTGAAATGCAGCTATCTTGGGTAACTGTTTAGCACTGCACCATAAACAGCAAAACACTACTGGATGATTTAGATTAGGATATGAAGGATGTTTTACCCAATTGAAACTGCAGGGGGAATTTTAGGTTAACAGAATGTATTTACTTGATTTGGAATTTGACCAGGATACTAAGTTTAACCTACCTAATCTTAGGGTACGTCTACACTACGAGATTAATTCGAATTTAGATAATTCGAATTTGGGAAACAGATTGTATAAATTCGATTGTGCGCGGCCACACTAAGCACATTAATTCGGTTTTTAACCACATTAATTCGGTGGTGTGCGGCCACACTACCCCATTAATTTTAACCACATTAATTCGGTGGTGTGCAGCCACACTACCCCTAATTCGAATTAACAAAATCGATTTTGGTGCTACTCCGCTCGTCGGGGTGGAGTACAGAAATCGATTTTAAGTGCCCTTTAATTCGAAGTAACTGGCTCCGTTGTGTGGACGGGTTAAGGATTAATTCGGATTAACGCAGCTAAATCCGAATTAAAGTCGTAGTGTAGACCAGGCCTTACTAACAGCTCTTTGGAGCTGCTGTAAAGTCCCACCTGCTGGTGTCCACCCGTAAAGGAATATCCACTAGCTGGGTACTGTCAGAGAGCAGGGTGCTCTGGACCCATTTACCCCCTGCCCCTTGCCCTAATTTGTCCTCTGCCAGGAAGATGGTGGTTTAGGGTCCAACTATACTAGGTTCATATCCATACGAGTTGAGGCAGTTTCCATTTATTTATACCATTTTAGTGGTGCAAAAGGAGCAGATTGGGCCAAAGGATGTAACCCAATATTTGCTGGTTGTAAACTAAAAATAAATACTATTTTTTAAAAGAAATTAAAATTCAGGAATGTTGGTTAATATTGAAACTCCATTATTAACTCATTCTGTGCACTCAGATTGTAGGTTATGTGTCTTTGACCAGGGCTCCTCTGAACCATAGTTGATATTTCTTTCTATAATTTATTGAAGTAATATTTAAAGTACAATAAGGTGATTTAAAGACAGTATTCAATCTGTCTTCAGTCTGAATTCCCTGGCACAATATTTTGACAGAATTTGTGTGCATGAGTAATGTTTGACATGGATTCATACTTAATCATGAACTAATCTATGCCTTTTTAGGGATTACATCAATATAAATCCCTCTATTTTCCCCTTCCCCTGGCACACACAGCTCACGGCAATGTAAATTGGAAACATACTGATATGTCTCACTAGAAAAGCTAAAGAGAACATGAAGGCACTTCAGAAACTGTGGCAACTCTTTATAGATAATTTCTATAACAAATGTACCAAAATGATCAATTTTCTATACATTTAATGCTTTGGCTGCAGCAGGTGAGCCTTACTGAGTGCTGCAGTTTTCCTTGGCTTCTACCTTCTGTCATTAAGTTCTTAAGGTTTTTAATTTGATACAGTTAATTATATTTAAATAATGTCAATCAGACTAACTAACTTAGCAAATTAAGTGTGTTATGCTGCGGCTGTCACCATGCCTCCTGTGTTTTCCTGGTCATGTGTTCATAGACTCAATATCTGATTATCGGTATCTTTACTGCTGCTATCAAGCGACTGTGTTTTCATATAACGTTAAAACAAAGTCCAGTTATTTAATATGTTATAGGCCAGACTGTGCAGTCCTTACTCAGGCAAGTCCTAATAAAGCTAGACTAAGGTTTGTAGGATTTGAATCAAATATATAATAATAATAATACATAATAAATAATGAATTATTAAACAGTGTTCCGCACTGCTTTAGAAAAAGTGATGAACACCTGAGTGGCAGAAGTGCTAAAGTCAGTGACTCTGAAAATCAGACCTCTTCTTCTTGGGTGCCTCAGTATAGATTTGCTGTTGATGTCTAACTTGAAGCAACCAGGTATGGAAATTATAGTCTGCCTAATCCACTTTGTGTAAACTTCTTCTTATAAGAAATTAGGATAATATTTACCTGCGTTGTAGAGGTGTTGTGAAGATTAATCAGGTGTAGAACACTTTGCAAGCATTATTAATTGTCTAGGCATATATTATTAGTAATGGACTAAATCCTGGGCAGTGTGAAGCACCCATCACAACTCCAATGAAAATCAGTGGAAACTGGGCATTCAGCATCTCCTATGGTTTGCTTTGTTGTTAATTACTATATGGAACTGTGTGTGTGTGTGTGTGTTTATTTAAAATCTTTGAATGACAGCAACTGTACAGTGCTTAATGGAATTAATATTTTCAGTGGACTCAGTTAAATATGGACAATTAGGGGGGCTGTGGGTGCTCAGTAACTCTGAAAATCACTATTATCTCATTCCCTAAAATTGACTTATGTGCCGAATATTTGGCAACCAATTTTGAAAATTTTACCTTAAAACTGCACAATGAGCCAGTGCGACAGCCATGATTATGACTTAATAGATGCTATTTTCCCGGCCTGTGCTCATTCCATAATGGGGAAGAAAAAAACAACAACCCTGAAATCAAATAAAGCTTCTTTTGGCCAGATTTTGACCCCCTTACTCACACTGGTGGACATTAAACATGTGGTCTCAAGTCAATCAGACCACTCACATAAGTGATTATCAAACATAAGTTTATCAAAATCTGGACCTTGTTACTACAATCAAACATTACAAAATACCTCGTTTATTATTTCAAGTTGCCTATTTCCTACTCCAAACTTCTGTTGCCCACTCAACAACACCACATCAATGCTTAGTTCACCCACCTGCACCCTTTCCACATCCATTTCCCGCCCTTCTCCCCCAGAGAAATCCTCTCTCATACGTCTGACGAAGTGGGTATTCACCCACAAAAGCTTATGCTCCAATACATCTGTTAGTCTATAAGGTACCACAGGACTCTTTGTTGCCTCTCTCATTTGTTTCATTTTACTTTTTACAGTGGGAATAGAGTGTAATTATTGTTTTGATTCAGTTGGTTTATCAAGAAGTAAGTGTAGGTGGAGAATACTGATGAACCTCATATGAAGTGCTGCTTGGAGACATTGCTGAAAGATGCAGGCAAAGGATAGTTTCATAACCACTTCTTTCTTCTTTTTCCGAGAATGCCAAGCTAAGTCCCAGCAGCACAAGGGGTAGTGAGGCAGCAGATGTTCATAGCCTAAATACCATTCTTTTTTAAGATGATTACATTTTAAGATTAGACTGAAATTACATTACAGTGTGGGCATGTTTGTTTTCTAAGTAATAGTTGCACAACTAGAGTTACAAGAGAAAGTCAGAGCACCCTGAAAGAAAGCATATTTATTCTTTTGGTACTATTTACAAAACTGCACTGATTCATTCTGTGCTTAATTTGACCCAACAGCTGTTTGTGGGGCTGTGTTCACATATTTTGTGATGACTTTCAATGCGCAAAAATAGGTCAGACCATTACACGCAGCTAAGATATTGCAACAGCTAGACCCATCGTGTATAGCCAGGATAAGTTATTGGCCATTCAGAAGGCAGAATTTCCCAAAAGCAGGGAGAACTTTAGACTCAGAATTTAGGTCCTTTAGATGTCTATGATGTGTACTCACAGGTACTTACATGTCTATTTCACATTGTTTATGGGCACAAATAATTGCGGGTGCATCTTTGTGCCTCCGTTGACCTGTGCCTGCAAAATTTTATGCACAATAATAGAAGCTCAGTTAAGACTAGGCTCAAAATTTTAGACTAAATATTTAGCTACTGTATTTTCTTTTTATTGATGAAAGTGAAAATCCAGACATAGAACTTTATATCATTGAGCAGTACTTTGGCCCTGTCATCTATTTCACTGTGTGACTTATGGAACGTGCGTCTTCACCATTATACGTGGAAAGAGGAGCTCCAGGTCTGGACTGCTAAATTTTATTCAAAGTCAAAATAATTTTTTTCTTCACAAAAATGATGCATACAGGAAAGATGAGGGTAGATGTGCACAATGAAGATAAGTCCTGAGTGTCATTCTATTTTTAAAATATTATTGTTATTCCAGCTGTGTATCTACTTTTAAAACTCTACATGCTAATCTTTTGTGTTAACTGCAGATAAAGATTCTTGCAGAAGAAACAGTGGTCCAGGGTTAGCATAAGGATTCAAGAGATCTTAAAGCATTAAAGGCCACGTGACAGCCTGTTAAAATGATGACATCTAGTGGTTACTGTTTCTAATGTGAATTCTCAAGGCTGCAGCTCTTAATGCATTTCTTTAGACCTGTGGAAATGTACGTGTCTGAACAGATTCTTATTCATAGACAAGTGGGATCCTTGGTACATTGTCATGCAGTGCACTGTTTTGTTTCCAGTGGGAAATTAATTAATTAGAGATTATGGAGGGGAATGTTTTATTAGCTAAATGCAAACTTCAAAAACTTGGCTGAAAACCTGCTTACCTTACTCAGTGGGGCTATTCCCACAAGTAAGGGGAGCAAGATCTGACACTGTGTCTCTCAGTGTCACAATTCAGTCCCTGCTTCCCTTTAGCTCCAGGGCAGAACTAAGCTGTGCTAGCCCTTTACCTGTTATAGTATTCTGCTATGTACTGCCTCAGCTGCAATTGTAAGTGCTTTGGAAGAGGGGGGATGGATCAAGAATCTGCCCATTCCCTATGTTTGCCTATCCAATGCAAGTAGTGATCAAGTAACAGTTGTATTCTTTTCCCCATACTCAGGGCCGGCGCAACCCATTAGGCGACCTAGGCGGTCGCCTAGGGCACTGCGATTTGGGGGGCAGCCACCACGGCGGTATTTCTGCGGCGGGACCATCCGCCGCCTCTGTTGGGGGGCGGCATTTCGGGGCAGAAAAGCTGGCAGCGCTCCTGCCCATACTACTACCTGTGACACAAATAGTTCATGTACCAGAGTAAGGGAACTCCTTACTCTCCTGTGCTGGAGAAGACTAAAGTCATAATGTGGCCCATATTGAATAGTCCATAGCTCTATTTCTGTGGAAATTCCTCCACTGTTGCCTTTTGTAAAGCCCCCATTAACAACTAAAGTTCCTCTGGAAAATAAATTTAAAAAAAAAAGCATTCAAGAAATAAAAACTGTCCCAATGTGGATTTGTAAGGGGCTGCTCAAAGATTTATGGATAAAAGAAAATTTGCACTAGAAGCAGAGAAAGGGGAATGGCAACCAATATTCAGTGACAGCTAAGAGCAGCAAGAGTTTTACAAAAGGAGGACATGGGAGAATGTAGATAAAGTTGGCTGAGAGACTGAACTCCTTATTTAAGTCAGGCTGCAACAAGGGAAATGGAAAGGAGGTGTTTTACCAATTAATAAAGTTAGAACCTGTAAATAGTAGGTGAAGGAAGTACTTGGACTATACTCCTGATTTTGCAGCAGGGCACAGAGCAACTTGTGGGGCCCGAATCTGGAGCTCCTTCAAAGGATGACTGAAGAACAAATTAAAATTAATTGTACCTGAGGGGTATAGGTGAATTACAGAACAGAGAAATGATTGTCTCCTCCTCTTCCCCGCTTCCTACCACACAGATCAGCCTGTCCTCTCCACCAGCTAACAGTTTCATTTTGAAGCTGTTGGTTTGGACTACTGCCTCTGTGAAGCACTGACCAATTCAGTCTTCCTAGCTGTCACTCAGATTGAAAGAACTCACCCCATCCCTGCTGTACTAGCCAACAACATCTCTGTGCTCAAGATGCTCTGAGCAGGGGGATGGAGCAATAGACTCCATACCCTGTAGAGAGATTAGGTTTAGCTGGGTTTATATGACCAATGTAGCTAGCCCTCTGCACTTCTGTTGCCCCCTTGAGTCCTATATGGGTGCAGGGCAAGGCTAGGGTCTCACATTTCCATTGGGATTCTACCTACAGAGGTTATGACTAGGCCCCATGTGATATGCATTAGAAGACAAGTTTAAGTAGGAAAATCACTGAGTTATTTGTACAGTGTTTTTTTTCAGATAATAAAAAGACAAAACTCAGTTTTCTCCTGTCAAAATGTTTGTCTTAAAGCATAAATTAGGAGCTTAGTTTTCCAATTTTAAGTTACCAGTTTGTACTTCCTCATGTGAAACACCCTGAGTTAATAAGAATGCTCAGCTGCAGTCATGCACCCAGATAAAACACATAACAATCCTAAGGAAGGCATTCTCTTGTCTTAATTGCAGGTGAGGAAAGTGATGTTGTAACACGCAAATTAAAGAGCCATGAAAAACTACAAAAAACAAGTTTGCATCAAACAAAATAACTGCCACAACTGAGACTGTGCCACCTGCTTCTCATTAAGCAAACAAGTGATATGAGTGCACAATCCAGTGTCTGAAAATTATGTATTACTGGACCCTTCACGGTGAAACATGTCCCAGTTTGTTTGGGATGATCATCAGGGAACAATGTACCATAACAGTTGCTTTCACAATCCTCACTGATGTACACAGGGGTTCTTAAATACAGGACCCATCCATGGCTGAAAACTGTATCCAACAGAGAGAGAAGTCAATGGCAGGCCTTGCTATGTGCACATGATTACAGGCTGCAATACACACAAAAGTGGTGGTTTTAAACTGCAGAGATTGTATTTTGTGAAATAAGGCAACACCTTCAACTTATCCCTGCAGGCAGGCAAACACAGACCCAAAGCAATGAAGTGGGCCAAAGTAAGGAAGAAACGATGGGCCAGGTTCAGTGGAACTACTTACAAACGAAGATACTACCCTGACTGAGTAAGAGCGGCAGAATCAGTACCTAAATAATTAGTAATGTAATAATAATTAGCATAACCCATTCTTTCTAGAAAATATTTATGTGGGCGTTATGAGAGGAAAGCTCCTTACATGATCCTCTTCTCTTATATACCGGTGCAGTGGACAACCAGAATCTGATCCTGTATAAGATAGACTATTCCAGGTGAGACGTATGCTTGTAAATTACATCAAATGCATCCCTAATTGTACGCATCTTGGGAAATTTTTTTGAATGTCCCAGTGTGAAAGCACTCCCCAATATAACCCTCATTAAGCATCCATCTTCTCAGGCAACTAATTTCCTAAATAATTAAGAAATCAACTCCTTCAAGTAACTACGGGTACAGGATAAGGTTATAAAGCACTTTCTGAAATCACTGTAGTTTGTCCGGGTGTAACAAAGTAAAATAAGATGCCTGCCCTACTACATGGATGATACAATTAAAATGGAAAAGATAAATATACTTTACAAAACATGCACTTGAATGAAATATTTCATTTTTCTTTTGCTCTTACAAACAGTTTTTCCCCCCATTAAGTCACAGATGTGTAAATTACATCTAAAATAGCTGTGATAAAAAAGAGTCCTTAAAGGAGTTCCAGCTCCTCTCTTCTGTTTCCGATACTCAAGCCTTAGCAAAAAATAAAGTACAATAAGGGATAGTGTTCCTAAGAACCTAGCCTCATAGTAAGGGGTGGCACGCTGCTTTGCTGCCCCAACCGCATGCTTTGAAAAGAACTGATGCCAGGGATGCACAGTCTTCTCCCTGCTCCCCTCTTGTTCCAAGACATGAGTAAATTGCTGCTGGCCTAGAGCAGCAGAAAATTACTACGACCATCACCCCACTTCAGTTCACCTAAACTGGTCAAGGGCTCCACCCATTTCCACAGTTCCTCCCACCCACTCACTTCCACTTTTTTTGCAGGGAGGGAAGTAAGCAGGTGGGCAGCATCCATTAGCCTTGTTCACCTAGACTTGAAGTCCAGATAGCCCATGCAGGGAGCAAGGTGGAGGGTTTACCCCTCATTTTGATTCTTCCATGGGTTTACATGTGGGTCAGAATCTAGGCTTAATAAAAGCTCCTGCTATCCTCTGCTTTGCTGCTATGCCTGTTTCTCTTGGGTATGGCAAGGTTTAAATTTGCTGGTGGCTCAGTGCCATGGTTTTTCAGCTTCTTGGTTTCATAGTACAGTATACACATGAGAAAAAGTTTGAATTTCAGCCCAATAGCTCGCAGCAGCCAAGGAACTGATTTATCCTTCATCTCAACATTTTAGGTGTCCATCTATTCCACTGAAATCCCTCCCTGCACAAAACCAAAATGACTGCACAGGATAAAACCATCACTGGAATGAGGGTCACACAGCTGTTTCCTGTGTCATTTACAGGAAATATGTCCTCTGCGTTCCTTCTACTTAGGTGCAAAAGATTATTCATTTGTGATACAATTAAAGAATGATCAAACACAAAATATCAGTTTGTCAAAAGCACCTGGACTATGTTTGCCAACAGCACTTCAACAACTCGTGCTTCCTAATTCCCCCAGCTCAAGTCTGTTTGAAGTGACACAAATGATTCTATGATTGATTAATCCTAGTTTTATGTAGACTATCCTAACATGCAAATGTTCTGTAACGAAACCTTATATACGTGTGTTGTCCACTGACATCAATGAGACTACTCACATGAGTAAGGATTACACCTGTGAGTGAGTTTTGTAGGGCCAGTCTCCTCATTAAGGGATCTATTCAATCTTCAAACTTTCCCAGCAAAAATCCTATTTATATGAATAATGTCTCTGTTTGTTCACTGATGGTAGAATATGCCACGTGAATTATTGTATTATAGATAATGTTTACTTTATTTCACTAGCTGTATTCTGTTTATTGTGATATTGTAGCAGCCTAATGATATACTTGTCATTCCTTAAAACATTTCACATTATTCATTTGATCATGGAAAAAAATGAAGATGCCTTTCTCCCCTTAAACATTAATGCCTGATGTGTTAACTTCTTCTTAATATAATCTTGTTTGCATATATAAAACTGAAGGGTTCAATGATATCCAGTTGTCAAATGCAATTCTCCACCCCTATCTAGTGAGTTATATACTCTCTCTTGGCTGTTAGGCACAGAATAGTACTGAAAATATTGGGCCACTGAAAAAAACTATAAAGAAAAACAGTGACCATAAAACAAACATCCAAATGAAATAACTGCACAGTAACTGTACTTGTGAATGTCTCCTCTTTGGTGATCCAAAAGCATTGATCTGAGCACTACAAAGTGTCTCCCTCCTTGAATGTTAGCAAATCTCTAATTAAATTAATTCTCAGCTTCCTTGTAGTATTAGTTTGGAAGGCTTGGTTGGTTGGTTTTGATTTGTAAAGCAACCTACCTCACTTGGCAGATTTCCTTCCACTCTAACAGAACATCCAGCTTCCAATGTGGATTTCATTTACCCTGCTGTTCTGTACAACACAGTGGCAGGGGCAGAGCCAAGAAGCTCAGAAGTCCTGGAATACTGGAAACTACAGCTAAAGTTCTGAGAGTTTTAGTAAATCTGTTACTAGGTACAGAGATTGAAATGAAGTTTATTCTAAAATGATGCACACTACCAGCCTGTCTGCTCACAGAGGAAGGGATGGTGATTTTCTTTTAATCAAATTCCATGAATTCAAATTCAGAGTTTGCAGAATTTTTCATAAAATAGTATTTTGTGTTAGATTATATAGCAAACCTTTATCTGAAGATCTCAAATCACATTATGCACATTAATTAATTAGTTCAGCTCTTTGGGGCTGGGATTGTGTCTTCCTATATGTCTATACAGTGCCTAGTACAATGGGGACTTCATCTTAACAAAGAATAATACATTAAATTGCACAACTCTCACATCCTTGTGAGGTAGGTGAGCATTATTATACACATTTTATTAGAGAGTAAACTCATACTCAAAGCTAAGAGACTTGCAGCAGGCCACAGAGCAAAGTAATGATGGAGCCAGACACAAAATGTAGGAGTCCTGATTCCCAGTCTCCTGCTCTAATCACTAGATAACTGCCTCCCATAATAATGGTGTTGCTTTCTGTAAAATTGGGCATACTCCATCTCCAAATGTTTTTGGTGAAAAAAAATCTGAAGGTTTACATTTAATAAGACTGTACACAGCAAACTTTTATTTTTTTCTCTCCTCATTTTTGTGAAACTGGTGAAAAGAAAAAAATGGTGTGTCCATGACATTTTTCAAACAGGTGTATTAGTGACAAATGTGAATTTGATGCATATGAAAAAATTAACTCCTTTGTAGCTTCAGGACACAGAAAACATATCAAAATGAAGGTAAATATGATAAATGAGAATAAAGATAATCCAACTCCTATTGAAGCCAATGGAAACAGTTTCATTGGCTGCAATGGGAACTGAATCAGCCCCAAAGTAATTTGAATTCCTGGGTGCAGCACTTTAAGTCTCAAACTACATTTAAATATCTAATAGAATCAGAAGTTAATGTAAGATTAGTATCATGTGCTCTCCTCCCTTACACAATTTGGAAGGAAGCAAATGGATAGAAGTCATGTGGGCAAAGGCATGGAAGACTAGGCAAAGAGCAAATACATCGGTGTATCATATGACCTTTTCAGAAATAGTGAGTAAACAAAGCCAAGAGTTGAGAAGGGATGAGGAAGGGGAATCCAGGAACACCTTCCATTTTATAAATCAGCATAAATCACACCATCACCCCTACAGAAGTTAATGCTGCTCGGAAATGTACTAATTCTCCCTAGGCAACCTTTGATCCCACCTGTCAGCAATGGAGTAACTTGGAAAATACACTGAATAAATGGCAAAATTCACTGAATAAATTATTCACCATGAATACTTTGCCCAACTTTAATTATTATCATTTTATTTGTCACCCAGAAATATGTTGGGTACTTTACAGGGGGCAGGAAAGACACAGTCCCTTCCCTGAAAAGCTAACAGTCTAGTGCCCAGCCAGCTCCAGTTAAACACCTCCCAAGATCCCCATTTTCTTCAGCTGAAGTTGGATCAGCCCTAAATACAGACCTGACATTAGTTAGGAAATAAAAGTCGGGATTATGTGGTTACTCATTTGGGGCCTGCGCCTTTTGAGAGGCGTGGAGCTGGAATGATCACTTATAGCATGCACTTACCTTGATGGGTCTGTTGTTTATTTTATTTTATTGTTTAAACTCCCTTTGTGCAAACAACATGGCTGAATTGCATTAGTAGGAGGGATTTGAAGTAGGAGTGGGTGGTATCTTAGCAAACAGGTTTAGAGAACCCTAATTACCTCTGTAGAGGTAACACCAATATGTTGTTGCATATCACTATTTAATAGCTGCCACTTCACAAACACAAGGCTCCCTAATAGCTTACTGGCTCCCTTTCCTAACTCCAGCTATTTACCCCCATTCTATATTTAAACAACAATAAAAGCATCTACAGTACATTAACACAGCAATTCAAAACTCTATGACCTTCGAATAAATTGCCTCAGATGAGCACAGGTACTTTGTAAGAAAATCGTCTTTGCCTGCAACAAAAGTGACTGTTGTATTAATTTTGAGTAGTAGCTATTGTATGAATGACTGTGCTATAACCACAATGGATGGCTATACTTAAGGGTTTAAAATTGAAATACCAACCCCATTAATATAAAAGGGTCACAGGAGGTGAATCAATATACTCACCTTTGACATTTGTGTTTTGTTTTATTGTTGGGTGGATTTTCTCTTGTGATTTGTTTTTACTTTCATGAGCAATGAAGTAGTAGTATTAGAGCCACACTATTTATTTCATTCCTCGGCAAGGTGTAGGAAGCCATGGCATTTCATACTTTGGATGCATCTCTGTTCTCACCAGGGGGATATTACTACTAGAACAGAGAGAGTAATTCAATCTCCAGGCTTCACAAGATTACATAGGAATTTTAGCCTTTGTTTGGATTTATGTGGGTGCATTATCATGTATCTTTGGCAGTTCTGCACCATCTTTTCTAATATCCATTATGGTATTAACAACACAACTGTCAAGTAACTTTGGTATAAAGCAAGTGTAGCCTCACATATCTGGGATATTCAGTATTCTTTGTCATTTGGGGTAAGAAACCATCAGCCTCTTCATTGACAGTGCAACATATTTTCTGAGATGTAAAATGCTATCCTGATCAATGGTATCATAGTCTTTGAAAGAGAAAATTAATCATCTGAAATTAAATCTCACTGAAAAAGTATGCCACCACAATAAAGATGCAGGAGTCAAGTACAGATGCCAAACTGGCTTGGCATTTCAAGAGAAATACTTTCTTCCACTCTCAAGTTGATCTCTTCTTCTGTACTGAAACAATATGAGATCAACACAATTATGATAACAAATATGTGCAGAGCTGATGTTTTCCAACAAGCAGAAATGCAAGGTTTGGACTGGAATGATTGATATGTTGTGGGTAAAGCAACAACAGAACCAAACTCTTCCCCAAAAGCTTGATCTGGATTGGAACCAAATCTCGATGTGATTTAGAAATGTTTGGATAATTTTATTTGTGTTTTCAGTTTTGTATGCTTGTGTAGATCCATTTGGAAAATTGAGAAGTACCTGAATGTCACTGGGGTGTTCTCACAATATTTCTGACCAGATTAGATGCAGCAAGTGCTAGAAATTTTGTATGGAACCCTGAACTCTTAAGACTGATAAGTAAATTTTGCACTCCGAGGCAAAGGGTTCTGAAAATTTGCATATAATTCAGGCACGCCTCCATACTATGGGTTCCCTACCTAGAAAGAATCTCTGAAACTATTGTGGTTCCTACATCATCAATGGTGACATGAAGAAATACTAGGAAAAGAGCTCAAAGAAACCAAGCAAGCCACAAGGTATTAGTGCTTATAGTTTCTACATAAGGACTGTTTGTAAGTGTAAGTGAGGTGGAAAGGGGACTTTTCCTTTCTTTTGTGCACCTTGTACAAGGGCCAGTTGCAGTTCTCAAGTGGAGTGACTGCTCTCTCTCTCTGCATGTCCTCACCCAAAAAGAGTGGAAAAAGAGCAGCACTATGGTCCCACCCCTTCTGTGCTGACCTGAAAAATGGGCCTGGTGCAACAGGAGCGCATGCTTCACCATCCAAGGAAGCTTGGGGAGGCATTGTCCTTCCCTGAGGCACAGTTCCTCTTAAGCTACCCCGGGGGAGTCCTATGCAAGGCAGGATCTAAATGGCACAATTTGGCCTCTAATGCACCAGTCCATTTTTTTATGTGCCCAATATATAGGAGGCACTATACCAGCACCAGGATTCCTTTGCTGAGTTTTCAATAGCAGAAGAATCAAGGTTTTCCTTTGTTGCCTTTCAGAGGCGTCATCTAGCGATGCAAGTGGATCTGATTTAACAATATGAAGGGAAATGTCTGGAGTAGCTGGTTGATACTAGTAGCAAGTCCTTTATTTTAGTAAATACAAGAGCTGCCTGATGACTCCTTTCTACCGGTAATTAAAGAGAGAGCCTGTGGAATATAGGAAATGTTGTTATGCTGGACGAGATGAATGACCCATTTAATTAAGTATCCTGTTTCAGAGAGGGGACAGTACTGAAAGTTCCATAAAAAAGAGCAATGAGTTCCACAGGCTCATAATATTCTGCATATTGAGTACCCTTTCTGTACCATTGATTGGTTTAATCATCTCTTCTGACTCGTCTGCCTCTTAATCTCTCCATGTATGAAGCTGCCCACTTAATGCACTGGGGAGGAATAGCTCAGTGGTTTAAGCATTGGCCTACCCAACCCAGGGTTATGAGCTCAATCCTTGAGGGGGCCACTTAGGGATCTGGGGCAAAAGCCTGACTGGGGATTGGTCCTGCTTTGAGCAGGGGGTTGGACTATATGACCTTCTGAGGTCCCTTCCAACAATGATATTCTAAGAGATTCTGTGCTGCACCTCTCCTCTCAGGAGGCACAGCACCAAAAGTGCAGCCGGTGGGGAGGGAGAGTTGGCTTTTTGAGTCTCCTACCCTGCTCCAATTTATGGTAGCCTTCCCATGGCTGCCTTGGGGCAGCTCTCCAGCCCAGAACAGCTGTCACTCTTTGCACTATGGCCAGTTCGCAGCACTCACTCACCCATCATACACCTATACTGGTAGCTGAGAAGGGGAGTAATGTGTGTACACTGCCCCTATACTGCTCCTACAACAGGAGAATTTTCTCCATTGCCATTGTGATTGGTTTATGGCATATTCCTGCTGCCAGAGCGGCAATAAGGGGTGGAGTGGGAACCAAAATCTGGCTCGGTGTATCTCATAATAATTCTTCCCCTCTGGATCATTATTTTTTCTAATTGTTTTTTTGTTTTCACGGAAAGCAGCATTAAAGGTGATGACATGCCATTGAGTTATGCTACACACTCATAGTATTTTCCATATTATTTCTTTTCTCTTCTTAACACAACCCAACATCTCACTTGCCTTTTCATCCATTGCTGTACACTGAGGAAGCATCTTCATTAAGTTCTCATGCAGTTTCACCTAGTTATTTTTCTTGACAGGTTGCAAATAGTTAGAACATGTTGTATCCCAGTAGTTTAAACGACACCTTTCAGTATATTTCTTTATGCCCATTACCTTGTGCTGTCCATGCTTCTTGCAACTGTGTGTTCATTTTTAGGTGGCTTTTTAAAAATTGAACACTTAGCTAAGAGGAGAAAATGGTGGACTGATAAAAGCAATACAAATAGATGTAATCTTAACCTAGATCTGTAGGAATGCTACAAGTCAGTTGTTTCTGTTGGCGTTATCTCTGTTATGTCGGTAATAAACACTCCTGTTCTTCGGGGATCTCATATAGAATCCCTGTTGTTCCTCAGCTATATAAATGATTTTTCAAATTCCTGACAGCTTGTCAAAGTATTCATGCACAGAAATGATGCATTAATCTCTCGCTTTCCCCAATCACAATGTAAGCAGTCTTAATAGAGATCAGAATGGTAGTTGGCTAGTGTGGAAAAATGACTTGGCATTTCAACAATCACTTATCAAAGAAGTTGAAAAAAAGTGTTTTTGTGTTTTTCTTTTCTGGCAGCAAGTCTCCCAACAACTTTTGTCTTAAAGTTCCTTAGGTTGGAGCAATAGAACTAGCATTTTATCCTTTGAACATCTTTGGCTTCGCATCAGACAGCTGCTCTGCTCAAAATCAAGTTTCATGTCTGGAAGACAGAGTAACCTAAATCCCTTGGAATATCTCTGTCCTTAATTTGTCCTACATCAAGTGAAAGCAGTGTATAATATTCTTTGGTTCAGTGTAGTGCTGAACACAGTAGATTCAATTCCTTCATTGGAAAAAATAATATATATGTAGCCTTAATATAATGTAGGGCTTTTCACTTTGCCACATCAAAGCACTGAATTCACTGGATGTGTTGGGTTAATAGATAGACTGTATATTGTATCTGGACTAGGGATAAAAATACGGACTCCTGGTATATAAGGAATTAGGCAGAATAAAAAAAAACAGATACTGGCTCAAGAGGCTGCTTAAGGAACCTTTCCTCTATATGTCACTTGTTCAGTCTTAGGGTTCTACTGCAACTGTGAACCACAGCCCTGTTGCGGGCACAGTGTGGAACTGTGATGCCTCAGTGAGCAAACCAGTACATTATATGTTGTGTCCTGGAGAACCCAGGCCAAAGATGAGTATCCCACCTGCTGCATTCCTTCAAGGTGTGTGTGTATGTGGAGACATGTGTGCCTCTTTGAGGCTGGCCAGCTCCATTGATTGGTGTAGAGGTAGGTTGGGGGGGGGGAGGGCATGTTCCTGCCTCCTACCTACCTTCCTTTGCCAGTGGCTAGCATCTGAAGGGGTGCTAACAATGTTCAGTCCCTATCTTCAACAGAAAGCAAGGCCCATCTTCTGAACTCTGAGACAAGGAGGAAGACTTCTTGCACAGTCTTCCTCCCTGGTATGCTTCTACAGGAGCCGACCACAATCCAGCCTTTAGCAAGGCTGGTAATGCCATCCCCCTGGACTTTCATTGGCCTCTATCAAATGAGTTGATGCCGTCAGACCAGTTCTCAATGGATAGATATTCACACCATGTTTGGCACTGTTGGCAATCCCAGCAGAAGCCAAAGACTGACCTATAGTGCTGGGCTCTTAAGAAGGTTTATGCTGGGAATTTTACAATGCTCTTGTTCTGTGGATTAAAAATGGATTACCTCAGCTTCAGAAGTACCTTTAAAAGGGTATTATTTAATGACACATTTAAATAATATCAAATTAAGAATGTACATTAATATATTAGAATATTTACTGCCTTTTTTGTATTTTTAATAGCATGAGATTAAACTCTGTATCAGCAAATTACAATGTGGAATTCTCTTGAATATTGCAAATGCTCCCTGAGCTTCTCCCAGGAACTAAACACATTTTTGTATGTGGAATTAACTGTAGCAAACTCTCATTCTCATAAAAGAACAATACAAATCTACTGCTTCCAATGAAAAAGAATGTGCACAATCAGAACTGCTGCAAAGTAAAAGGGAGTGAATTATTAAATATTGTAGTGCTGACATTCAGGGGCAAATTAATGTAATATTTGTACAGCTTCAGGCCTGATGATCTGAAGGGGCTGTATTCATCAGGGTGAATGATAAAGCAAGAGCTCATCTGGGAAGCTGGGAAGGGAATATCAAAGAGTTCGTTGGCAATTATGAGAACATGGGAAGAAGAATCAGTCTGAAGAAGTGTGTTTGGGAAGGAAGATCAAGGTATCTTGTTGTGGGCTTGTGTGTATGGAGGAAAGAGGGAGTGGGGGGACAGCAATATATTTTAGGACAAAGCAGCATTCACAGTTTTGGTAGATCCAATATTATTTCAGCCCCTGCAGACATTAAAATGAGAGAGGCTACAGGCAAGGGGTAGAACTCATGCACCCCCCTCAAGGTCCCCGTTTGGGCGCCACTTCTGTTGCCTGATCTGTTGCTTGCCTATTGATTATATTGGTTATATTGATTACTTAAAGATTCTCAATTAACAAATTGATTGAACTTCAGAGATTCGATATGTTCTAGTCCCAGAATCAAGCACGATAGTAATAGAATTGCTGTTTGAATGGGAACATTGACACGCATGGTTGCAACATTCACATTTAGGAAAAAGTTGAATTTTCAATAATTCTATTAACACTGTAAAAACACAAATGTTCTGATCCAAACAAGAAAGTAGCAGTAGTGCAGTATTAGTTTGACATCCCATGTCATATCATAGGCATACTCACACAGTTCTTGTGGAGACCTAGGAGTGGGAAGGCAGGTTGTGGTCCACAGGGGTCCTATCCTGGTTCTCGCATGCCAAGCAAGTCCAGTGATTTAAGTCTAATCAGCCTAGATCTTGGTTGGGCCTATTATAAGGTCTCATGGCAGCTATGAATATTCATAAGAGTATTCTGCCTCCATTGACCATAATTAACTTCCTCACCCCAATAATGTTGGGTGTACATATCCTATAGTTTAGTATATTAATTGTCCCAAGCTTGTTAATATATACAATAATTGCTTACTGTGGTAATCTTGCATTTATAAATCTGCTGATGTTCCTATCCAAAAGTACCCAAAACTAGTAACAACGGACTTCTTGCAACCTGTCAGAATTTTGTTCATGAGTTCAGCAAAGTTGAATATTACAAAATAAGCAAAATAATATCTTATGCCATCTTGTGGCATAATAAGACTGGGACTTTTCAGCAATAAGACTGGAACTTTTCAGCTTGGAAAAGAGTTGACTAAGGGGAAATATGATTGAGATCTATAAAATCATGACTGGTGTAGAGAAAGTAGCTAAGGAAGTATTGTTTACTACTTCTCAGAACACAAGAATTAGGGGTCACCAAATGAAATTAATAGGCAGCAGGTTTAAAACAAATAAAAGGAAGTATTTCTTCACACAACACACAGTCAAGCTGTGGAACTCCTTGCCACAGGATGTTGTGATATCCAAGACCATAACAGGG
>NW_020664562.1:7876510-7931732 GCF_002925995.2 Terrapene triunguis | reverse complement strand
GGAACTCCTTGCCACAGGATGTTGTGATATCCAAGACCATAACAGGGTTCAAAAAAGGACTTGATAAATTCATGGAGGATAGGTCCATCAATGGCTATTAGCCAGGATGAGCAGGAATGGTGTCCCTAGCCTCTGTTTGCCAGAAGCTGGGAATGAGCGACAGGGGATGGATCACTTGATGATTACCTGTTCTGTTCATTCCCAATGGGGCACCTGGCACTGGCCACTGTCGTAAGACAGGATAATGGGCTAGATGGACCTTTGGTCTGACCTAGTAGGGCCATTCTTATGTTTTTGTGACCTAGGGTCACTGCTGGTCAACTTATTTATGCTAAGGCTCATAGGCATGACTGCCTTATTCTAAATGCTTAAGCATTTGTAGGTTTGTGTCTGTAGGTTCCTTGCACTACTGCTGAATATGATATCTTAATTTAAGCTAATTTAAAATCAGTAATGTAGCCCCTAGGCTACAGAATGTAGTACCTATACAGCTCACAAGACCACTAGAGAGAAGTTAGCAAGCACTGAAAAGATTATTAGTTTGCTCATAGCAACAGCCAACAGATTGTCAGTGATCAACATGCAGGCAAGAGTGAGCATGAAAATAAAGAAGAGAATAAGACTAGCTAGATAATATCAGAGTCTGAGCCAAATTATGGAAGATAGGCTTCAGACCGCAGTCAGGATCAGCGAGCAATCGAAGAAACAGATAAATATTTAAAAGGCCAAAGACTTATTTTCAGTTTTCCTTTGGTGTTTAAGTAAGGATGATTTTATTTTCCACCAGAAACTACAAAAGTGACATTGGCGCACAAAAGACAAAGCTGCTCTCTGGCGATGATCTTCAGAATGAAAGGCATTGAAAAGAATACAGATCCAATCAAAGGAGGCAATTTCAGCTTCTGTTACAGCACATGTGATGCCTTTTCTATTCTGCTAATCAGGAGAATGGCGGACAAAAATAAATTTAATTACAGGTGCATTTGCAGTCCTCTCCACACTCTAGAGTGATTTTTCTTCTAACTCTCCAGCTGAGAAGCCATCCAATGTGCTCAGGGGATCTAATTATACTAAGAAGCTAGCCTTCCTGGTGGGCTCTAATAAGCACAGTTTGTTCCAGAACTTTACCAATGCGAGTCAAAGGCCTGCAGCTGTGTGGGACTGATGTTGGGGGCATGTAATGCATAGTTTAGTAATATAATTGTGCTTGACACTTACATCATTACAAGGGTGCTGCTGGAATCATAGCAGCAGCTACAGTATATGAAGTAATAGTTACATTAATGCCAATCTGTAGGGGTCAGAGAGTTAATTAAGGGACTAAAGGGATAATGATCCTACCTACCATGAACACATTTATTATGTAACTTAGGTAGGTAGGAGCTTTATGGTGGAATTTGTGTGAACCATCTGTTTATTGTGCTACTGTGGCTGGTAGGAGGGTATTTTATTTAAGCCTGTAGCAGTTGCTATAAAAGTCCTCTTAAAAACTATACTGAATCAAAAGAAACTGCATAACATCTCATTTGATATTTTGAGGAGAAGTTAGCAATATGGAAAGCATGAGAATGACATCAAAGTATATTAGTCATGTTACAGTTCCACCCATCACTAGAATGGCAGAATGATACATATAGAATCTTCCCTGCCTTTCACATATAATTGATTTGGTGCTAAAAAGATGGAGCTTGATTGGAAGGGCATTTCTACAAGGGTCTTACAAAGCAGTGTTTATGAAAAAGTTGCAGGTGGCAGCAAGTAATGGAAATGGACAATGTGGAAGTGAATGGGAGTTTTCTCTGAGCGTGGAGTAAGTAAGCAGTAAATACCGAGTAAAGCCCATAGCATAAATTGGGGGTTCTGTCCAATGCACAGGGGGAAGAGAAGCCCTGTCTTGGAAGAGACTATGTAAGCAATGCATAGCTACTCAACCGCTGTACCCTATTGTAGCCTTTTTAAATTTAAATAGAATTTAGTGATCTTGTATGAAACTGCCATGGGTTACCAGTGTACCTTTCATTCCCTTGTACCTGCTCTGTAGGTTACTGAAGCCCAAAGTATTTAGTAGAGGTGGGCCTGACACAAACCCTGAATCTGAACATCCTCAAACAGTGGCGAAAGTTGTATCCAAACATTCTTCTTCAAGCAGTGTCTCTGAGGTGCTCCACTTCCGGTGTGCATGTGCTCCATGCACGTTCAATCGGAGATTCTAGGTAGCAGTGCCCATGCATGCTCTTTACTTCACCTGGTGCTCTTTACTGTGGCTATCTAGAGCGGCATGCCCTGCCCCTCAGCTGCCTCGGCCTTTTTCTGCTGGTGCTCCATTCCTACAAAGTGATGTAACAAATGATGAGGAGGAGGAGGAGAAGGAGGAGGATTTCTTACTGATTTCTCAAATTTTGGTTCAGGGCTCCCCTTGTCACTAAGGACAGAGAACATATTCAAGAAAGACCCTCAAACTCCATCCTGGTGACACAAGCACTCTTGGATGCCCCCACATGTACCATATAGGCCCCCTCAATGTCTGTACTGGGATCCATGGGTTGCATTCCACCAACAATTCTCTAGAACCCCTAACATCAAACATCGCCACAATATGAGTAAGAGAGCCACAACTATACCCACATCACACTTGAATATTTGTTTCATATGATGAGACAGCTGCATATAGTTGCTTTATGCAGTGCAGAGGTTGCTGAAAAGGTCATCTGAGAACAAACTAGTGTGGTTATGAACTGTGACTGTAGTCTTCTGAAGTCCATTCAAAGGGTCATCAGTTTGCTTGGAAAAAACACAAAGACAAGTTGAACCTTCAGGGCCTTTTACAAGCACCTGTCTTTTTGGCCAAAGAAAGTCAAATTTTCCTCATACTTATAATGGTGCAATCCTACTGAAGTCAATGGGATGGCACCTGTACATGAAAGGAGAATTTAGTCCAGATACTTTTCAGTTACTTTCACTCTGACTGTAGTTAAAACTGTTTGCATGAAATACTGAATAAAAAGTGTATTGGCATAAAGGGTGGAGAGAGAGGGAGATCCGGTGGGTAGTTTTCTGCTGGGATGGCATTTTAAATCAATCGATTTGTTAATCAGGGATTAGATGATACTCTGCACCTTGGAAAGGCTAAGCCACATCCCCATTTCCATTTAAAATAAATCAATGTGTTTATCAGAGTGGGAATTCATTTTCTGGGAGGAAAAGGAGGGCAAACGTATCCTTTTTTCAGACCTGTGATTTAAAATATGCTGTACAGTATTGACACAGCAAGAACTTCCAAGCAGGCTCAACAAGGGAATGGACATATTTCAAAGTAGCATCCACTAATTTTAATTAAGCTCTCCTAAGGCCCATAATTATGGAAAGCTTTTTAATTCTATTTTTTTACCAAACAGTGGGGTTTTTTAAACAAACTCAAAAATTTCAACTTAACCTACTAAGTGGAAATAAGAAAATCATCATCAGGAACTGAAGCAAACTTTCGTTCTTAATGCAAATCATGGTATTAGTCAGCACTCAATCTCTTTGATAAAAGGTTGCCTGCCAAGACCTGACTTCAGAGTTATATAATGTTACCTGTCAGGAATAAAATTCTCTGTTTTAACCTTTAAGGATCTAGGCTCAGGTTTCTGTATTTTTCTGGTATGAGTTGATGCCATCACTAGGACCAAATGAATGGCAAAATTCCACCCTCAGAACTGCATGATGGATTCTGACTCCGACATTATGCTTTGTCTATGTGAGGCTCTGTAACTGAAGTGAACTGGAGATATCAGTATGGGAGCTGCACATAAAGGGAACTCGGAATTTTGGAGTCAGGTTCCACTGTATGTTTCTGAAAGTAACTCTTTGTCCACAATTATTCCCTGCCTTTATTACTATAAATTAAGAGCTAGAGATTAAAGAAGATCAGAAAATGGAATGAAAAATTTCAAGTTTTTGGCAAAAACCAGAACCTGAAATATTTTAGCCAAACCCCAAAATATGTCAATTATGAAATGCCCTCTGCAGTGCCTAAAGTGAGTTATAGTTTTGGTGCCTTATTCTTCACTATGGTCCATGCTCCTTAGATGAGGAGAGAAGGTCATGAATTCTGGAAGTTGCATGGCTGTGATGTATCATGGGAGATGTAGTCTCATTGAATCCTAACCCATTGAGGAGAATGGGAACATGAGTCACCTGAACTTACATCTCCCTTGAGGAACCACAATGTCATTTCCTTATTGAAACACTGGATTGGGCCAAAATATGTTTTGAGAGTTTATTTTTTTGAACAAAAAAACAATTTTTTCTGATTTTTCATAAAAATTTCATTTAGTCAAAAACCAAATTTTCATTAAAAATGGTTCTGATGGAAAAATTTTGACTAGGCCTATTAGTCACGCCATTACATCTAAGACAAACACATACTCTTGGAAGGTGCCATTGCTTAAAAAAGTCAACATTTACTAACTGATACCATGCCTTATGACAGCCATTTCCAATGGCATGTTAAGGGGAAAGAGGTCGTACCTCAGACACTGCTCACTGGCACTTGTTGGTAAATGCTGACATTTTAATGGTGACCATTCTAAGAGACGGATCCTCAGTTAATGCCAATGCAGCTCTGTTAACTTTAATAGAGTGTTGTCAATTTACACCACTGAGAAAATAGCCCTTTGTACCGCAAATATTTAAATAATTTGCTTCAAAATGATTGTTTTTAGTAAAGTTTAATTTAGCATGTATTCGGTTACTAAACTGAGATCTTAAACAATTATTTAATTGTTTTTAAAAAGCATTTCTGTTCACTTTTGAGTTATAAGAAGCAGGGAATATCATATTAACCAGAAGAGATGAGGCCACAAAACTAAGATGCAATGGGAAAAAAGATAAAGAATCTAGAAAAAATGTAATTGGGAAGTTCTTATTTTTAAACCAACATATGGAATTCAATACTAAGTATTTAATTCTCTATGAAATTTTGTAGGTTGGTTTTAAAATCCTGTAGAAAAGTGAACATTCTCTTTAAATTCTAAAGGTGTTCCAAGTAATTTCCAGAGACCTCAATTTCAGTCCCAATCCTACAATGAGCCCTGTACTCACATGGAGGCCCATTGAAACCACTTGAGTGAAGACAGTGGGACAATGTAGGATAAGGGCCTTAGTTTTTGCAGAACCCTACTAGCTTAATCTCTTTTAAATTATGAGATTTTTCTGTAAGGGGGAATGCAAATGGTAAAGAAATTCTGATGATATATTTTATATTAAATAGAGTAGCTAGATATGATTTTAGAAATCTAAGACACCAGTAACTGTTAGAAAAAAAATCTGCTAACATCACACATTGTCCCTAGAAAATGCAAAATCAAAGAAACTGGCACAACATCTCATTAACAAGTAGTAGGTTCAGATTCTTTTGTGAACTTGTTAAGTATTTGGCTATGTCTTTAGCTGTACTTTAAAACATATACTAACAAACATAATCTGTGAAGAATCTGGGAGGTATGTGTATTATTTTTAAGGAGCATTTTTTATATGTGGGTTTGGTGGTTATGGTATTGCTGGCTAAAAGGTGAAAAAGGGTTAAACCCTGTAGGAACCCAAAACAATGGTTCAATTGCCTGATTCTTAAAGAAACAATTCCAGGAATCTATTGTATGAAGACTACCTCTAAGTAGGATTACCATACTTCCAGGTTTTCCCAGACATTGCCTCTTTTTTGATCCTCCACCGTCTCTCTAGGCAGATTTTTTCAAATAACAGGCAATATCCGGGATTTTTAAAGAGCAGTTGTTGCAGCTCAGAAAGAGCCCCTATTGGTCTGCTTCCTGATCCGTCCCTCTCTGCATCCGCAGCTGATTGGTCCATTCCCCTGCAGCCACAGCTGCTGGATCCTGCCTACCCAGGCCCCGGCTTTCACTGTGGGGAGGGGCTTGCACAGAGAGGTGCTGACTGACGGCTGGTACTGCATCCTGGACTTGTGTCAGCTGCCCTGCCACGGTGACAGGAAGCGACACTGCTCCCCACCTCCAGTGAGTACCCCTGCCACAGGTACCCCTTCCAACAGCACCCAATACCCTGCCCAGTACTCGCACCCTCCCGCGTGCCCCCACCCTTCTGTATTCCCTTCTGTTCACCCATGTACCCTTCCCAGTAAAAACACACCCCTCCAGCACCCTCCAAATACCCCCTCCAGCACTCCCAACTGTACCTTCCCCTCCAGCTCCCTTCCCCCAGCAGTGTCCTCCTTTTTGGAGCCTGAAATATGGTAACCCTACCTCTAACCCTATCTGAAGATGCACAAACCAGTATGCACAACGTTCAGGGTGTCAGGGCAGACATAGGAACTTTAAATGGGTAAAGGACTGCCTGTGAATTCAGGGACACTGACTGAAAGAGAAGGTCTGCAGAGATAGACTGGGACAAGTGGATCCCACCTAACTGGGCCAGGAAAGGATAAGATTTAGGTGAGCTAAGCTGTGTTTAGGGTTTTGTTATTTTAATGCTTTTTTGTCTGCTTGCAAAGTTTCTAGAGCTCCCAGAGACAATTCTAGAATAAGGGCCAAATCCGGTTGGACCTTCTGGAGGTAATCAAGTTGAGAAATGGGTAGTGCTGAAACCAAGGACACAGTTAAAAATGGGCTGAATCATGGGATTCCACTCGGGGAGAAATGAAGGTGTAGGCCTGCCACCTGACAGAAGTCCCATGGAGAGACTGAAGGAAAGGTCACAGGTACAGCTCATTCCTGAACCATAAAACTCTCTCTGTAGGTTCAGCCTAACACCTTAAATAACAAAATTCTATTTTAACAGCATATCATTACAGCCATAGAAATGTAAATGATCTCTCTACATACCTCTACATTTTACACTGACTTGTTCTACATTGCAGCCCAGCTGGTTGTTCCTGTAGCAGTTTATCTCTACCACTATATCAGATATACTTTTGGCTGCTGTTTTTTTCTGCATCAGCAGTCATTGAAAAACAGCCGCTGGCGGGATTTGTTTTCTTACAGCGCAGTAGAATGCATAACACTTGAAATTATTTCTGTGTTTGGTTCTATGCACAGAGCACTCGGCAAGACTAAGGCTTCCAGCAGCGGTACAGCCTGGTGAAATAGAAACTGAAATATAGCAGCCACACAGACACCACTGCTAGTGAATCAGAGAGCAGGAAGCTTGTGATTGTCACAGGGGTACCAACAGCACGAGCATTACATTCAGGGCCGGCTCCAGGCACCACCCAAGCAAGCTCGTGCTTGGGGTGGCAGATTCTAAGGGGCGGCATTCCGTTTTTGCTTTGCCTCCAGGTCCGGCCACCCTGCGCCCTGGGGTTTATTTTTTTGTTTTGCATTGCCTCCGGGTCCGGCCGCCCTGCACCCAGGGGTTTTGGGGTTTTTTTTGCTTTGCCTCCGGGTCCAGACACCCTGCGCCCTGGGTTTTTTGTTGGTTTTTTTTTTTTTTTTGGTTTGGCCCCCGGGTCTGGCCGCCCTGTGCCCTGTTTTTTTTTTTTATTTTATTTTTTTTGCTTGGGGCGGCAAAAAAGTCAGAGCTGGCCCTGATTACATTCCCGCTTTATGCCAGAATGAGGGGGACCTAACCTGCAATTGGCAATTCATGAAAGGACTGCTGCGCCTGTGCAGAGCCCCCACTGAAGTCACATAGTCACAGCAGTTTATCTATGTGCTGCTAATTGCTGGATGGGGGGTAATGTGAATCAAAGAAATACCAAATGGGATAATGAATTTTGGTGGATGATTTCTCTTCCATCACTTTCCATTTCTTTTAAGATCATCAACATGTCTCCAAAAAAGTAACTCTGAGTGAATAATTGCTTTGTTACCTATTGAAATATCATTAATTACAATACACTTGTCTGGGATTATTCTGCTCCAACACAGTTCTACACTGTTGTCAGTCTGGAGTAACTCTATTGACGTCAATGGAATTAGTCTGAATTTACACTGCTGTAACTCAGGGTATGTCTACACTACGAAATTAGGTCGAATTTATAGAAGCCGGTTTTATAGAAATCGGTTTTATACAGCCGATTGTGTGTGTCCCCACATAAAATGCTATAAGTGCATTAAGTCGGCGGACCGCGTCCACAGTACCGAGGCTAGCGTCGACTTCTGGAGCATTGCACTGTGGGTAGCTATCCCACAGTTCCCGCAGTCTCCGCCGCCCATTGGAATTGGGCATCCCAATGCCTGAAGATGCAAAAACAGTGTCGCGGGGGGTTCTGGGTACATGTTGTCAGGCCCCTCCCCCTCCGTCAGAGCAACGGCAGACAATCGATTCGCGCCTTTTTACCTGGGTTACCTGTGCAGACAACATACCACGGCAAGCATGGAGTCCGCTCAGCTCAGCTCAGCTCACCGTCACCATATGTCATCTGGGTGCCGGCAGACATGGTACTGCATTGCTACACAGCAGCAGCTCCTTGCCTTTTCGCAGTAGATGGTGTACTACGATTGATATCCATCGACGTAGTCCTCCAGTTCAATCAGAGGCACCTGGGCAGACATGCTTTGTCTCCTGGAGACTCAGTCCTGCCAGCAGTCCTATTGAACCGTGTTGACGATGATGGCTAGCAGTCGTAGTACAGTATCTTCTGCCAAGCACCCAGAAGATGCCGAGGGCTATCAGTCATGCGGCACTGTCTGCTGCCATCTTAAGATGTAAAAAATAGATGTATTCATTTGCTTCCCCCTCCCTCCGTGAAATCAACGGCCTGCTAAACCCATGGTTTTAGTTCAATCTTTGGGGGGGCCATTCTGGGTGACAGGTGTTTGTGTTTCTCCCTGATGCACAGCCACCTTTATTGATTTTAATTCCCTGTTCCTGTACACCATGTCGTCACTAGCCCCTCCCTCCCTCCCTCCGTCAGATACTAGTTTCGCGCCTTTTTTCAGACCAGACGCCATAGCACTGGGATCATGGAGCCTGCTCAGATCACCGCGGCAATTATGAGCACTATGAACACCACGCGCATTGTCCTGGAGTATATGCAGAGCCAGGACATGCCAAAGCAAAACCAGGACCAGCCGAGGAGGCGATTGCAGCGCGGCGACGAGAGTGATGAGGAAATGGACATGGACATAGACCTCTCACAAAGTACAGGCCCCAGCAATGTGCAAATCATGGTGTTACTGGGGCAGCTTCATGCCGTGGAACGCTGATTCTGGGCCCGGGAAACAAGCACAGACTGGTGGGACCGCATCGTGTTGCAGGTGTGGGACGATTCCCAGTGGCTGCGAAACTTTCGCATGCGTAAGGGCACTTTCATGGAACTTTGTGACTTGCTTTCCCCTTCCCTGAAGTGCCAGAATACCAGGATGAGAGCAGCCCTCACAGTTGAGAAGCGAGTGGCGATAGCCCTGTGGAAGCTTGCAACACCAGACAGCTACTGGCCAGTCAGGAATCAATTTGGAGTGGGCAAATCTACTGTGGGGGCTGCTGTGATCCAAGTTGCCAGGGCAATCGAAGAAGTGGTGATATCAAGGGTAGTGACTCTGGGAAACGTGCAGGTCATAGTGGATGTCTTTGCTGCAATGGGATTCCCAAACTGTGGTGGGGCGATAGACGGAACCCATATCCCTATCTTGTCACCGGAGCACCAAGCCACCGAGTACATAAACCGCAAGGGGTACTTTTCAATGCTGCTGCAAGCCCTGGTGGATCACCAGGGACATTTCACCAACATCAACGTGGGATGGTCGGGAAAGGTACATGATGCTCGCATCTTCAGGCACTCTGGTCTGTTTCGAAAGCTGGAGGAAGGGACTTTCTTCCCGGACCAGAAAATAACCGTTGGGGATGTTGAAATGCCTATCGTGATCCTTGGGGACCCAGCCTACCCCTTAATGCCATGGCTCATGAAGCCGTACACAGGCAGCCTGGACAGGAGTCAGGACCTGTTCAACTACAGGCTGAGCAAGTGCCGAATGGTGGTGGAATGTGCATTTGGACGTTTAAAAGCACGCTGGCGCAGCTTACTGACTCGCTCAGACCTCAGCGAAAAAAATATCCCCATTGTTATTGCTGCTTGCTGTGCGCTCCACAATATCTGTGAGAGTAAGGGGGAGACATTTATGGCGGGGTGGGAGCTTGAGGCAAATCGCCTGGCCGCTGATTACGCGCAACCAGACACCAGGGGGGTTAGAAGAGCACAGCAGGGGGCGGTGCGCATCAGAGAAGCTTTGAAAACGAGTTTTGTGACTGGCCAGGCTACGGTGTGAAACTTCTGTTTGTTTCTCCTTGATGAGCCCTCCGCCCCCCCCACCCGTTTCACTCTACTTCCCTGTAAACCAACCACCCCACCCTCCCCTCCCCCCTTCGAGCACCGCTTGCAGAGGCAATAAAGTCATTGTTACTTCTCATTCGTGCATTCTTTATTAATTCATCACACAACTAGGGGGATAATTGCCAAGGTAGCCCGGGATGGGTGGGGGAGGAGGGAAGGAAAACGACACACTGCAGTTTAAAACTTTAAAACTTTAAGTCTTATTGAAGGCCAGCCTTCTGATGCTCGGGCAATCATCTGGGGTGGAGTGACTGGGTGGCCGGAGGCCCCCGCACTGTGTTCTTGGGCGTCTGGGTGAGGAGGCTATGGAACTTGGGGAGGAGGGCTGTTGGTTACACAGGGGCTGTAGCGGCGGTCTCTGCTCCTGCTGCCTTTCCTGCAGCTCCACCATACACTGGAGCAAATCACTTTGATGCTCCAGCAGCCAGAGCATCGACTCTTGCCTTCTGTCTGCAAGCTGACGCCACCTATCATCTTCAGCCCGCCACTTGCTCTGTTCATCCCGCGATTCTGCCCGCCACCTCTCCTCTCGTTCATATTGTGCTTTTCTGTAGTCTGACACTGACTGCCTCCACACATTCTGCTGTGCTCTTTCAGCGTGGGAGGACATCTGGAGCTTCGAGAACATATCATCCCAAGTCTGCCGTTTTCTCCTTCTAATCTTCACTAGCCTCTGCAAAGGAGAAACATTTGCAGCTGGTGAAGGAGACGGGAGAGATGGTTAAAAAAGACACATTTTAGAGAACAATGGGCACACTCGTTCACGTTAAATTTTGCTGTTCACGTTACACAGCACATGTGCTTTCGTTACAAGGTCGCATTTTTCCTCTTATATTGAGGGCCTGCCGGTTTGGTGTGAGAGATCACTCACGCAGTGCCAGACAACAGATTTTGGCTTGCAGGCAGCCATGGTAAGCCACAGTCTTTTGGCTTTTTTAACCTTCTTAACATGTGGGAATGGTTTCAAACAGTAGCGCCCTCATTTCCCATACCAAGCACCCGTTGGGTTGGCCATTTAAAATGGGTTTGCAATGTAAAAGGAGGGGCTGCGGTTTCCGGGTTAACATGCAGCACAAACCCAAATACCCCCCCCCCACACACACACACCCAATTCTCTGGGATGATCACTTCACCCCTCCCCCCTACCGCGTGGCTAACAGCTGGAAACATTTCTGTTCAGCCGAGCAGGAACGGGCACCTCTGAATGTCCCCTTAATAAAATCACCCCATTTCAACCAGGTGACCGTGAATGATATCACTCTCTTGAGGATAACAAAGAGAGATAAGGAATGGATGTTGTCTGCATGCCAGCAAACACTGGGACCATACGCTGCCATGCTTTGTTATGCAATGATTCCAGACAACGTGCTACTGGCCTGGCGTGGTAAAGTGTCCTACCATGGCGGACGGGATAAGGCAGCCCTCCCCAAAAACCTTTTGCAAAGGCTTTTGGAGTACATGAAGGAGAGCTTTCTGGAGATGTCCCTGGAGGATTTCCGCTCCATCCCCATACACGTTAACAGACTTTTCCAGTAGCTGTACTGGCCACGATTGCCAGGGCAAATTAATCATTAATCATTAAACACACTTGCTTTTAAACCATGTGTAATATTTACAAAGGTACACTCACCAGAGGTCCCCTGTGTGCCCTCAGGGTCTGGGAGCACACCTTGGGTGAGTTCGGGGGTTACTGGTTCCAGGTCCAGGGTGATAAACATATCCTGGCTGTTGGGGAAACCGGTTTCTCCACTTCCTTGCTGCTGTGAGCTATCTAAATTATCTTCATCCTCATCTTCCTCGTACCCCGAACCCGCTTCCCTGTTGTGTGTTTCTCCATTGACGGAGTCAAAGCACACGGTTGGGGTAGTGGTGGCTTCACCCCCTAGCATCGCATGCAGCTCCGCGTAGAAGCGGCATGTTTGCAGCTCTGCCCCGGACCTTCCATTTGCCTCTCTGGCTTTGTGGTAGGCTTGCCTTAGCTCCTTAATTTTCACGCGGCACTGCTGTGCGTCCCTGTTATGGCCTCTGTCCTTCATGGCCTTTGAGACCTTTTCTAATATTTTGCCATTTCGTTTACTGCTACGGAGTTCAGCTAGCACTGATTCGTCTCCCCATATGGCGAGCAGATCCCGTACCTCCCGTTCGGTCCATGATGGAGCTCTTTTGCGATTCTGGGACTCCATCATGGTTACCTGTGCTGATGAGCTCTGCGTGGTCACCTGTGCTCTCCACACTGGGCAAACAGGAAATGAAATTCAAAAGTTCGCGGGGCTTTTCCTGTCTACCTGGTCAGTGCATCTGAGTTGAGAGTGCTGTCCAGAGCGGTCACAATGAAACACTGTGGGATACCTCCCGGAGGCCAATAACTTCAAATTCCGTCCACACTACCCCAATTCCGACCCAGAAAGGCCGATTTTAGCGCTAATCCCCTTGTCGGAGGTGGAGTAAAGAAACCGGTTTAAAGGGCCCTTTAAGTCGAAAAAAAGGGCTTCGTCGTGTGAACGTGTCCAGGCTTAATTCGATTTAACGCTGCTAAATTCGACCTAAACTCGTAGTGTAGACCAGGCCTCAGAGCAGAATTTGGACCCGTTAAGAACTCACAAAAAGTCTCAATAATGTAGAGAGATCTCTAATAACCTAGCAATTAACAGCCAATTTAGAGTCTGGCAGCAGATGTTATTAAATAGGGAACCTGCTTGGGAGGGAAACTATATTACCTTTTAGAGAATTCAGTTTAAGAATTAACTTCCCAATTCACACATCTGCATTCTGCAGCTAAGGGTCTGCTGCTACTTGTGTAGACATGCAATGAAGAATGGGGAGGGTGGACTCTGGTATCTGGAGAAATCCACCACATTATCTTCTGCAGGAGACGAATTAGCAGAGAGCCCACACTAAATGATTTCACTCTGTCCACGTGAAATCTGGCTGCTTTTGTGCATCCTCTGACCACTCCCCACTGCTGGCAACATGGCTATCTCGTGGTGTGATGCAACTGACTTTCCCTGAGGTGGCTGCTTATTTATACCCTTGTGAAAGTATGCCAGAGGAGGAATTAATGCTGACATTAACATCACTAACTTTCTCAGCTATTTGGTGCATGTGTTAAGACACTTCTCCATGGGAACTTGCAGCACAAAGTAACTTCTCTTCTCCCTTCCCACACATACAAGCATACATTTCTCCTTGGTGCAGATTTAGGGCCTGATCCAAAGTCCTTTGGAATAAATGGGAATCTCTCCACGGAGTTCTATGTGCTTTGGATCAGGCCCTTAGAGCAGAGAAGCTAGAGTGGATACCTGGTTGTAAGATATAACCAGACCCTTGGCATGTCTTATGTCCCTTTTGAGCTGCCTCAGAGACATAGAGGGGGTGAAGAACTGCCTTAAGGCTGCAGCTGAGGATTTCCCTGGCATAGTCTTATGGGTAAGTGCATGCCATTATGTGGAATATTGGTGGTGAGGAGGGAGCAGTCCTGAGGGCTATTATGTGCTGGTGCAGGAACCCTGAAATTGCTCTAACTTGCATAATGGGACAGTAGCAAACCCCAGCCACAGCCTTGGGTTAGGGGGATGGAAAGGTGATGCAGAACCACCAATGTTCCTTTCTCTAGGTGTGCTGAGCTCTGCTTTGTTGCTTCTGGGGATTTCCTCATGTTTCCAACTATTTTCTCTGAGTAGTTCCACCCTGCCCTTTCCTACAGACCATTTCTGAATGAGTAATGCATATGTGCTTTCTTCCACACTCCTGAAGAGCAAACCAAAACAATATCCTTATATGTTAAGCTAAATTATATTCATTTTAAAATATCTTTACTTATTATATATCATGGGTACTACAGCAGCATGCAAAGGCCCCAGTCAGGAATTATTATTATTTATTATTTTATTTTATTATTTTACAAAAATCCAACCAAAGCATTTCTATGGTAAACTGTAGTAATCTTAAACTGACGCAGGATGTTTTTGGCACATGTTTTGGAAATATAGAGTGATACAAACATTTCAGAACAAGTTAGCCACTAATTGACAGGACATTTTAAAGCTACAAAAGGGTTATACTCCAAGAATATGCTTGATTCATGACTTATTAGCAGTGGGAATTGATAGGTACCCTGCCATTTTGTCAGTGGCACAAAAGTTATTGGAATACCACAATAATAAAATAAGGGACACGTTTGCAGAGAGTATTTAGGTTCACTGGGGATAGTATGTATATATATGAAAAACACCCCCCAATGTAAAAACAAAGAGGAGTCCTTGTGGCACTTTAGAGACTAACAAATTTATTTGGGCATAAGCTTTTGTGGGCTAAAACCCACTTCATCAGATTCATGGAGTGGAAAATACAGTAGAGAGGTATAAATACACAGCATATGAAAAGATGGGAGTTGCCTTACCAAGTGGGGGGGGGGGGTCAGTGCTAACGAGCCCGTTCAATTAAGGTGAAAGTGGACTATTCTCAACAGTTGACAAGAAGGGAGGAAAAATCATTTTGTAGTGCTAATGAGGCCCATTTCAAACAGTTGACAAGAAGGTGTGAGTATCAGCAGGAGGAAATTAGTTTTTGTAGTGACACATCCACTCCCAGGGTATGTCTACACTACGAGGGTAGTTCGATTTTACTTAAATCGAATATGTGGAATCGATATTGCAAAGTCGAACGTGTGTGTCCACACTAAGGAGAGTAATTCGACTTTGTGAGTCCACACTAACGGGGCGAGCGTCGATATTGGAAGCGGTGCACTGTGGGCAGCTATCCCACAGTTCCCGCAGTCCCCACTGCCCATTGGAATTCTGGGTCGAGCCGCCAATGCCTTCTGGGTAAAAAAATGTGTCGTCATCCATCCGTCACTAACGCCCTCCCTCCCTCCATGAAAGCGCCGCGGGAAATCAGTTCGCGCACTTTTCTGGTCAGTGACAGCGCGGACGCCACAGCACTGCGATCATGGATCACGCTGCGACCATCGCTGCAGTTGTGGCCATTCTCAACGCCTCGCAGCTTATCATACACCTTTCCCTGAGGCAGATGCAGATAAATCAGGCGAGGAGGCTACGACACCGCCGTGATGGCCTGAAGTCGGAGAGTAGCACAGAGCTGTCAGAAACCACGAGCCCCAGCGCCCAGGACATCACGGTGGCAACGGGTCATGTGGATATTGTGGAACGGCGATTCTGGGCCCGGGAAACAAGCACGGACTGGTGGGACCGCATAGTGCTGCAGGTCTGGGATGAATCCCAGTGGCTGCGAAACTTTCGCATGCGGAAGGGGACTTTCCTCGAACTTTGTGAGTTGCTGTCCCCTGCCCTGAAGCGCAGTGACACCCGGATGCGAGCAGCCCTGACTGTCCAGAAGCGAGTGGCCATAGCCCTCTGGAAGCTTGCAACGCCAGACAGCTACCGGTCAGTCGCGAACCACTTTGGTGTGGGCAAATCTACCGTGGGGGTTGTTGTGATGCAAGTAGCCAACGCAATCGTTAAGGTACTGCTCTCAAAGGTAGTGACCCTGGGAAACGCGCAGGCCATCATAGATGGCTTCGCCGCGATGGGATTCCCAAACTGCGGTGGGGCTATAGATGGGACTCACATCCCTATCCTGGGACCGGACCACCAGGCCAGCCAGTACATCAACAGAAAGGGCTACTTTTCAATGGTGCTGCAAGCACTGGTGGACCATCAGGGACGTTTTACAAACATCAACGTCGGATGGCCGGGCAAGGTTCATGACGCTCGCGTGTTCAGGAACTCTGGTCTGTTTAGACGGCTGCAGGAAGGTATTTACTTCCCAGACCACAAAATAACTCTTGGGGATGTGGAGATGCCTACAGTGATCCTCGGGGACCCAGCCTACCCGCTAATGCCCTGGCTCATGAAGCCCTATACTGGCGCCCTGGACACAGAAAAAGAACTGTTCAACTACCGTCTGAGCAAGTGCAGAATGGTGGTGGAGTGTGCTTTTGGCCGTCTCAAAGGGAGATGGAGAAGCTTACTGACTCGCTGTGATCTCAGCGAAACCAATATCCCCATTGTTATAGCAGCTTGCTGTGTGCTCCACAATCTCTGTGAGAGCAAGGGGGAGACCTTTATGGCGGGGTGGGAGGTTGAGGCAAATAGCCTGGCTGCTGATTACGCCCAGCCAGACAGCCGGGCGATTAGAAGATCCCAGCGGGACGCGCTGTGCATCCAGGAGGCTTTGAAAGCAAGGTTCCTGACTGAGCAGGCTAACCGGTGACTGTTAAGTTTGTGGACACAGAAGCTGAACCTGCCCCCGTTTCTTTACCCAGTTCATTTTGACTATCCTCTCCAGTTACATACCCCCTTCACCCCCTTCCCCTTCCCAAAAAATAAAATCAGTTCAATTTTGTTAATGAACACCGTTGTCTGTATTACTGTTTTCGAGGGAATGTTTTAAACCGGGGACGCAGACTGTGGCGGGGGGCGGGTTTAGTGTTCTGATGCAAATGATGCTTCTAAACTCCCGGAATGACAGGCTCCGCACTGGTGGACTGGTTATTTCAATGGAGCCTGCCAGCACTCCTGGGGGGGACTGCGTGTATGTGTCGGCTATGTGACTTTCTGGCAGGGGGAGTAGGGTTACAGATCCCCTGCTGCGTGGATCTGTGAGCCAGGATAAGGACCGCTGCATAAGATCTGTAACTGCCCTCCCCCGCCACAAAGTCACAGAGCAACCCCCCCCCCCCCCAGAACATGAAAACCACCTCCAAGACTGACCAGGGTAACCAGTGACTGCACTGTGTATGTGTCCTGATGCTGGACCTGACCCCGCCTCTGTAGCCTGCTAAAGGTGACTGTCCTGTCCAATTACCAAGCCCCTTTCCCCCCTTCAGACAGATTCTCCTCCAAAAGAACAGGATGGAAACAGTAATGAACAGAAACAAATATTTTATTATGAACCACACATGAAACGTGGGGGGTGAAACTTGCACGGGGGCTTGTGTGAGGTGGGTAGGAAAGGACTTTTCAAATTTTGGGGAATGACAGCCTTCTAGTGCTAGAGCAGTCTGCAGGGGTTGACTGAAAGTTTTAACGGCCCTTGCCGCCCCTCCTTCTTTGGACTTTGGGTGAGGGGGGTGTGGGACTTGGTGGCGGGGGAGGGCGGTTAGAGATAGACTGCAGCGGGGCTCTGTCCTCCTGCCTCCGGTCTTGCAGAACATCCACAAGGCGCCGGAGTGTGTCCGTTTGCTCCCTCATTAGTCCAAGCAGCTTTTCAGTAGCCTGCTGGTCCTCCTGACGCCACCTCTCCTCCCGTTCCATGAGTGCTCGGTGCATTTGTGACAAGTTCTCCCTCCACTGTGTCTGCTGGGCTGCCTGGGCTCGGGAGCAGCCCATTAGTTCTGAGAACATGTCTTCACGCGTCTTCTTCTTTCTCCGCCTAATCTGCGCTAGCCTCTGGGAGTGTGCTGACAGGCTGGGTTGGGAGACAGTCGCAGATGTGTCTGTGTGAATGGTAAAAAGGGAGTGAATTCCTGAGACAGATAAATGAAGTTGTGTACAAAGAACCTAGTCTTTCTCTGTGAACAAGACCATGCACTCCACCTCTCACATGCGCACTCAGGACAAGGTCGAATTTTCGGCCCTCGCCTTCAGTGCCTGTGGACTTGCGGTGGTCTTGCAGTGATCTGAGAAGCGTGGCTGGACACCTGAACTTCTGTAGCGGGCAATCATGGTAAGCCGTAGACTTGTGGCTGCTTAAAACTCTAATAGTAGCACTGGCCTCCTTTCACATTGAAAGCAATGCCAGTCTCTGCTGCCAGCAATCAGGACAGCATCAACTCTGCCCCTGTCCCACCCCCTCGCGGCTGTCCCAGGGAAAGATCCCTGTATGCTGCCCCTCTCCCTCCACCGCGTGGCTGTAAAGCAGTCCCAATACTAACATTCCCCTCCCTAATTCAAAGCAGGGCGTCATGAGCGACATCACCCTCCTGAGGATCTCGGACAGCCAGAAGGAACGCATGCTTAGGGAAAGCATGCAGAAACCAGGGCCGTATGCTGCCATGCTATGCCGTGCGATGATCCCGGAGTACTTGATTGTGTCGTGGCGGGGAAACGTCTCCTACCACGGAGGGCCAAATAAGATCGCCCTACCCAGGAACCTGATGAACAGGCTGGAAATCCACCTCCATGAGACCTACGAGGAGTTCTCCTATGAGGATTTCGCCTCAATCCCCGGCCATATTGACCGGATTTTCGCATAGGTGCACTGGGACTATAGAGTGGAGCGTCTTGGGCCGCAGAATCATGAAGTACCGGACATTGTAAAAATTTTTTTAAATACTTGGGACTAAATTGTGAAGAGCCTAAGGCAGACAAATCATGAGAAACCCTTTGTTACCATTGTAAATATTCCAGTTTTGTTGCAGACAATTTTTTACATGTTTAAAGCACTTTAGTCAAGACACATTGTTAATATTATAAATATTCCCGTTCTGTTAAAAATAAATGTTTACATGTTTACAGCACTTACTGCTTGATCCTTCCCCTGATTCTGTGTCCGGGGTAAGGGATGGGGACGGTTGGTAGGGGATCTCGGTAAGGGTGATGAAGAGCTCCTGGCTGTCGGGGAAATCAGCGGTGCCAGCGCTGTCGACTGCCTCGTCCTCCTCATCTCCTTCTTCATCTTCCACGTCCGCTAACATGTCCGACGAGGAACCGGCCGCGGACAATATCCCATCCTCAGAGTCCACGGTCACTGGTGGGGTAGTGGTGGCGGCCGCACCTAGGATAGAATGCAGTGCCTCGTAGAAACGGGATGTGTGGGGCTGGGATCCGGAGCGTCCGTTTGCCTCTTTGGTCTTCTGGTAGCCTTGTCTCAGCTCCTTGATTTTCACGCGGCACTGCGTTGCATCCCGGCTGTATCCTCTCTCTGCCATGGCTTTAGAGATCTTCTCGTAGATCTTAGCATTCCTTCTTTTGGAGCGCAGCTCTGAAAGCACGGACTCATTGCCCCACACAGCGATGAGATCCAAGACTTCCCGATCAGTCCATGCTGGGGCCCTCTTTCTATTCTGGGATTGCACGGTCACCTCTGCTGGAGAGCTCTGCATCGTTGCCACTGCTGCTGAGCTCGCCACGATGTCCAAAGAGGAACTGAGATTCAAACTGCCCAGACAGGAAAAGGAATTCAAATTTTCCCGGGGCTTTTCCTGTGTGGCTGGTCAGAGCATCCGAGCTCGGACTGCTGTCCAGAGCGTCAACAGAGTGGTGCACTGTGGGATAGCTCCCGGACCTATTAGCGTCGATTTCCATCCACACCTAGCCTAATTCGATATGGCCATTTCGAATTTAGCGCTACTCCTCTCGTTGGGGAGGAGTACAGAAGTCGAATTTAAGAGAGCTCTATGTCGATCTAAATAGCTTCGTGGTGTGGACGGGTGCAGGGTTAATTCGATGTAACGGCGCTAAATTCGACATAAAAGCCTAGTGTAGACCAGGCCCCAGTCTTTATTCAGGCCTAATTTGATGGTGTCCAGTTTGCAGACTAACACAGCTACCACTATGAAACCTAACACCCCAATGTGTGTTTGATATTACCATTGCAAACATAGATTAATATGAAATACCTCAAAACAATCGATTGTAATTTAACTAATTGCAAATTTTAAAGCTCTAATGTTTAACCTTCTGTCCAGGTGAGCAGAGACAAAATTACCCAGATTTATGCCTGCTAGTTCAATTGTAGGTGCAAAAAATCATTGTGCAAATTTTTGTGGGTTAAATTTGGTCACCATTATTAAAATTTGACCCTTTCTGTATAGTGTTATCCCTCCCCTGGGAAGAAAACCAAATAATTTCTTCAGCAAAAACATTCAAAAGAAAACAAAATATATTTTGGCTCAGTTCATCCCATTAAACTGAGCAGAACCTAACTGAGTTGGTAATTACTTACTTAGAGCTGCCAAACACACAAAATCAATGTGTCAACTCAAATGCACATTTGTACTTATTGGCATTTGTTCAGTTAATTTACTGGCATAAAGTTAAGTGAGCTTTTGAGATCAAATCTTTATGTGATGTTAGACATTGGGCATACCAAATATCTATTATGACAAAATCATGACATTTTTGAATCTGGGTACCTAAAGTTAGATTCCTGTGGGTGAGATTTTCAAAAATGTTTACTGGCAGCCTAACTCTGCTCCTACTGAAGGCTATGGTAGTATTGGCTTCAACTGGAGCAGAATTAGGCCAGCATTGACAGCTTCTGCATACCCCATCTTAAATTTATATTTTGGTAACTAAATATAAATGGCCTGATTTTTAGATGTGCTGAGCACCACAAATTCCAGTGAAGATAATAGAAGCTGTAAAATTTAACATTTTTGAGAGTAGGACTTCTTATGTTTAGGTGCTTAAATGTGGATTTAGGAGCCTAACTTTAAGTTTGAAAAGGTGGTCATTAGTTTTTATATTATCTTGAATATGATTAATTTTTAAGTTCTCTCAATATGCTCAGTGCTGCATAAGACACAAAATGAGGTTGGCCCCTTGCCCTGAGCATCAGACAACCTAACTGCAAATCTGACTTTCTGGTTCCGCTCCCACCAATCTAAATTTTTTGGAATTCCTTAGCACTGACTACAATGCTCAACTACAATAATCAAAACTTTAAATTCCCCCAGACTGTATTTGAAATAGGATGAAGTGAGTTCATAAATATGGTGTTTTCAGTTCAGCTTGAAATGAAGGTGTCCACATAATTAAAAACGCCAGAAAGCCCAATACTAGAGAACAAGAAAGACTTGGACTATCTTTTCTCCTTCAGGTCACAGACACAGCACATTGGTGGGACAGAATGCTTGCATTACTTTTACCCTTGCCATACTTTGCTAAATACACAACTTTGAGGCTATTAATCTAGCAGCTTGTACCACGGCTTATTTCGCTCCCTCACACACAGAGAGAATTTAAAATTAACTTGGCAGAGGACAATTTAAATTCTGTCAATTTAGCATTGTAATTTAGCAGCTGATTCAGCAGAATGCTTTGTGATATCATATGCAAACACTGCCTGAAAGGTATTTCTATTGTATCACTTTACAGTTATATTTACACTGATACAGCTTCTGTGAAAAAATCATGCTCGCTGACAGAATGGAATGCTTGCTTTTCTAATCTTTTCATTTATTTTCCCTTTGGAATTCACTATCCTTTGCAGCTTGACTGACCCCAGTAAGTTAAATATTCCATTTCATCTCATTCTTTACTAGCAGATAGTACATTCCCTGCTTCCTCTCCTGCTACATTTTCATCTAGAGATCAACTTTGACTTTGTAGCATTTATAATCCATCCGTCTTTCCCTCAGCATTCATCATTTTTCAGTTTGTGCGTGTGTAAAGGTTGCCATGGGAGGAAAGCAAAGTCATCCAGAAAGTTAGGCCCAGTTAGTGGTTCTTCTTTATTCCAAAGTTTTAAATACCTAATACACTTTCCAACTGCTAATTCAGGGAATCAATCATACAGCTGGGAAGTGGTGACAGACTGTATCCTTTGTTGGACACTACTAAACTAATTGAAAACCATCCAGCATAGCCTAACTTTTTTGGAAGTCAGTATCTTAAACCTTCGGGCAATATGTGTTCTAGTAAGCCATGCATTCTCATAAGCAGCTTAGAGAGAAACCTCAATGACCAAAGTGTCGGTACAAATGTTGTATGCATTGGTACAAAGAAGGCCAACTAGCAGAATGTGTGTCAGTCAATAACATTTTAAATCCATCAACTTCTGACATTCTAAATGGTCTTCAGAGATTACACAAAGGGTCACTGATTTACTCCCCACAAAAGCTATGTGAATGAAAACAAGCTACATAATTTATAATCTATTACATTTATTATTATTGTTTATACAGCACCATGGGTGTATGGAGCTTTACAGACAAATAAAATTACATGTCCTTGCTCCAAAGAGCTCACAATCCATATTAAACTTAATACAGCAAAGGATGTCAATAAACAAAGGCTCATGGACAAAGGAGGACAAGGGCTATGTATTGACTGTCTGAAGATGTCCTTGCAAATACCCTACAGCTGAGTTGGGTAGAAGTTAAGGTAGCGGGCAGGGAGACAAAATACCCAGGTTCTCTTCTAAGTTTGGAAAGTAAGCTTTCTTTCTGACCTGGAGCAAAGAAATTAACCTCTCCAAGTTCATTATAGTCTTGTGTAAAATACCTATCTCACAGGAGTCTTATGTGTGTAAAATGTTTGAGATATGAGGATGGAAGAGTGTTAATTATTATTAGCTGTTTAGGAGCTCTGTGGTGGCCTTATTGGTAGCAGCTATGTACAAAAGAAAGAATTCATTTTCTGTCATTTATTCAGATACATAATCTAAAGAAAATTTCATGAATTAGAATGGCCTGGCCATTTTGCTGATGCCTCGGAGCAGATTCTGTTATACCATGAGACGTGTGCATTTGTGGTTGCTGTGAGAGGTAATAAAAGGAAACCTGGGCACTGAGGAAGATAAATAAAATTAACTGTTGATCAACATTGCAAGGGATGAGATCATTCCTTACTCTCCCTACAGGTTATTCTAACTATATGTTCATGGTCATCTAATGGAAACTATGAAGGGTCCCTTTGATTTCTTTTTCTATCTTTGTATGATTTTATGTTGAATGCCCTTTCCGCTATTAGCAGGTGCAGAGTTGTCCAAGTTCTGTCACATGTAAAAACTTTATAGCCCAGCATTATGCTTCAGTTTATACACTGGTGACCTTCCAAGATGCAAATGCTGACATAGTATGAAATCTAGGTACAAGATACAAACATCTCATATCCATATGTCTCTGATTCAAAACACTGTTTGAAAAGTCTCTCTAGAATGCACAAGGGCAAAGACTGGGGAAAGACAAAGATCGCAAAAGGGAAGATCTCAGTGATGTATTTTAAAGGGTAAGCTAATGAACATACTCTCTTCTCATTTGCATCTGTAATAGCCATATACCCACTGTGTTGTGATCCTTATTTCTAGCAATATCTCCTGAGAGAGCCCTCTCCTGTGTATATTTTAAATGGAATAGGCAAACACACTGGAAGCAAATGCTATGGTCTCTAGTTCCTCCTTCGTGTTCAATGGAGCCACAAACTCAGAGTCAAAATGAATATTTTTTTTACAATGTTATATTAACAAACAACAAAAGGGTAGCTTAAGCAGTTTCTCATTGGGGTAAGGCTGTTGCTCAAATCTTTGACATCCCTGTTCTTGAAAAGGGTTACCAGAGCGACTATATCACTCAGCAATAAGGGACGCTACTTATTAACCTCTTAAGAATATTTTGGTGCCCAAACTAATGAAGTGTGTGTGTGGCTTGTTCATGTCGTGTTTAGTTATTGACAGGAAACAAGGACAAAAGGGGAAAACTGGTTATGATATGAGACTCCTAAATAGCCAAGATAATCATTCCAAGGAAGACCAAATATTGGTTGCCTGCTTTAGGGACAGAAATTTGGATAAGAAGGAATCTGAGATTCTAAAAGAATGAATTGCTAGAAGCCTGATTAAAAAATTAAGCAGGAGTCAAGCTCTGTCCAGACAAGAGCCAGTGAAACTTAAATGTAAAGCTGTCTGTAGAAACCTAAATGAGTGACTTGATTTTCAGAGGTATTCAGCACCTCTGACAATCAGGCCCTAGTTGACTAACATTGGGCACTCAAAAATAATTCACACACCCCACTTTAGGGACCAGTTTAGGCACCCAACTCTGAAAGCGTTGATCAATTTTCCTTTATGTGTGAGGGAAATAAAAGTTCAATTGCAGTAAAGGAAATTACTGTGGAAGGTCTGCAATTGAGGAATTTTCTGAGTGGAAAGAAAATATGAAAGGGCATGTAATTACTGTATTGGTTTAACAAATGGGGCCTGATCCTAAACCACAGAAATCAATGAGGCCTTAGAAGAATTAAGGCTTAAGTAGCTGTGTGGTGTGGAGCTTGACCTAGCCAGTGGAACAACTTGGATCTGTAAAAGATTACAAGGAGTACTGAGGGAAGACCAGGAAAGTCTGTTACCTGCTCCTGCAACAACCTTTCCCCCAGCTCTATCAAACAGAAGTCCAAAGAGAGTATTGAGAAATTTAGCAACACCAAGAAGGAGCAAAGGGCTAGCAAAGAACAAAGTGCCATTCAAGTTCCAAAACTCATAGGAGACCCAGGAGAGTGCTTAATCAGTAATTGGGGCTAAAAGGTTAAGTAATGTGTAAAAAAGAGCTAGGAACATATTAAGGGGAAACTAGGGAAAGAAGAGGGTACAATTTATTAAGAATCTCCTTATATCATTAAAAGAAACCTCTCAAATTAAGTCAAATATGTTTTTATTATATGTAGGAAGGCTTGGAGGAAGGATAGAAGCCAGTAGCTATACGTGTAATCAGACCTCTTGCATGTCTACTGATTAAAACTCTTTATTTACATATGTTTTGCATCAAAGTAGCCTCTCTTGAAAGTAAAGAGTTGAGAGCAAAGTTAACAACTTCAAGAACTCTCAAAGCAAAAAAGAAAAAAGGATATGGCCAAGATTCAGAGGTGAGTCTAGAGGGAGCCTAAAAATATTGTAATTTATACCTTCTTCTGGCCCCCTCAATGTGCTCTTCTCATTCTGAAGATCATGGGGGAACTTAGACTCCCTCTAGAATCTGTTAGGATTTAGATTCACTCTAGATTCATACCCACTTAGTGACTTGTAGCTACACATGCACATAAACACATATTTACATATCACTGAATTTGGACCACTGCATCAACATGTAAGAGCTAATGGATTGGTATAACTCGCATACCAAGGAGTCAGAAGAGTGGAAATTATCAAGAAAAACAAACAGGAGGATTTAAGGGTGTGAATAATTCTATCCCTTATTTTAAAGTTAGGAGGGGTCATTTTAGACCCCAATTTTGCCACTCTTACTCATGTTAAGTAGGAACTTGCTCCACATGTAGTCCCATTGATTTAAACCTGAAAGTGGTAAATCTCTGGATGTCTGCGGGAAAACTAGGGAAAGAAGAGGGTACTCTAATTTGACGACATCTTTGACATCATGTCTGAATATGATTCAGTAAAAGAAAACAAATCAGGAGTTCAGCTATATGGAGTAATCATCTTGAAGACTGCAGTACACGCAGTTGTGTCTACTCAGTCTCTGTGGGAGAGCACAGACTTAAATCTGGGCATAAAGGCTTTGGACTCATAGCTGCAATTCATGGAACAACAACTTCAGTGCTATGCTAAATTTGCTTCTCCAAATAAGAAGATTATTAACTTTTCCATTCCTCACAACCAGTTCTCATTTTGGAGCGAGTCCTTCATTTTAGAGCCAAAAGTGCCTGTGTTTCACACAAACCTGTTTTGTGTGGGTCCACTGGAATTACTATAAGTTGTGACATAAAAATGCTAACTTATTAAACTAATGCTATATAAATGTTGACAGAATATGATAATCCTATCTCATGTTAAGATTCCTTCGCTCTTGTTTTTGTGATGTTCCGTAGTCTGGGTTTGTGCCACATGATATCTTTTTAATTATCCTAGTAGGTCAGACATATATTTGTAATACATTTTTATATGAGAACTAGTTTTTAAAATGCTGATCAACAATAGCTGGGCTCTAGAGTACAACTAAAATCATTATAGTCATGATTTTATGTGAAAGAACCTTATCTACTTACTCTCATCAATAGGTGTAGTCCTTGGCTGTTAGAGGTATCAGATGACCCACCTTCTGTGGAAAATATTTCTGGTTCTGGGGCAGAAGATAAAGCAAGGACCAAAGTAGGATCAGCTTTATATCCAAAACGGAAGATAGCAGGACTGGATCCAAAGCCTGGTAAGTCAATGGGCATCATTTTAATTCTTGTATGGATTTTGTATCAGCACCAGAGAGACAAACCTTGGTTTATTATGTGTGTGTGACCAGGGGGTGGAGGAAGGGGGGAGGGAGGGGGGGGGGGGGGGGGAGGGAAATGGAGGTTTGATACAGTGCACAAGAAGTGAGATGTGTTTCTTAAAGATCATAAAGGTTTTTCCTTTTTTTTTCATCCCTGCAGCACAGCAATCACCTTTTGCTGTTAAATGATAAGACAGCCAAAGGCCTCAATTTTACCCAGTGAACTTCCCAGTAAAGTATTATAGCCTTCTTTTGCAGTTTGTTTAAACTCCTTGTCAAGACACATTAACATTGTAAGCATCAGTAATTTTTTGAATGCTCTATTTTTATGAATGCATTTGTTATTCAAGATAATAAAACTGAACATAATAAACTCAATTTAATATGAGAAATGGTAGATGATACCTGGTGGATTTGCTGACTACAGAGTTTCAAAATACAGGATGCATTTCTCCTTCAAATTCCTGTTACCTGGCTACTTTTTGTTCTATGTCTCAAATGCTAGGCTTCACAAAAATGACAAGGCAACATCTATATTAAAATATAAATTCTGTTCAACAAAAAAAGTCAAATTAAAAGCCCAAAGTATGCTGTTCAGTTTCTTAAGGTATCTGTCAAGGGACTTGTGCAATAAGGACAAAATATATGATATGTTATAAATCTAAAACAAAGAATTCTTGTTTTTATGGACACTACTGTATGCTGTACTTCTAATTTTAGAAAGCTCTGACTTGAACACCAGATGTCTTCTTATATTGCTTAGTTTCTTTTTTTTTTCTTTTTATTTAAGTAGCTAAGTCCCATTTCCCCAGAGCTGGCAGTTCTGTACAATATAAGCTTATGTTAGCGCTGTCTAAACATTTGCCAAATCCCACTAACAATAATGTCATCCAAGACATGCTGCAGTGTATGTTTCAGGTCCTTTAACGTCATTGTTTGTGAGCCTTTCACAAGCTACTCATTTTAAGAATCCAAAAGGCATCCTGATCTGAAGCAGGCCCAAGGAAGTTAAAGTTAGCTTTGATGTTACATAGCATTTGTCAATAATCCTCACCAATACTCAGAAAACTCTTGCTTTCCTCATTTGTTCAGCATGAACACCTTACTATGGGAAAGTGCAAAACAGGTACTAATTCACAGTCAACGCAAATAGCACCAAAAATTACCAGCACTTATTAATGACAGTTTGGAAGCCCCACCACCTCCATTGTCTGTCTTGTGACACTGTTTTGAAGTGACTTGCAAAATCTCTCATAGGAGCCACAGTTCATAGGATTCAGTTCTGCAAGGCTCTGAGTAGCCTCAGCTCCAGCTCACTTAAATATCTCAGAGCGGACAGCATGCACCTCCTAGGATCCTGCAATTAATGAGCGAGTTTTGTCAGTATGTTTTTTTGGAGGGGCGGGGGGGGGGGGGGGGGGGGGGGGGGGTGAACCTGCTTGTCAACTAAAGGCTTGAGAAAACTATTAATTGACTGGATCAGACTGTCCTGAAATGTGCATCAAAATATATACTGGATCATATTTGTTATCTATTAGGATTTTCTCTAGCATCCATCACTATAATGGCTGAGTGCATCCCAGATAAACTGTCTGGTGCTATATTTTGGGAGGGCCAGGGGCAACTGGCCATGGAGAAAGAAGGGACTTCTGGTGTAACTGGATGGTGGCATAGACATGAGGCAGCTCCTGGGGTTCATTTCCTTGGAGAGAAGAGGAACAGAATGAGCCCCAGCGCTCCATGGCTCTTCCTGGTGCTGTAAGGTTGGGATGAGTTGCGGCTAGGAGGATGGATGGCCCTAACTGCCCATCTGATGCTGCTTGCTTGTCTTGGTGCTGTGGAGTGTTGGGATTTGGAAGAAGTGCATCCCTGGCTTAGCTGGCTGACAGTGAATATAGTATGTGATTGAGGCATGGAGGAGATTCTGGAGTCATTTTTTCTTGAGGGGAGAAAAGTCAAATGAGCAGAATGAACCTCGGGCTAGCTTTGCAGCCCTCCCTGATGCAGGGCAACAGGTGGAGGGGGCAGAATGGAGAAGGGCTCTGATGCCCTCTCTGGAAATAGATTCTCTACACAAATTTCTAAAGAGAGTTTTCTGAAAAGAGCAACATAGAGAATCTCCCCTACAGCCTCTGTTCTGAGGCACAGGTTTGTTTGTCTCACAAACTGAGATTTATATGCCTGGGCTCATGTCTCACTCACATTTACGTCTCATAGTTGAAATGACTCTTTCTACTTTAGTCCAAACTGAGCCAAAGGCTTTCAACTTTTATACACAGTGTTTGACTCCAAAAATATGTTTAGAGGTTATTGAATCTTTTCCTCGACATGTTATTAGAGGCTAAGTCACTACAGCAGCTGGAAAGTGAGCATTTAACATAATCTAAACTGCATCTGAGCATTGAGTTAAGCCATGGCCTTCACAGCATGTGTGCCATTTGCTGAGAAACAGCTAGTCATCTGCAATAGCAGTGAGCAAACCTGTAAAGTTTCTGTGATTCTGTTAAGCTAAGCACACGACAGTCTGGATGCTCCTTGTCCAAAGCTTCTCTGAATGATTTCAACTGGTTGGAAAACTGGGCTTGAACCCTCACAACAGGTTTTCTCATGAGATTTCTGCTACTCTTTTTTTTTTTCCCCCCCCATTCTGGTTACAACTTTTCTGAGAACAGGCTTTCTTCTAATACTTCAACATTGGTCCCAGCCAGAGAGATGCTTGTAAAATAAATAACACTATAGAAATGTGTTTACAAAGAACTCAGAGTGCAGAAGAATGAAAAAATAGTGAAAGTCAATTCAAGTTAACTTCAAAAATTATTCAGCTCAAATCTGCTGTGAACCTTTGTGTAGGATTTTAAATTTATTCGAACAATTTTTCTAAAGGCCAGAACTTCAGCTGCCATCTGAAGCAGTCCATTAACGTCAGCAGTTTAATGTCAGCTGAGGATCTTGCCCCTAGTTTCAAAGGGAACCTGAACATAGCCTCCATGTGTGCATGAGCAGTCACTTGTGCAGGCAATTTGTTGCATACTACATCCATTGCTAGCAAATGAAATTAAACACACACACACACACAACTCCCTTGTGCTTGATTCACCCCTTGCACCCACAAATGGAATTTATGCATGTAAATTAATGCTCTCCAATGATAGGTCACAAAAAAGTGCATACAAGAGTGTGAAGGCATATAGCGGCAATATTTTGAAAGTGTGTCCCTCATATGTCTGAAAACTGAAACCTGCAGAGCCAGTGTACGTGTATATTACAGGTATCAACTTTGTGGGAAACGGGGTCGGGGCAGGGGGAGTGCAGCTGCCTCTATGCAGACATCCCCATCATTATACCTGCATGCTGTGTACTGCATAATATCTGTAAGGGAAAGTGTGTTGGGGGGTGGGGGGGGGCGGATTGCGATTGGCAGGGTGGAGGGGTGAGATGGACCAGCTGTCTGCTGAATTTGAACAGCCACACACAATTAGAAGAGGCAACTGGAGCTATGTGGCTGAGGGAGGTCTTAAAAGAGTATCTTAACAATCAGATGCAGTAGGGTTTTGTCATGCTTTTAGGCACTAGTGTGGCTTTGTATGTAAAGAGCTAAAATATAGGTGGGTTATTGACTCCTGGTATGAAATTTATAATGCAGCATTCATGCTTGGTGTAAACTGAGAAACATTCACTGATTTTTAAAAAAAAATCTTTTTTATGTACAAAGAGTTGAGAAATAAAATTCAAGTGGAAATCCACAGGCTAAAAATATTTCAGCAGATCCTCCCTTGTCCACTGCTTTCATCACTGGATGCTGGTCAGCTGTTCAGCAGGCATGGAGGGGGCATCTTTTAAGGCCTCCACACTAGAGGCTGCTAATTAACACAGAGATACAGCAGCACTCTGCAGCTCAAGCTATGGTGAGTACCCCAGACTAGGGGGAGGGAGGCGGTCTGTTGCAAAAAAGGTTAGATGATGGTTGCCTCTGGTATGAGTATAGGGAAAGTGCAGTGAATATTGACAATTTTTTCACAGGCAGTGGCAATTTTGGCTGATACCTCACTCCCAAATGTACCAAAAGGCCAGAGAATCCAGCTGCTTGTTGATAAATTGTATGGTCAATTACTTGATGTTAGTTCAATATTTCATTATGAAATATACTCAAGAGACCAAATAACCAATGTCAGTCAGGTTTATAAATATGATACAGGAAAAAGGTTCTATATAATACCAGTCCTCGAAGAGCAATCCCATGCAATGATATTGCATACACCTTATGCAGAAGGTGTGCTCCCCAAGTTACACATTTCAGTAGCTGTCACTAAAATTCAACCCATCAGTTTGTTCCAGTTCCCTAACTTATCCTTCAGCTTTGTTTTGGATACTAGCATTTTGGGTACTGATCCATGAATGTACTTACCTACCTTGTACTATGACAGAAAACGAATGTACCTTGATTTTGACACGTTTCCAATTTACTTGTGCCAAATGCTTCCTGCAGCAAATGCAAGGTAATATGGGCTACTTAGCATAAGTGAACAGGATTATGGTATAGGTTAGTTTAGGCTATATTGCTGTTACAATATTTGTGCTTAATGCATTCTGATAGCTATCTATCTATCTATCTATCTATCTATCTATCTAGTATATATAGTGTGGATAATAAATATTATTAATATGATATATGCTAGGCAGCTCATATTAGTCAACATGCTACTGGTATCCCCAAAATGCTTGAGCCCATATGCTAGTAGCCAGTTTACTGTAATGGGGCCAGCAGAACTTATTGCAGAGTGGTGTGGGAAAATCTCCTGTTGCAGGGAAAGAAACAAGTCTGCCATCCCTAGAAATATTTGGAAGAGGATTGCAGAGTAAATTTTCTTTGAATCGCTCACAATATTAAAAGCGACAAAGAACTCCACATGGTTCCTTCTGCCTAGCCCAACAAACAAAAGAATGGAAAAGTGGCTATCACGTCTACTGCTTTCTGCTACTTCTGTCCAAGCACAGGACACAGATCTGATGTGGCCTGCATAATGTGGACTGCCTTACTAATTATTTTTATTTTTTAACACTTCACAAGTAGAGTCAATGCATTTATTCTCTAAACATGAATATGGGATGGGTGCCATTTTTAAAGTGCGGGCGGGGAGTGAGAAAAGGAGGATGAGGATATTTTGGTCAATGGAAAGGTAAAAAATGCTTATAAGGAATAATGCATGTGTGATGCTGTCTCACAGGTTGTCAGCAGGCTAATTCACTTGCATGCTAATAGAAATCAAAGGAATGTTAAAAGGTCAGAGTGTGTTCAAACCAATTCACTTGTAAAATGCAACTGTATTGTTAAGCTTGACTATATCATGTTGTTCATTTGCTATTATGCATGCCGTGTAGTACATAACCCTTGATCAAAAGGTGTGTTAGTATAAAGCTGGGAATTTACTTAGCATGCAGAACTTCATGAATATTAATGAAGGATACTTGTGTTGTTCCCACTTATCCAACCCCATTGTAATGAATGGCTGGCAATTACATTAAATATATCACTGTAACTGGATTACTTGTATATGCACAAGAAGTAGGAATGTTAACTTCACAGTAAAAGCCATTGCGTTATTCAATAGGGTTCACAGGCCCAGTCTGCATTTCCTAATCTTCGTCATCAAAGGAAGCACCCACATGGGCCAAGACGCTTGTCAGCTCACCTTATGTGAGCAAGATCTATAAAATATTGGATCCTGAGAATGATCCTTTATTTCTGGACTGATGAATTCTGAGAGGGTGGAATTCTGAGCAATTGGACTGAGATCCCTAGAGTCATTCTAGGTAACCCTGAGAGAATATTGGAAACCAGCAAATTATTACATCTCTGCTATCAAACTGAATTCATAAACTTTGATTCACCCATAATTATTTTACCTGCTTTAACCTCTCAATAACTCTCATTTCCTTTTCTTAGCTAATAAAACTTTAGTTTAGTTTACTAAAGAAATAGCTTCAGCATGGTCTTTGAGATTTGAAGTATACCTTGATCTGGGGTAAGTGACGGGCCTTTGGGGCTGAGAGTAACTGAATGTGTGATGTTTTTTGGGTTTTAATCATCAACTTTTCATCATTAGTTCCAGTCTGTCTGGGTGGTAAGTGTCTAAGGTGGCTGACTGTGGCTCCATGGTAAGCTAATATACTGATCCAGGAGCACACATTTGTTGCTGGTTTGGTTAAATCTAATTATAGAATATACCCCCAGTTTGGTTGCATCTGCCCTGTTTTCTGACAATCTGACCTGAGATTGGCCCACTCAGGTGAGACCCATTCCAGGACACTATGACAATTTATACACATACTTTCTCATTCATCATCCGATTCATTTGCACTTGCCTGGCACAACTAGCTTGACTTCTGCGGTGTTTTAAATAGCTCCTGTCTTGCCACATGGTTTATGTCTCCCTCTGGTTTTCTTCTTGTGCCCAGCAGGAAGGGTGGGGGCCACTCTCTGTGTCAGGCTCCCACAAGTTGTCCACAGTTGTATGTGATGGGGGTCCATGCAAAATGTCTCATGCAGCTCATTGTAGAAGCAGAAAGTCGGTGGGGCAGCCCCAGATTTGTTGCTTTCCTCCCTGCCTTCTGATATGCCTGCTGGAGTTCCTTTGCTTTCACATGCTGCTGCTGCTCATGCCTGTCATGCCCCAGTTTTAGCATCCCCTGTGCAATCTGCACATAGGTGTTGATATTTCTGTGGCTGTTTTGTAGCTGTGCTTGCATATTCTCTTCTCCCCACAGGCCAAGAAGATCCACAACTTTTTTAGGAGTGTGTCTAGTACCTGGTCGGAAGCTCTCAGGGGTGGGTTTAGGTGGTATGCTTGCCAAAGTAAGCTATCATCAGGAAAAGGCATTTTAAAAACATACTGGAGGCTTTAAAAGGGATAGGGGGAGGCTTCTAGGCTCTGTCACCCCTGGGTAGCAGAATTTAAAATTGTGACTCGAGCGATCACTGTTGCATGGGCAAGGGTAGGGGCATTGAGAGACAGTTGCTGGAGGACTGTCAGATCAACACCAGAGATGCAGTATCTACAGTCATATTGTGTCAATTGACTGTGGCTCTGTGTTGTGCAGGGAGGGGATAGTGTGTCACTGTAACAGGGTGCTTATGTTGGCAGGAGATAAATTTAGGAGTAGAAGCATGCACAGCTTGGTCGAAACACACTGACTTAAATTAGTCTAATTTTGTAGTGTAGAGCAGGCCTCAGCAACAGCTCCACCACTCAGCCAAACTCTGTGGTAAATGTTTCTAGGAGGACAGACCGTGTTGGAAAATGGCCCAAACATCAGCTTACAATTCCAAAACGGAGCTTTCAGCAAACAAAGACAACAATTAATTGCGATGAAGATACACACACTCTTTTGGGGGAAATATTGTGGAGGAGGGATAGCTCAGTGGTTTGAGCAATGACCTGTTAAACCCAGGGTTGTGAGTTCAATCCTTGAGGGGGTCACTTAGGGATCTGGGGCAAAATCAGTACTTGTTCCTGCTAGTGAAGGCAGGGGGCTGGACTCAATGACCTATCAAGGTCCCTTCCAGTTCTAGGAGATGGGATATCTCCATTAATAATAAATATTGGATTCCTGAACTTTCCATGGTCACTAACAGAGGACAGCAGAACTGGACTTATGAAAATTACTTGGGTATATGTGGATAATAGATAAATTATTTACCACTAGTGCATTCCCTTTGCAATATCATTCCTTACTAAAGTAAATGCCTTGCATTAAATACACTTAGTTAAAAAAAACCTCATTGATGTGTTTCCATTATATGCTAAAATAGTTTTACTGCTCATAGCCTTAAAATTAATTACCACTTGGAAGCACTAGCTCAGCATGGCCCAATAAAATAAATTGGTTCACTTAGAGGGCCGAGTCATTGGTGGTAGTCTCCTTTTATGATGCTTGAAAACCCAAAGCAAACATGTTTCTCTCAATGTAGACTCACGAATTTTTACAGAAAGCTTATGTTGCTTTCTTATTTATTCATCCTGTCTATTACTGTATGTAATTCTCTTTGTAAATCTCCTCCCACTCTAAGGTAATCATTATTGAGCCTTCTTGCATCTGACATGTTTGTGTTTTATTTGCCAAAGCAGTGCCATCAAAATATTTTGGGAGCTTCTTGTGTGTCTTTTCTCTTCCATGTTCTCTGTGCATTGTCTCAATGACAAATCATCTTACCCGGTGCTGATGTAAAATAAATACATTGGCTGCAGGGAGGAAAAGAAGATTTTTCACTTCTGTCAAGTCTTTATTGTGAAAAAACTGAGGGAAAACTTGCCAGATAGTTGCAGGCTGTACATGAAAATATTTAGATTGCAAGCTTTTTGTGCAGATCTTGAAATTTTTCAAAGCTTTAGAGCTGAGGATGGAACTAGATGGTAAATCAGAGCTGTCCCAGAATGAGATTACTCTGCATTATCTCATTACAGAACTGAGAGGATAAGCACAACTCTGTACAAGCTTTAGAAGGGAAAGTGTGTGAACGTGGCCTTTCTCAAGCTATTTGCCTTCCAAAGGTGGAAGTAACACAATAATAGCTTTTGAAATAGCTTGAAAAAGGCCATTCTCTTCTTATTTCTTGATAATATGGGCTCAGGGCATGACATTTTCAGCGCCATTTGAGAGAACAGAAGTTGAGGGGCATCTGGAGATATGCTGGCCCCCACGGGGGAAGAAATTCCCCAAACACACCATATTAAAGGAGTGAAACTAAAATTTTAACAAAACCATGAATGGAAATTAATGAAAAAAATTGAAGGAAAGATGAAAAGATCCTTCTAGAATTACTTGGATTGTAGTTAAGGTAGAGATCATTTTGGAGAGGAATGAACCACCAAACATGCGCTATGGATCAACTTTTATGTGGCCATTCAGGGTTAAATAAAAAAAAAGTGATTGTTGTTTCCTTCTCTTTCAAGCTGGCATTCAGCACTGAAGCTGTGGGCAGTTCCCCTGTGACTTTAGCAGCAGTTCTGACAGAAGTGGCCTGATCCTTCTGTAATCTGAGTATGCTGAACGTGAAAAGTCCTTGAGAATGGGACACTTATGACTTTAGCATAGCTCCTCTTTTGAGGATTTTGCTTTTTCATAATGGCCGTGTTTTTGCTAGTCACACAGAATGAACTTTTATCTACATTCAAACTCCAAAGGTTTTTCTTTCTCATCCTTTTGTGAAATAAAAAAGACTTCAAAAGAAAAACAGAAAAGGACTGCTTTGAATTTATTTCACTCTTTCATTTTTCCTGGTTAGTTAGGACATACACAAAATAAGGACAGGGTCCAGCAAGCCTTACTCCCAGTCTCAGGGCTGCAGGTTTACACCTAAATCTCTACAGGAGAAAATTTAGGCGGAGACTTTCATAGCCATCTAGTGAATTTGGGCACCTGAAACCCATCAATTGTAAGGGGATTTGGAGCTCTATGCAGCTTTAATACATTCATTCTCAAACTCAAGCAAAAGAGAGCTTTTTAAAGTTGTGATTGTTCCTCTTTTAATGGGATGATAAAAGATGATACAATCAAGCAAGTATCAACTGGAAAATTGTTAAGTTGGAAGTAAGTCTTGCCATCTCATACCAGGATGACCTTATCTTCTAAAACGACCTTGCTCATGGATGCAGAATTATATACTGATATTAATTTGGTTTCATACATGCATATGCAACTTTCAGATATTACACAATAAAAAATACTTTATCTCTGTACACAGTACATCAAATAAACTAGAATGTGTATATCACCTACTGTGCCAGAGATAGCTTCATCTAATCATATACAACACCTCATGAATCAAAAATTGTCTGCTAATTCACTCAATTCAAGTAAACTCCTACCCTGACATATACCTGGCTTTTTAAATGAGAACTATCACAAATTGGCTATATTATGAAAACAACCAAAGATGGCCAACCTGTTACTTCTGTTAAGTCACCTAATAAAAATGTAAGTATTTATTCAAACACATGCATATGAAGTATATGCATCACTGTATAAGTGCACTGTTACACAAATAAAAGACAATGTCACATTTATTGAGACATACTCATTGGCATATCTTAGCACAGATTGTGCTTGGAGCTCCTTCAGGATTTCAGAGCTATGTTATTACTAAAGAATCAGAGTGGTTAGGAGGGTAATTTTAAGTTTATTTACGCAGGTATATAGCATCTGCATTACAATCATAATAAAACAAAAGCGGCTATTGTAAGTTCTTGGTAGTAACAAGAGCTGGCTGCACATTGTTCATTGCAGATCAATTGTCTGGCAAACTTAGCCCTGTTATCTATTTGTGAATTTGGCAAGTGCTGGGGTCTGCAAATACAGGACCCAATTCAACAAGAAACTTAAAGCACATGCCTAACTGTAAGAATATAAAGGGCATGAACCTGACTGAAACTGAGCAACATGTTGAACTGCAAATCGATGTCTGCATATACTGTTTTTGCGGTATTTGGTCTGATTTAGTAGTAAACACAATTTCACTAAGGGTATATCTACACGGCAGCTGGGAGGCATAATTCCCAGCTCAGACAGACATACACACACTAGCTCTGCTGTAGCTAGTGCCTAAAACTATCACTGTGATAGCACTGGCTCAGGCTAGCAGCCCAAGTACATAGCTAGGATCTCATTTGGGGTTGTGTTTGGGTGGCTAGCCTGCGTGTCTCCATGGCCACACTATTTTTAACATACTAGCTCAAGCACAGGTAGTGCATATAAGTCTACTTGAGAGGTGAGTTATACATCCCAGCTGCCGTGTATTTTTCTTAGCATGAAATCTATTTTATAAAAGGTTGTGTAAATTACTCCCTACTCTACTGAATTAGAGAGAATGCAGTGAAGATAAAAGTGTGACCAATTTAAATTGCTGGTCTGAAATGTAGGTTAAACAATGGGTTGGGGCAAAAATGGGGATCCAAGCATAAAGGCTTAAAACATTAATGAAAAATGGGGCAGGTATTTGTAACTTCTAGGTTTGGAAAACTTTACCAAAGATTAATAACTGATCTTACCTATTTTGAATACTACTCAATTTCATGCTTGGTCACATACAGTACACATACCATTTACTCTCTGATGGGTTAACAGGAAAAAAGCAAAATGTGTACTAGTATAAAATCACATGTCCTATCACAAGTTGTGCAAAAGAAAATGAAGAAAGGCAGGTAAAGGGAATAAAACAATTTCTGTTAAGTTAATATCAAAGGGCACAATTTGAAAAGGCCAGGAAAAAATGTTTCAATAGAACTTCATTTTGGCAGACAAGACACATTTAGTGTATTCCTATGCACCCATCATATGTAATTATTTGTTCTGTACCAGTCCAATTTAGATAGTTATAAGGAAAAATTGTGTCGATATTTTCATCTAGATTATGACTTAGTCTTGCTGTGCATGCTCAGAAAAATAAGGTTATGCCTAGGCAGGCTACCTGGACTTGGTACAGAGTAGATGGGGAGAGCCTTGGGTCCACACCCTCTACTTGCCAGCACAGCTGAACTGGTGGGGGAATGGGAAGGGGAAGGACATACTTTTCTAGACCAGCAGCAAGCTATTTATCAACCCCCAGAAGAAAAATTGTAATTCAAAGGTGTGTATGTGATGCAGCATCACACTTTGCTCAAGGCTGTGTATCCCTTTGTATTTGTAAAACATCATGCCCACTTACAACATGGTACTATATAAGTAATTCTACAAATATAAAATGAAATAAGTGAATAGCTTTTATGAATTAGAAGCAATTAGTTAAAATGTTTCTGTCTTTTGGGTTTTCAGATCTCATGCACACAACAGATTTCAAATATTTTTATGGTTTTATTAGTGGCCTTCATGGTCTTAAAGTGTCATTGCAGAAAAGGATTAATTTGAAAGATGCCCTACACTATACCTATTTCTTCTGTTAACTCCCACCTATGTCACACATATAGCCTTGAATTTTTTACATCTGTTTTAAAACTTCACTGTTAAATTACTTCAGTTTTACAGTGTAACTGCACTGAAGGTAGTGGTGTAAAATTGGAGTACAAAGTGGTGATTCAGGCCCAGATTTTTAAGTGTAATGTTTGACTATTTTTCTTACAAAGAAAAGCCCTGATCCCATAATTTGTAAGGGATATATATGGGACATATATGTCTTGAATGATTAATAACTAATGATTCCTTCTGGCCCTCAAAATTAGAAAAACTATTGATCTATGATTATCCCAAAATAGGATACACCTATAAGAAAATGGTTCACATAATGTGAGACACTTCGTCTAAGGATCCAGAACTAAGCCAAGATCAGGTGTTCCCCTCCCCAGCTATTAAAATGGCTAAATAGAGTATCGTTAATCACTTAATCAAGAATCTCTAATTTTCATATGGATAGAACTTCTTTTGCTTTCCCAACTTAGCTAGAAAGAACTCCAAGTTACCATGCATGGGTCATATCCTGCTTTTCTATGCAAAGTGTTTTAACCCCAAAGTATAAACTATACACTGTGTTCCTTGTAAATAAATTCTGTTAATAATCTTTTTCACCCCAAATTCAGATCTACATATTTTTGTACAATCAAAAAATATATGGAGTATGTCCTCAGAAACTTAAAACCAACGAAATCCTTATGTTCTCATTGTAAATAATTGTTGCACTTTAGGAATTGTCTGGTGCAAGGAAGACAAAATGATAAAAGATATAAACCAGGGTATAACTTTTTGGATATTAAGAGACATTGCTTAAATGGAGGAGATCCCAACTGATCATAGGGCCAAACAATGAAATCCAATCCGTGAAATGAATGAAACTTAAAAAGCTTCTGATAAGAAAAAGATTAAAGACATTTTTTGTACAGTACCATCATCTACTGGATACCAGTGGAAGCGGCAGAGAAACTAAGTACTGAAATCTAAGCACCCGCTTGGCATATGTCCAATAGGAATCAGAGGGTGGCTCTTCCACAAACCAGGAAACTAGGGTATATAAAATTGAAGTCACCATGTGCTCAAGAGAGTTGACTGAACCTAACACAAGAAGCTACAAAATTCTAAATGTAACCAACAGCAAAACCAGACATGTGGAAAGGATTCTTCCTCATCCCAGGGTTCGGAGGACAAGAAGTGGTGAGATTTCATTTCAAATATTGTATTTCCTCTTCTATTCTTTAATATAAATAACTGTTATCTTGCTGAATCTGCACTCTCTAGTGAGACACTCAAGCCACCATATTTTATATTTTAACTCCTTTTGTAAGTCCAAGCAAATTGGACTAAAGAGGGATTAAAAAGAATTGTTTTAAGCAATTACTTTTTATAATATTGTTCCTTTTGGACCAATCGCATCAAAGCATAGTAATCACATTCTTAAAAGGTTCCTTAAAGTCAAGTGCATCCTTGGAGTGTGATAAATGTGTTAGGAACTGAGAATTTATGATAATAAATAAAGGTAATAAATAATCGTGGTAATTTGTGTTGTTCCTTCATATAACTCTAGTTTGTGATAATTGCTTGAAAGATTGTGGTGAATTGTTGATTGTTTACTAATGTGGTTCTGGGTGAATAAATAAATTGTTGTTTGATTAAGAATAAGCAAATGTCCTGATTTTAAAAAAAATACAGTTCAAATTAAAAGTTGATGTGAAAAGGGTACAGTGTTAAAACTAGTAAGCTCATGCTTTCTGGATTTGATAAAAAGGGCTTATCGTATTGGATTCTATTATATATTGGCAAACCTAATTTGTTAGCTTGCAGCTTTAGAATCTAACTGGCACCCTGGCAAATTCATAAATTGACCCTCTTTCACGCTTACAAATTGTATCCATGAGACTCTCTGACATAAAAATGATTCCTCATAGGCCCATGATCCACCTGATTCTGCTGGTAGGATCAGGGCCAAATATTTTAACAAGGTCTCCATGACAACAAACTATAAACCATAAAGTATGCTGCTGTAGATCTGTTCATTCTAATCTTATTAATCTCAAGAGCAGCTTTGTGCTCACATCAAGGACAGTTTAATAGATCCATGCATGGAATATGAAAGTATAAACATGTACTTATCTTAAGTTGTTCAATTAGATATTACATTTGTCTGACATCTGGTCTATTTGATCTTCTGATTAGCTGTTTTGTAATTTCAACTGCCCCCTTTTTCAAATAGGATATCAAAATATGGCTTCTACTGTTCAGCAGCAGTCATTTTTATGATACTCTAAAATAACTAACTCCTATGTATCTGAGAACGTACAGTGTTAGCTTGATTTCCCCCTTTAGGTTTTATAAGCTTCATGCTTTTGTTAATTTTTCTATCGCTTTTATTCATTCTCTGAAGTGGCATATATTCAAGAAAATATAAGAAAATTGCAGCGCTTTGCACAGGATAAATCATTTTCTTCTGCTTCATTAATTTCTTTCAACATGTTCCCATTTTCTAACTTTTGTTACAGGTTCTCATCTTGATGTTATGCAGCAGAAAAATGAATGTCAGAGCTTTGGCACGCAGCAGTGAGAAAGGGCAAGAACTATGGAATATGCAGATAGTAGTCAGTCAAGTAATAGCTACTTTCAATGTCCTGGTTTATAAAAATACAGTAGAGATAAGGCAACTGGTCATTTTGGACTCTGTACAATGAGAAAGCTTTCAAGATATGAGCAGCATCTGATTAGGACTTTTGCCCAAGGGGGCACTGCTGTACTACATTTAACATGACATCAAGGCTATTGCAGCTAACTCCACTCTTAGGTTTAGGGACATTAAATCAAAATAATTCAGTACTTAATACTTTCTAAAGAACTGTTTGTGAGAGCATAGAAGTGGTGTTTTTTTAACCTTGCAAAGACAAGAAGAAAATTCTTTGATGCCTTTCAACTAGTTTCTTTTTACTTTTATTAAAATTTTCACAGTTATGACAGTTCGCTGTACAAACATTGCAACTACTACAAAAGTAATACCTTGTAATACAATAGTAAGAGTACTATTGATTTTTCATTAATGTTCCATTTAGTTATTTTTTGTCCTCCACAAACCTCCCCCAAATCCATTAATTTGAAATATCTGGGAATTAAAGACTTTATGCCCTCTGCCAACAGGAAAAAAACAAAACCCAGAGTCCTGGAAATGTAAAGCTTACAAACATTAAGCAGCCTATTTCAGTGAATTGCCTTCTTTGAATTAAAGTGCAAGTACTACATCAGAGCTAGGTATTTATTAATTGTTGTGATTATTACTCCAGTCATAATGTTATAGTCATGCAGTTGATTTCTTTTTTCTATGCACATTTTAATTATATGACTTGGCCAAAATCTAAGCATGATAAAACAATATATATTCATCAAACTAGAAGATGGAAAAAAATGTAGGGCTAATTGTGTCAAAAGGCACCTAAACACAAAGAACAAGGTTTTTCTAGGGCTCCAAAGTAACAGAAAAACACTTCCTAAGGTCAAAGTGAGAACACTTATGTCTTCTCGATCACCTTCCTTGCTGCTGTTTACACTCTCCTCAGGGATTGGGTGCTTGCTGCCTATAAAATTATTGGGCTCAACAGCATTTCACTTTGAGCTCTTGCTGACCAATTAGGACTTGCTATCAGACTTCTTGTCGCTTACGATAGTAGCAGTATTTGTAGGGGACAGCTAGCTGTATGGGAGCTGGGGATTTAACCCGTTAGTCTGGTGCAGCAGTTGTCCTTCTGCCCTGTCATAATGTTTTACAACATTATGTATTTTAAATGTGGGGGAGTTCTATATTGGTCTAAATCAGCATTCTACACACACATACACCATGCTGTCCAAAAGTTGTGTTACACATATTGGTTTCAATATACTGGGCTCTATTACTAGATAGTCAAACTACAGAACGTTGTTAATAATCAGCCAGTTGCTATGGCAACCTGTCAGAAAAGCATCTTATCCAACTAAGCATATTTCCTGTAAATCAAGGCGTAACAAATGCAATATTCTGTTTCCATGTTATGACTCTCATCATTCTGCAAGGGTTCAGAATGGGAGTTTTATTTTTGCAAGTTGTGGGTAGAGTTATAAAAGTAGAAGTGATGACACACTGGCTCTCTGTTATTTGAAGGTTTTAATTTACATTATATTATCCCACCCTCTGGTCCTCCCTTACAAGTTCCTTAATCCTCTTTTTTCTGCAGTGACATATGAAGGATTAAAGAATCAGTGCTGCTAATTACTCAGGAATTATGTGATATTTGAAATCTCCTAAAAAAAGCTGGGCTTCAGACTCTGAATGATGGTAGGCTACAATCTCCTGTGAGGAATGAAGGTGTGAAAGGCAGCTTCTCAACCTGCACAATGACATTGACTTCCAAACAATTAGATTTCTTGACCAGACCAGCAATTCTTGACACTTAGCCTTGGCCCTTTATGCAGTGGACTCAATACACTTTTTTCAGCAAATGCATTAGTTCAATTGCCACCCCCATCACATACAGAAGATGGAGTTTTGATATGAAATCAGGGTATTTCTGGTCTTTGACCACCATCAGCTTATGGTCTATATTTATTGCTAGTTAATTACTTCCAGAGCTGGCTGAATGACAGCATGGATTATTTATCCACTGATTTCTTGCAATGATCATTCAATATATTATTCACAAATAATTGTTTTCATTATTTTAACAGCTACAATCATAATGTCTCCTAAATGAATTAATAATACATAATTTCAGTGTTTCAATAAGGTAAACAACATTTACTGTTTGAAAGAAGAGGTTTCATTTCCACTTCCCATTCTGGATAAAGAGGGAAATTCAGTTTTCAGTGTGCTGAAAATCTGGCACCCTTAATGAGCATAATGATAAATAATTATCACCATTAGATCATTATTAAACATTTTATTGACTAGAGCTCTACAGGATATTTCTCAAATAAGCCAAAGCTAGCAAATGTTGTTTTTATGGCTTTTATTAGAAGTTAAAATACAAGTCTAGATTTCTTGTCCATTATTGTGGGTCTGACATATAGTACATCACTTTCATTGCAAAGTATGTTTTGAAGAAACAACATAGGTTCTCTATATAGTATATGTACTAAGCGGAATCTGAGCATGGATAATACAATCTGGGGATGGTGTTGGGGAAACAAAGGTGACGCTAAGCCATGTTTTGGCTTCCACTGATTCTTTGGCCAACTGGAAGTTGAAGCTTCCACTGCCATATCTTAGAACAGTCTAACGGTTTCTCTGACTTGTCATGGTTAGAGAAGTCCCCTTGGGACCACTCTGCCAGGTGAGGCGCAGGTGGACTGTTGTGTGATGCAGCCCATGTCCTGACCCATCCCCAATAGCCATAAAGCTGGCTATGCTGAGAGAAACATCAGTTGCCTCTTTAAAACAACTTGTAAGTGCAAACTTAGCAAGTGCCAAAGATATATAACGGAACATATATGATACATATCACATGCAACTAGAAGTGAGTCAGACGAGGTTCCACCAGAATGGCAATCTGAGCCCTCCACTGTTTGATGAAGGTGGATTGTAAACTGGGTGACACTGGCTGGTAAAGGGAAAGGATGCATTGTGGTTGCACTAATTTTCTACAGCCTGGCGACCCTGAGATTGAGGATTCTATGGTTTCCCAGCCATAGAGGTCAGTGATGTGCCAAGCATCTGCCTTTCCCTCGGGTGCCTCCACCCTGAGTGAAGCTTCCCCCACTGATGCTGGAGATGGTAAATGTGCAGGCCGAATTAAGCCCAAATTTTTCAGTTACCTCACCAACCATTCTGAAAAAAGTAGATGAAAACCAGCCATGCCAACACCATCTATAACAGGAGATACCCTCTTAACCAGCTGAGATATTATCCTTTGCAAATGGGAGATGACTTGCTCAATATCCTTCTTCTTCCTCTCTGAGCAAACATTAATGATTTAGCAAATCTGCAGTAGGATGGAAAGGGGAGTAATCACCATTTGATGTCTGATAGGAGTTTTATGGAGCATCTGTGTATCATTCTAGGGCCTAGTAGAGGCAGACATACAGTGGAGAGGATTTCCCGTCTTGATCAGAGTCTCCCTTTCACTTGCCGAAGACAATAAAAAGTACATGAGCATGCGCTGAAGCATCTGATGATGCAGTGTCTTTGGTAGATGACTTTAAAAAGTAAGCATTATCAGAGGATTCGCTGTATTTTACACTTCCAGTAAAAGACAATGAATCACATTATTCCCTAGTGTAACTCCACTAACCACACTGGACCAGTATGAGTGAGCCATAGAAATGTAGGGCTGAAGGGGACCTCAAAAGGTCATGTAGTCCAGCCCCCCCATTCACTGAGGCAGGACCAAATAAAACTAGACCATCCCCGGCAGGTGTTTGGCCAAACTGTTCTTAAAAATCTCCAATGATGGGGCTTCCAGAGTTTCCCTTAGAAGCCAGTTCCAGTGCTTAATTATCCTTATAGTTGGAAAGTTTCTGCCAATATCTAACCTAAATCTCCCTTGCTGCAAATTAAGCCCATCATTTCTTGTCGTATCTTTAGTGGACATGGAGAACAATGCATCACAATCCTCTTTATAACAGCTTTTAATATATTTGGAAATTGTCACCAGGTTCCCCCCTCAGTCTTCTTTTCTCAAGAGCAAATATCTATTTTTTTTAACCTTTTCTCATAGGTCAGGTTTTCTAAACCCTTTATCATTTTTGTTACTTGCCTCTTAACTCTCCCTACTTTGTCCATAGCTTTCTTAAAGTGTGGCACTCGGAACTGGAACTGGAACACGGGCTGAGGTCTCATCAGTACAGAGTAGAGAACAATTACCTCACAGTTCTGACATACAATGCTCCTATTAATACACCCTAGTATGATATTAGCCTTTTTTTTTTTGCAATTGTATCACATTGCTGACTACTATAACTCCCAGAACCTTTTCAGCAGTTCTACAGCCCAGCCAGTTATTCCCGCATTTTGTAGTTGTGCATTTGATTTTTCTTTCCTAAGTGTAGTACCATGAGAGAAGACTGCCAAGTATGTGTCAATAAACCAGATAGATTTGAAAGTAAAACACAAGTAAAATGTTGATTGCATTGGAAGCTTGCCCTCATGACTGAAGGGATTTGGAATCAACTCTTTCCTAAGCAGATACTCAGTCAGAGTAAACAGAAGAAGATGATCATTACATAATAATTTGCCCTTTCAGCTCTTTTCATCCCAGGATCATGAACTACTGATAAAGATGTACCAGTATCATTACAACTGTTTTTCAAAGTTGGAATCAGAAGCACAGAGGGATAAATGACTTGTTCACACAGTAGGAAAGGTGGGAACAAAACTCTGTCTCCTGACTCCTAAAGAATGGTGCCTCTCAAGGGATAACAAAGGATGGAAGGTGAAAATGAGGTAGATTGGGTCTAAGGAAGAGAAGCTTCCAGAAGATATGGATAGGTGAACGCCCAGGGCCAAGAGGCACACACTCCTTCTGTAAGCGCCTGACCCATTGAAGTCAATAAAAAGACTCCTATTGACTGCAGTTGGCATTGACGAGGGCTTCAAGTTCTGCCCTATCCAGGTGTGAACAGTGCTGGTTAAGTAGGTATTTATATTGCTCACAGGAAAAAAAAGATAAACAAATGGAACCTGTACAATATTTAGCATATACTCTGTGACCTTCATTTTTCACCCTCCACTATGATGCACAAGTTTAACTTTTACTAAGCAAAGAGAAATTTATATCGGCAAAGACCATCTTTTTTCTTATGAGATTCATAAAACAGCACTAGCAAAAAAAAGTTACTTTGTTCACCTCCTCACACAGCACTGATAAATAATTACAAGAGCTGGTTACAAATCTGCCAATGAGGGAGAGAAACCTAGCTCAGATAAGGTCAGAGACAGACAAAGATGAAATACCAGTTTGCCCATGGCTCATTTTGAGAACATACTTTTTCACATGAAATGGGACTAAGTCTTTGCTCTTAGTAGACTATCAGGCAGAATCTTTTGAAGTAACAGCTCTTAAATACCAAGAGCTGTGCTGCAATCAGCTTCACAAAATCCATTCTGCTGCCTCACTGAGAATTTAAAAAATTGGTACCTGATATTTATTCTATTTTGTTTATTTTCTAATGCAGAAAAATTAGTTGTGAATATATGTACAATTTAAGAACCCCATACTTCAAAAAATTAGTAAAACAACAACATTAATAAACTAGAGAGCCAACAGGGTATGTTAGTAATTATTAGATCTGGTCCAAAATTTTCCAGTGTAACATTTTACCATGAATGCTGACTGGACAAAATTGATATGTCAAAATGTTATCAAAACCATTTGTGTTAATAAAGTTGAAACATTTCATTTTGGTAAAGATTAAATGTGTCATTTTAACTATTGTTCTGAATAATATAATATTCAAATTGATATCAAATTGATATGAATTTAGTTCCATGGAAAATTCAGATTTTTCATTCTGATTCAGAACAAAAAGAGTCAAAATTTTGGAGTTTCCTGTAGAATGGGAATTCTGGGTTCCAGACGACTATAGTGATTGCCCAACATAACTCTTACATATGTCTCTGAAAGGTAAGAGACACAAAACTGTCTTCCACCCCATTGCTAACAGTGTCCACTGCTGAGTCAACAAAATCTTATGTCAATGTTATCAAAGGTTTATGAAAGATCAAAAAGAATCCATATGGACATGTCAGCTTTATCGTTGCCTGAGATCATCATTTGTAAAGTCCAGTGAAGTCTCACTAGCATATCCAAAGCCTAAAACTTGACTGACAGGGATCAAAGATTCTATATGATGTCAGAGCTATCTTACCAGTATCTCTTTAAATCACCTTGTCCATAAAGGGCAGATCAGTGATTGACAAGATTGTCACTGCCATAAAGGCAATATAAGGAATTATTGAACAAAAGCAATAAATTACTACTACTAATTTTGAATGAAACTGGCATTGTGTTTGCCCAAAGGAAGTGTTAATGGTCTCCACCATCAATGGATGCAATATTTCCCAGCTTATTTTCACTAAGCATGGATCCAGCTTGCCTTTATAGCTCATTGAAAACTCTTTTTCTGATGGAAAATTCCTTTTTGCAGAAACTTTTGGCTTTTTAAAAGTTTTTTCCAGTTCTTAAAAAACACAACCCTAAAAACCCAAATCCTCAACATTGGAGATGTTTTGATTTATTAAAAATAAATAATAATAAGCAATAATAAATACACAAGATTTTTTCAGTTTTCAGCTGTAAGAGTTTTGGTCTTATCTCAATGTTTCTTCTGTTTGTTTTATTTTGCCACTAAGAAAGGGATTAAAAAGGGGTGAGAAAACAATGAGGAAACCAACATTCAAAGAACCTGAAAATTATTCAATTTTTGACAGAAACCATCAGAAATTAGTTTTCATTTTTTTTCATCAAAATTCAAATAAATGTAAAGGTGGTCATTAAAATAAATCACTATTTTTAAAAAAATTATTACATGTATGTAGCATTTTCCAACCAGCTCTACTCACAATTGACAGCCACGTCTCCCCCAGTACCTCTACCTGACCAAGAGGCCTTCAGACATTAATTCAAACCATACATGAATCTGTCTCCACAGAAAGAGACAAAACAAGTTTGAAAAGATTAAACTAAGAAAGATATTTTCTCCATAGCATTAGACGTATTTACAAAGTGTATTTGTCAAATTCAGCTCTTATTCAAACTCTAGTATCCCGAGTAAACATATATTATCCCCAAACACACACACCTGCTCCTATTACCTTTGCTCATACAATAACAGTGATTTCCAGCCATTTTTGTTAGAACCTGCCTAGAAATAAATTGCATCTCTCCACATCCCTCTCATTCTGCCGTAGCACCATGTCCTGGTACAGTTGCCCCTAACTTTTTTCTTTTCAACCTGTTTTGCGTTTCCAGCCTTTACTTTTCTGTCTCTGTCCCCTTTTTGCTTCTCATGTGTTAAAAAAAATAAACAATGGAAAAGATTGTTTAACTGTTTTTAAACACCAGCCTGCAGTGGCTCCCCATCCCTAGACTTCAATATACTCAATGCCTACATGCAACTCAGGGTGATACTAGTAACTTTTTGTGGCTCCAGGACTGGTCCATAGGTACGTTCACAGCAAAGCTGTTGGCAGAGAAGGAAAGCTTTAGCAGGTTGCTCCCTGAAACTGCAGAATAGTAGATCTAAGCTCCTGCAGCTACTGCATTAAAGGCCCCTGGAAGATTGAGGGGGGAGGCATTAAAGAGGCAATTTTCTTCCTAGAAGTCTTCCACCACTTTACCTACAACCACAAGAGAATGTTATAATGTATGGTGGAGTAAATCCAGGGTCCTTCAGTTCTCCTCATCTCCGCAATACTGTTTCTTCTGCTCCACGACCCACTTGGACATACTGGTGCACCTCCAGATTGAGAAGTACTGGTTTAATTTACATATAATTACACTGAATTAAACATAATTCACTTCACTTTATGAAAATGAGTCTATAGGCATCTGTACACACATTAACATTAGCAGTCTAAGGGTATGACTATACTGTGAGCTAGAGTTGTTATTTTCACTTTGCATAAAACATACTTGCACTAGATCTCATCTGAGCTAGTGTGCTAACAATAGTAGTGTAGCCAGGGTAGCACAGCAGCAGCACCGGTAGCATGGACTAGTTGCTCCAAGCAAACACCAGTGGGTACAGCAAAAGACAAAAAAAGGACATCAAAAGCAGGAAGCCTGCCAAACAATCGGTGGGCCACTGGATGATAGAGGCTCTGAAAGGGTACTCCTGGAAGACAAGGCCATTGCAGAGAAGCTAAATGAATTCTTTGCATTGTTTTTCACTGACGAGGATGTGAGGGAGATTCCCACACCTGAGGCATTCTTTTTAGGTGACAAATCTAAGGATTGCCTGGCTAGGCCGAAAGAATGACAGGAGACATTAGATATGGGTTTAGTCAGGCTGCAACTTTATTATTACATGGAAACCTGGGACTAACCCAGCGGCTAAAAAATGTGCAGTGCAGGTGCAAAATTTGTGTCCCTCCAGCAGATCCTCCAATTCCAGCCAATTTCTTTTTTTGGGTGGGGGGGGAGAGGGGGGGCCGGGACCCTCCAATTCCAGCCAATTTTTTGGGGGGGGAGAGGGGGGGCTTCCACCAGCTCCCCCCCTTTTCATCCAGGTCCCTCCAGCAATTCCCTTGCTGGGACCTTACTGACCACACCCCCCCTCGTAGGAGGGGATAAGGTGGACTATGATAATGGGGGGTTTGGCTCCCTGCTGTACCAATCATAGGAGTCCCCAACTGCCCCCTGGCTTGCTCAGTTACCAAGCACCTCTCCTTAATTCCTTTTCCAAGCCATTTTTCCGTTCTTTTGTGCCTTAGTTTCTGGAGTACCTGCACTGAACATCCGCTATACAGTTAAATAAAGAGTTGTGACATATCGCCCATCATGCTGTGCATGAACAGAGACCACCTGAACCTGCTGCAAGGAAGGCGAAAACCCCCCCACTGCACCTGGCCAAAATGGTGGTAAGGGAAAAATTCCTTCCCAGCCCTCCCCCCCAGCAGGGTGGCTAGCATAATGCCCACAGCAAATTTACATAAACACCCGGCATATTTGTGACCTAACTGGGGAGGGTGGGTGGATGGGTGCTGCCCATCCTGTCCTGACTGAAAGAGGGGAGTGGCCAAGCCCATGCTGATCTTTTTAAACCCCTCATTCTTAGGTGGTGAGTCATCCACCACGCTGACTGCTCTTCCAGCAGTTTTATGTCTCCCCTCCTCCCCCAAGCCAGAAAGCATTGCCTTCTTCTCCCAGCCAGCCAGACAAACCCCTCCTTGCTTAAAGTGCAGTGTGGTGAACTGTCCCAGAGAGAGGCATCAACAGAAGAGATTTTGAGCAAACTGATCAACAGAAATAAGTCAACAGGACCAGATGGTATTCACCCAAGAGTTCTGAAGGAACTCAAATATGAAATTGCAGAACTACTACTTATGATATATCACCTATTGCTTAAATCAGCTTCTGTACCAGAAGACTGGAGGATAGCTAATGCAACACCAATTTTTAAAAAAAGCTCCATAGGCAATCCTGTCAATTACAGGCCAGTAAGCCTAACTGCAATACCAGGCAAATTGGTTGGAACTATAGTAAAGAACAGAATTATCAGATACATAGGTGAACACAATTTGTTGAGGAAAAGTCAACATAGCTTTTGTAAAGGGAAATCATGCCTCAATCTATTAGAATTCTTGGGGGGGGGGTCAACAAACATGGGGACAAGGGTGATCCAGTGGATATAGTGGACTTGGACTTTCAGAAAGCCTTTGACAAAGTCCCTCACCAAAGGCTCTTTAAGGAGCCATGGGGTAAGAGGGAAGGTCCTCTCATGGATCAGTAACTGGCTAAAAGATAAGACACAAAGGGTAGGAATAAATGGTCAGCTTTCAGAATGGAGCGAGGTAAATAGTGGTGTTCCCCCGGAATCCCTATGGGGACCAGTGTTGTTCAATTTATGATCTGGAAAAAGGGGTAAACAATGAAGTTGCAAAGTTTGCAGATGATACAAAATTACTCAAGATAGTTAAGTCTAAAGCAGACTGCAAAAAGTTACAAAGCGTCTTCACAAAACTAGGTGATTGGGCAACAAAATTAGAGATGAAATTCAGTGTACATAAATGCAAAGTAATGCGTATGAAAACATAATCCCAACTATTCGTACAATTAGCTATTACCATTTAAGAAAGAAATCGTGGAGTCATTGTGGATCATTCGCTGAAAACATCCACTCAATATGCAACAAGGGTCAAAAAAGCTAACAGAATATTAGGAACCATTAGAAAAGGGACAGATAATAGGACAGTAAATATCATAATGCCACTATATTCATCCATGTTATGCCCATACCGTGAACTGCCTGCAGTTGTCACCCCCCATCTCCAAAAAAGCTATACTAGAATTGGAAAAGGTACAGAGAATGGCAACAAAAATGGTGAGAGGTATGGTCAGCTTCCATATGAGGAGAGATTTAAAAGACTGGGTCTATTCATCTTAGAAATAAGACGATAAATGGGGTGTTGGTGGTGGTGGTGGGGGGGGGAATATAATAGAAGTCTATAAAATCATGAATGGTGTAGAGAAAGTGAAAGTGTTATTTACTCCTTCACATAACACAAGAGCCAGCGGTCACCCAATGTAACTAATAAGCAGCAAGTTTACAACAAACAAAAGGAAGTATTTCTTCACACAACTCACAGTCAACCTGTGGAACTTGTCAGGGATGCTGTGAAATCCGAAACTGTAACTGGATTAAAAAATTAAATAACTTCATGGAGGATTGGTACATCAATGGCTATTAAGCAAGCCGGTCAGGGATGTAGCCCTAAGCCTCTGACTGCCATAAACAGGGACTGCCGGCCAGGTATGGCTCACTTGAGAATTGCCCTGTTCTGTTCATTCCCTCAGCAGTATCTGGCATTGGCCCCTGTTGGAAGATAGGATACCAGGCTAGCTAGACCACTGGTCTGACCCCGTATGGCTATTCTTGTGTACCCACAGGGTTCAGGCAGGTTGGTACACATGGTGGCCAGCCTGTGCCTCTGCTACCACTGCTCATGCTACCACTAGCACGCCTATCTTTGTGCACATTGGGAATCTCACCCCTAGCTCATAGTGTAAGCATAGCCTGAGATAAATACCTTGCATATAAACTTTGCCACTCATAGCCACTTCGTAACAACAACATATGCCTCAATAAACTTGAAGACACCATTTCTAGGTGTTAAAGCTACTACACCAGCAGCTGAACACATGCATACCCTTGGAACCCACTAATTAGTACAAGAAAAGTGGACATTTTAATTTCCCTTAAGGAGCATATTGGTTACACTCACACAGATATTTTGCACTTGAAAAAGAATAGTCTTTTTCTCCAGTGAAAACAAAGCTTTGAAAGCATCAGAAATGGCATGGAGACTTTACTCCTGCTGATGAGCAAATCCGTGGTGTTAGTTAAAAAGTTGGTGTGGAGACAGCTATGGCTGTGCCAGATATTTAAAAGGACAATAATATAAACATGAAGTATTTTTTAATGTTCTTGTGTACAAACTTTTAAAAACAATATTTTATAGCTATAATGTAAGTGGAGAGCTATATGTGCCATTGGCAAACTAGCTGTCTGAGGCCATGAAATATGACTTATTTTGATAGCTAGAAGTGTGATGTAGCCATATCTGTTAAACATGAAAAAAAGGTGGATATTTTGTACAGCAAACGTGGAAATAATTTTAAAAAAAGATTTGAACAGAGGGTATGGACATTGTAATAAACCATAATATAGCTAGAGATCATGTGTGTTTAACTTTTTTAATTTCTTTGGAGGGCAGTTGATACCAGATTTTTTTCAACACTAGTACACTTTGATGTCAACAAAGCCATAAACTCCTGAATCTGCACTCCTTATTCAGATGAAATTTTGAGTTTTGTCTTTAAAAGTGCAGGATTGGGCCCATGTTGAATAGCTATGGGTTCAAACCAAAATGTGCATGCCACAAATTATAGGAAAGGCATAGTCTATATTAGGACCATCGTTTTGCAGCTTGAAAACATTAGTAATAATTAATAGGGTTTGTTTGTTATGTAGCACTTCCTTGTGGAAGACTACACTGTAAATGCAATTATAAATCTTAGGTAGTTTTGTGAGATAATATGGACTGAGGGCAACGAGCATACTAAACTGTACTTCTCACCCAAATGCATAGAGTAAGTACAAGGTGAAGTTAAAATAAACTGGTGATAAACTAGAACTACATATAGGGAATTTATCATTTTCTAGCAGTCTCCTTGCTCAGGCTGATAAATGGCATTGTTTTTGCATTGCAGGCCCTTTTCACCATGATAAACTCATTGAAAGAATCCCGATTCCGTGATAAAGAGATTTAGGCAGAAATGAGGAGCAGTTGCCTAGTTAGCGTGGTGTGCTGTAGAATTTGATGAATGAAAAGGAAGTCAGTTGTGGCAGGGTTCCAGAAAGTAGAGGCACAAATGCACTTGGCTGAAGCAGAGTGTAGCTGATTTGACATCCTGAAAACATTGTGTATTCTAATACGGTGAGAGGACCTTCTGAAGCCTTTTACAAAGCCCTGGATTTGTTTGGTTTTTTACTTGTAAGAGCACGTACCCAGTGCACAGTGTCATTTCAAACAGTCAGCTTAGAAATCCAATCAGTAGACTGTAAAATAGACTAAGGAAGAAGAAAACCACTGGATAATTCCTTCACTTAAAACTTTCATTGTAGCAGTGTTCGGATTTAAGAATGTGCATGCGAGTTTGTGTGTGCGTACACATATATATGGAAAGAAAAAGAAAAATGAACACAAACACTTTTCTTTTTCCATAAAAGATCAGACTAATATTTTGTTTTCAAATAGTATAAGGACACAAAAGTAATGTCTGTATGGGATGCATACGGATTACTTTTATAAATTAAAATATAACCTTTAATCATCTATCATAATTCACTTCCATTTTTGTTTTATTTAAACTGGTTCCATATTAAATGGGCCTAAGAAGCAGGGTTTGGTGTGTATTTAGGTTTAGGCTACAGTTCACATTTAGGATTAGAGGTCAAATTAGGGATAAAAGTTGGTGGCACTGAGATATGAACTGTTCTCACAAAATTTCAAACCAAAATGGTGGAAATCACATGAGATTAGCTGTTCTCATGCAGTTTCTTGCAGTTTTGGTCCAAATATTGTGAAAACAAGTTCTCACAAGATGTTGATCATATCCGAATTGGAGTTGGAGAACAAGCCTCTTCTGGTTCTGGATCAGCCCCTGAATCAAAATACTGGTATAGTATTACTATTAGTAATATTACACTAGTGCCCAGACCCTAACTGAAATGAGGGCTCCATTGTTTTTTTTAACTAGGTGTATATGTAACACTGACAAAGCCTGGTTGTTGGCTTTTAGCTCATGCTATAGAGGCTCATGCACTAAGCTCTAGAGATCCCCGGTTCGATCCTGCCCGCCGACGACCAGGGTCTTTTGGCATTACATATACACAGAGAAAAAAAAACAATCCCTGTCCTCACGTGCTTAAAGTTTAAATTGAAAAGACAGGTGATAGAAAAAGTATTATCACCAATGAACTGAAGCACAAGAGACATTACAGGCCCAATCCTGCAAAGATTCAGATATAAACATAAGCACACACTTAACGTTACCCACTGTGGTTAGTCTAATTGAAGTCAATGGTTCTAAACACAGGGTGAAATCCTAGCCCTATTCAGATTAATGGGAGTTTTACTAGTGAGTTCAGTGGAGTCAGGATTTCACTCATAGCTTGTAAAATTAAGCATGTGTATACATCTTTGAAAAAATCTGGGCCTAGGTCATTTGCCCAAGGTTACACAGGAAGTCTGTGGCTGAACTGGTGATTTAACCCAACTCTTGAGTCCCAGTCCAGTATTTTAACCACATGACTATAGCAGGGCTGGGTTTAGATACAGAAATCTAAATGTTGAAGGTGTCCAGATTCAAGGTTTAGAGTTTGGACCCTTTCTATTCCATACTTATGCCACAGCCTATTCTAAAGGTCATGACATTAAAAGAGAAATAGACCAGGGCTCCTTCTTACAATTTACACTTCAGCTAATTGCAGTTAGCATTCTGCTTTGCACTGGATATTAAAATTTATACCATAAATTATACATTAATGAATTCTGTTGCTTCAAAGCATGAAATAGTCTTCTGAAGATAAATGGTTTTTACAAAAACATTTTTCAATGTACTTATGAGTTTCTGAGGCTGGAAGATTAGAAATGTGTTCTCTATTTAAATTATGTAAATATTTCCATTTTTCAAACTGTTCCAGATATTCACAAATAGCTATTAACAAATTAGAAAATAACCCAGCAATTGGTAATGCAAAGTTTAAAACAAAAGCAATAAGCAGGTAGATACAGGAATATTGTTTGGACATCATTACTGGAACTAATACGCCCCCATAAGACGGCAGTTGTTAAAAGTCTCTCTCTTCCTCCCCCATTATACTTC
>NW_020664562.1:7873820-7876500 GCF_002925995.2 Terrapene triunguis | reverse complement strand
AGAGGCTTATTAAAATGACTTTTTTTTATTGCAGTAGCACCTAGAGGATCCAATAAACAAACACAAAAGTCTCTGCACTGGACAGCTTACAACCTAAGGATATGTCTATGCTACATGCTTCTTTTGGCAGCGTGTAAAGTACATACCAGCATAGCCCCACTAGTATGAGCATAAATATCAGTGACAACTGGGAGGCATGCTTTAGGTAAAGACATGACTACAAGGGTGGCTATGTGAGTATATACCATACACGCTTTCTGTGCCTCCTTGTCTACACAGCTATTTTCAGTAGTGTAGTGTCCCACTTGCTCCCTGCCACTGGAGTCTTTCCCCTCCACAGGAAAAAAAGACACCCCCATTCGGAAAGGCTCTGGCTGGGGGTAGGAAGAGGGGAACATATCAGAGGGGTAGCCATGTTAGTCTGTATCCACAAAAACAACAAGGAGTCCGGTGGCACCTTAAAGACTAACAGATTTATTTGGGCATAAGCTTTCATGGGTAAAAATCCCACTTCTTCAGATGCATTGAGTGACAATTACAGATACAGGCATAAATATATATTGGCACATGAAGAGAAGGGAGTTACCTTACAAGTGGAGAACCAATGTTGAAGTCCAATTCAGTCAGGGTGGATGTGGTCCACTCCCAATGATTGATTAGGAAGTGTCAATACCAAGAGAGGGAAAATTCCTTTTGTAGAGAGCCAGCAACTCCCAGTCCCTATTCAAGCCCAAACTGACAGTATTAAGATTGTAAATGAATTGTAGCTCTGCAGTTTCTTTTTGAAGTTTGTTTTTGAAGTTTTTTTGTTGACAAATGGCTACTTTTAAATCTGTTATTGAATGTCCAGAGAGATTGAAGTGTTCTCCTACTGGCTTTTGTATGTTACCATTCCTGATGTCTGATGTGTATCCATTTATTCTTTTATGTAGAGACCGTCTGGATTGGCCAATGTACATGGCAGAGGGGCACTGCTGGCACATATTGGCATATATCACATTAGTAGATGTGCAGGCGAATGAGCCTCTGATGGTGTGGCTGGTGTGGTTGGATCCTATGATGGTGTTGCTAGAGTAGATATGGGGACAGAGTAGGGATTGGTTCCTGCCTTAGTGTTTCTGTGGTGTGGTATGTAGTTGCTGGTGAGTATTTGCTTCAGGTTGGGGGGCTGTCTGTAAGCGAGGATTGGCCTGCCTCCCAAGGCTTGTGAGAGTGGGGGATTGTTTTCCAGGATAGGTTGTATATCATTGATGATGCACTGGAGAGGTTTTAGATGGGGACTGCATGTGATGGCCAGTGGTGTTCTGTTATTTTCCTTGTTGGGCTTGTCCTGTAGTAGGTGAGTGCTGGGTAGCCATTTCGCTCTGTCAATCTGTTTCCTCACTTCCCCAAATGGGTATTGTAGTTTTAAGAATGCTTGATAATAGGGTACCAGTTAGTGCCAAATACAGTGGTGGTTTTGTGATGGAGCAATTGTCCCCAAACGGCTGAACTAACATTAATACAGCTCAAATTGGATGTCTTGCACCACAGAGGTAGCTCTAGCAAGGAACAGTCCTTGTGCTTGTGGGAGTGCAGGGACTGGGACTGTGCCCAGCCACTGTGCAGGCGAGTAAGAGTTGGCAAAGGCGTCCAGCACTCCCCCTGTCCTGTGCACCGCTGAAGCAGCCAGGTGACAGCTGACCTATGTCTCTATAAACTTAGATCAGGTTCACTGCGGTTAAAAGTATCTGGGGCACATAATCTAAAGTGTTGCTGATATTTTTGAAATGGCTTGTTTTATTTATTTCTAGACACCGGCTTAGCTTTTCGAAGATTTATTGTCCTTCGACAGTTCAGTCAACAGTAGGTAATGGACCACCCACCATGATTCCTAAAGTTATCGCCTTCTCGCTCACCTCTGACAACGCCTGGCCAAGCAGTTCAAATATATTTTGTGTCTTTTAGATGAAATATCCTGCATAAGGTTCAAAAGCTTATTGACCTTATTGCTCCCTGCTGTTAATAGCTCTGAAACTTTATTTATAAAAATATTCAGGCAGCCAGGAATGTTTCAGATGCATAGAAACAACTCTTTTACATCAAATACTACAGCTTATTCTCACGTGGGATGGATTTTTCTGCATACTTCCTTTTAAGCAATTTTGGGGAAAGGATTTCTTTTAATAAATTTTGCCAACCACCACAATAACGGAGCCCCAATCTCGATTGGGACTTCGGAACACTAATGTGATACAAATAATTAGGGCTGTCACGCGATTAAGAAAAGTAATCATGATTAATTGCGCAACAAAAAATTAATTGTGATTAATCGTACTGTTAAACAATAATAGAATCCCATTTATTTAAATATTTTAGGGTGTTTTCTACATTTTCAAATATATTGATTTCAATTACAACATAGAACACAAAGTGTGCAGTGCTCACTTTATATTTATTTTTTATTACAAGTACACTGTAAAAACACAAAAGAATAGTATTTTTCAATTCACCTCATACAAGTACTGTAGTGCAATCTCTTTATTATGAAAGTTGAACTTACAAATGTCAAATTACACTGCTCTACAGCCAAAATGCTTCTGAAATAAATGTAGTCAAACTTTACTAATTCTGGGTCACTGAGAACGAAAATGATGCTTAAAATTGTTGATTGGCTCTAGTTTTCAAGATATGCTATTGG
>NW_020664562.1:7686771-7873420 GCF_002925995.2 Terrapene triunguis | reverse complement strand
AAATGTAAAAACTTAAATATCTTAGAAACAGTAGCCAATCAGTTGTTTTAATTGTCATATTTGAATTCAGCACATCAAAATACATAATAAATAGCACATTTTATCTCTGAAGCAGACGACGTCTCAAAAATTGTAGACCAGTGTTATGCACATAAAATAACTGCATTCAAAAATAAAAAAAATGTAAAAATTTAGAGCCTGTAAGTCCACTCAGGTTCTTGTTCAGCCAATCACTCAGACAAACAAGTTTGTTTACATTTGCAGGAGATAATGTTGCTGCTTCTTGTTTACAATGTCACCTGAAAATCAGAACAGGCATTCTCATGGCACTGTTGTAGCTGGCGTCGCAAGATATTTATGTACCAGATGAGCTAAAGATTCTTATGTCCCTTCATGCTTCAACCACCTTTCCAGCGGACATACGTCCATGCTAATGACGGGTTCTGATCGATAACAATCCAAAGCAGTGTGGACCGACGCATGTTCATTTTCATTATCTGAGTCAGATGCCACTACCAGAAGGTTGATTTTCTTTTTTGGTGGTTCGGGTTCTGTAGTTTCCTCATTGGAGTGTTGCTTTTTAAGACTTTTGAAAGCATGCTCCACACCTCGTCCCTCTCAGATTTTGGAAGGCACTTCAGATTCTTAAACCTTGGGTCGAGTGCTGTAGCTATCTTTCAAAATCTCACATTGGTACCTTCTTTGCATTTTGTCAAAGCAGCGGTGAACATATTCTTAAAATGAACAAAATGTGCTGGGTCATCATCTGAAACTGCTATAACATGAAATATATAACAGAATACAAGTAAAACCGAGCAATGGACATAAAATTCTCCCCCAAGGAGTTCAGTCACCAATTTAATTTACACATTATTCTTTTAATGAGCGTCATCAGCATGGAAACATGTCCTCTGGAATGGTGGCTGAAGAATGAAGGGGCATACAAATGTTTAGCATACCTGGCACATAAATATCTTGCAATGCAGGCTACAAAAGTGCCATGCAAATGCCTGTTTTCACTTTCTGTTGACATTGTAAATAAGAAGAGAGCAGCATTATCTCCTGTAAATGCAAACAAACTTGTTTGTCTTAGCAATTGGCTGAACAAGAAGTAGGACTGAGTGGACTTGTAGGCTATGAAGTTTTACGTTGTTTTGTTTTTGAGTGCAGTTATGTAACAAAAAGTCTACATTTGTAAGTTGCACTTTCATGACACAGAGATTGCACTACAGTACTTGTATGAGGACAATTGAAAAATACTATTTATTTTGTTTATTTTTCACAGTGCAAATATTTGTAATCAAGAATAATACACATTTTGATTTCAATTACAACACAGAATACAATATATATAAAAATGTAGAAAATCATCCAAAATATTTAATAAATTTCAATTGGTATTATATCATTTAACAGTGTGATTAATCATTATTAATCGCGATTAATTTTTTAAATCACAATTATTTTTTTTGAGTTAATCACGTGAGTTAACTGCGATTAATCGACAGCCCTACAAATAATATTAAATATATTAAGAGAATAACATACAATGAAGATCAAGGGTATGTATCTACAGATTTGAGCTCATCACATAGTTTTGGTTGTAGGTCAGATCCAAAATCAGAAAAAGATTATTTCCCAGTTTTGAGTCACACCTCAAAAGCCTACTCTAAATCTAGGCTAGCTACAAACACACTTTTGTGTTACCATATCTTGCAAAATTCTTAAATCTTGAAGGATGAAAGCAGGTATAAGAAAAATTACCTTATTTTTCCAATGTTCAATTTATTAGTATCTTTAAAATTGATTTGTTCATAGTAAGAAATTTGACTTTGCTGTACGGATAAGTGTAAAAAACCCTGAGGATTCATTGAATTAGTGCTCAGCTTTATTTCATGCTACAAACAAATATACAAACAGTGGAATGACTCACTTCAGGTGAACAACATATACTGCTGTTTTCAGGTTTATTTCCTGCAATGGGGTATATACTATGTGTTTTCCGTGGCTGTGTTGGTTGATAGGGTTATATTCTTCCAATTTAACTGGATAATTTCCATCCTTTGCTCTTTCTGCACTGCTGTAGGGAATTTGACAAGCTGTTTTATATGCCTGGATTTTGTAGAAAAAGCACAGCGCAAAGGGCATGCCAACGTCATTGCATAGTAAGAATATTCCACATAATCTCAGCTAATGGTTGGCAACCTAACACTCTAAAAGTCATTTAATTCTTCATGGCAGAAATAAATATTTTTCCAGGAACAAAATACACTCTGTGTTTAATGTAAAACCCCCCATAAGACCACATTTCCAAATCTGGGTGTCTATATTTAGACACCTAAATCCACATGTTACATCCAAATAAGTAGCCTGATTTTAACAAGAGCTTTGAGGGCTTCGCACCTCAACAGTGACTTTGAAATCAATGCCAAAATTCCCAAATTGGGCCCAAGGAAGAGTTTCTATTGTGCAAGCTGAGTATGGGCCTGATCTAAAACCCACTGACAACAGAGGGCTTTGAGGCAGGCCCTGTAAAACTCTCATAACTTTTCTAAATCAAAAAAACTCATTTCAGTGACACCAGTTTTCTCAGAGGACTAGCCAAGTTCTGAACTTCAGTTATCCTTAAGTCCCGCCATGTTTAAAAAGTATGGTGAGATTATTTTATATATATATTATTTTTAAACAATGAGACTTCTTTTTACTCACACCACCAATTTTTTTTTAAATTAAACTTTCCAGAAATATTCATCTTCAAGTCAGAGTGAAACATTTCAAACTAAACAGTGAATGTTTTGGAAACAACAATTCGGCTGAAAACAGGAGGTCATGACAGATTCAATGCGCCTGACTGCAAACTCTATGGATTAATTAGTTCATCCACCTTTGATTTTTACTAGCTTAATTATAGTGGGAATCAGCAGCCATATGGCATAATATTTAGTGAATCAAGCCCAGAATTTGGGTGTATTTTTTTTTTAGGTAAATGTATAACCTCATTTCCTTTTGTTCTGGAATTCTGAACTATGAATGATCCACAAAACAAAAAGCACTGCACATAAAAGGAGTGAGTTATTTCTAGCTATTTATCTATATTTAGGGTGTAGTTAAAGAATTTTCAGTGTAGGAACCCAAACATCTAGGACAGTACATACTGCTGCATGGCTGATTCTTCATCTCTATTCCAAAGTGCTTATTTGACTGACAGGATGATAGATTTTCTATTTCTGTCAAGAACACATTATCCAGAGACTAAATCACTGAACAATTAAATGGGAAATTTGACTGTGAAATTAAAACTTTTGTTAAAATTGTGCACAGTTCTTCCCATTTTTAAATATCAGCACCGGTAAAGTTAAAAATCTAAAGTATTAATAAAGAGAGCACTCTGAGAAATGCAGCCAGCCCCCTTTCTTTTATAGAAACAGATATGAAAATCATTTTTTGTTCACTGTCTGCTGGGTAGAAGGCAAGCATCTGAGCCCAGTGGTGTTGGTGCTTAGATTCCAAAGTGACAAGCATCTTAATATCCAAAATAGATGCACAGATGGAGGATAGGACTTTGGTTATTCATTTACACTCGAGCAGCAATACTTAACATGTGGCTTTTGAACTAATGTGGTGCATATGTTTGGTGCTCAAGAAAGTGACAGACGATCATAAGTGATAGACTCTGTCAGACACAGTACAGCTTCTCCACAGATCTCTAACAAGGCACCTCATTTCTACTGAAAACCTTTTCAGATTATCCTCTGGATTTATATTATGCAAAAGAATCTGTAAGGGAACAGATTAAGGCAACTAATTAGAATTAAAGTTTCCATAAGTGAAAGTCTAATCCATTAGCTTGATACATTGCCTACTCTTTTTCTATAGTGCATTTTTTTTAGGATACAGCGGCTTTATACATAATTGTCATGACATGCACCTGTTTCACTGGAACTCTGCTTGGCCTGCCTCATGCTCAGTGGGACACAGGTTTTTCCCTTAAAGAGGGAAGCTATATATTGGATTTATCTATTCTAGATCAAAAATCAAAATTTTGAAATATGAACAAACTGGAATTTCACAATGAACTTAGCAGGCAGTCTGGGGAATTCTAATAATCAAGTCTGGATACTCTGAATATATTAATTGAAATCTGCAGTTCAGCTTTGGAGCGGAAAGGGCTGCCTCTGGCAAATTCCTGAAATAGCAAAATGGTATTTGGTGACATTTTTTAATGTATTTAAGGTCATTAAGAAAGGGAATCTAAAGTGGTTCTGACTATGGTAGTTCATAGTCTTAATTGATTCATAATTATTTGGTTATGATTATTAATTTATATTGGAGTGGAACCTAGAGGCTACAACCAAGTCAGGTCACATTGTGCAATACAGTGTACAGACACAGGGCTTGGTTACATAGTGAGGTAATATGCACTAGGGGTGTGTGATGTCTAAAGCACACTATGGTGTTGTGCATTAACTGGTCCATGTAGACCCTGCTGGTGTGCACTAAATGTTCCCTAGTGTGCTTTAATGAAATTCTTTGACATAAGGACTATCTGAGCACTGCACTAATACTGAAACTTTTAATTTTTCAAACATTGGTCTATAAAAAACTGCTAACGAGCCTGCCCTAATTTCTCCAGCTGTTTACTCCCACTATTTCTTACAACTTTATTTAGCATTCTAGGATTTTTCTAAGATATTGAATATCTAATTGGCCCAGATCATCATGATGATTTTTCTCCCACTCAAAATCTAAATTCCTCATAGTGTGTCAAAAAGTTGTTCTCACCATTGCCTGCCAGTGCTCTCTTGATATTCTGTATATTTTTTTCCTATTGACTACTAACATCTGGGGAGAGCTGGGACTATGCATAGACAAAAATATACTAGTTTTTATATTAGTCTACAGTTACCTCTTCCAATTTTTCTACAGTAAATCTTTCTAGTAAAGAATGTAGCATGTTGTTTATGCTTGGACTGTTGAACTAATCCTTTACATACCACTGCTTCATGAAGCATCTTGGCAATGGAAGTTTCCATATTTGTTTTCATGTTTTAAGCTGTTAGATGATGAAGAGCCATTATCTGATCATTACAGTGGTCAGAAGTGGTGCTAGAAAAGTATATTATTTTTTTCCACCACATATACACTATAAATTGCACATGACATAACTGTAACAATACGAAAGATTTAAATAAACCTCAGATTTCAACATTACAAGCGAATAGTCCTTTACTGTGGTGCATTAGCCTTTCCTATTTATTTATCAGAGCTGGTATCTTATGTATTCTTTTCCTCACCATCATTAGTGAAGTAGCCATTGTCACTGATTTTAATTAAGAGTTTGTCCTATAAAGTTATCAATGTTACCAGTGAAAATTGATAATTTTTTTATTAAAGTGATTACATACAACACTGAAGGAAAGCTCTCTTTATATTGGGATGACAGAACTGAAGAAATGGTCATTACAGATAATGTATGTGAATTGAATACAGTTTTTTATTTGTATATAATAAATAAAATATATTTTTCTTAAGTTGTGTTGTATGCTATTTGGAATAAAGAAAAATACAGTAATTTAAGTATAAAATTTCCTTGGCAATCTCTTACCAAATAATAAAAATGTGCAAAGTAAAATGTGCAGGGACAAATTGCTGAAAATGACAGTAATAGATGAATTAAGGTGTTTTATACTGACATCTATATATTTTCAGAACACAATGCATATCTAGCTGTGCATACTTACTGTGAAATAAAGGCTTATTCTCTTTACTTTAAATTATCTGCTTAGATTTCTGAAAACAACAGTTTACTGTATTTAGAGTTTACTGCTTGACCAAAAGTGGTGTGAGGTATGTATCTCTGAGGGCCTTACTCAAAGCAGACTGAATGAAATTCACCCTTGTGCAGAGTATCAGTACAAGGCTTAGGTGCCACTCCATAAGTCCCATGATTTATGGATGGGATTCACCCCTGTGCAGAGGATCAGCACAACACCGGTGCATGAGTTTACTATCTTCTGTGGGGTGTGCATGAGACTTATGGCATGGTGCCTAACCTTGTACTGGTTAGATAATGGGTGTCATTACAAATCAGCTAATGGGTCAGTGAACTGCAGTTTAGTGGGGTCACATCCAAGGAAGAATTTAAATCGCCAAATTGTTTGCTATTTATCTCTGATCCAGTACTAATCTTCTGAGTACAGAAGACTATCAGAGTGGATTGATTACAGTGGCCAAGTAGACCCCCAGCAGAAAGGTTGGCATATTCCCAATAAAGTTATTGATATCAGTGATTATGCAAACCACTGCATTTTAATAACAGCTGTCAATCAGAGTATAGGAACTCTGGTGCACTGTATAATTATTAAGAAATAACCATGCAGATGCAGTAATTATGGAAGTCAAATATTCACAACCAGTCAGTGGAGGAAATTGCTATACTGTAACTGGAGAGAGAACTGCATGTACATTAATATATTGCAAGGCCCAAAGGACCAACTATGATCATCTAGTCTGACCTCCTGCATCGCATAGGCCATAGAATTTCATCAAGCGATCCCTGCATTAACTCCAACTTCCTGCACTGGTTGAGCAAGAACACATCTTTTAGAGACACATTATATCTTGACTTAAAGTAACCCAAGTGAAAGAGAATAAACCAGGTCCTGAAGTAAGCTGTTCCAACAGTTAATTACCCTCACTAAATGATATAATAAAGTTTATCATATAAAGCATATAAATGATTAATAAAGTTTTTATGAAAAGGTTAAAACAATTGTTGTAGAGTCCAACAGGTCAATGGGTTGCTTGTAAATGTCTTGTAAATCATGTCAGCAAACAAGTTTGTAACATCTATAAATCGTTCACTAACAATTTTAACTCATGGAACCTTAATATGAAGTGTAAACTGTATTTGCATAGCTTCGGCTTTCAGCAATTGGATCTTTTTATGCCTTTTTTGATAAATTAAGGTGCTCCCTACATTCAGAAATCTCCCTATGTAGGTACTTATAGACTGATCAAGTCACCTCTTAGCATTGTCGTGGATAAATTACAGTTATGTACCATTCTTCCACCCTGGCCTGCTTAGATTAACTCTTTCTATGGACAAACCCATGGAAGGGGATCAGAGGGGCAGGAAAACTCCAGGAAATTCCCATTGTGGAGGTCCCAATAACTGTTTAAGTGGGTGGACAGGTTTTGCCTTGCACCTCACCCAAAACAAATCAACAAATCCCTGTTCCCAACCCACCCACACAGAGGCAGGACGTTTAAAAATGGCAAATCTGCTGAGATCAACTAGAGGCTAGTGCACTCCTGGTCCTCTGCAGTTTTCCCCCATCCCCTGTCAGAACAACTCTTCTACAGCCCTGCATATTGTCCATTACATAGAGGAATGCTGCAATGGTAGTAATACAAAAGACAATACCTCCTGCTACTGTCTCATCTTTTGAGGTTCAAAATGCAGTTGACTTCTTTTCTTTACCAAGCATTTAGTTGGTCTTCAGTTCTGGTCAGGACCAGAAGCAGAAATGCCAAGCAATTCAGGGACAAAATCTGTTTTTGTAAAAAATATCTAGCCCAATATTCAAGGAAAAAATATGATCTGGAGTTAAGCATTTGAACATCAGCTTTCAGGTTTGCCTATTACTAATAGGAGCCACTCACTCATGTTGGCTGACAACACAGGTTATTTTATACTATGATCACTGGTGGTCCTTATTTAACTAAAACAATCAATCCTATTCAAACTATTTTCTATTTAGGGATTGGCTTCATTGGCCACATTGCTTCAATTTCAGGGAGAGAATCTCCAAAAGAAAAAAAATGCCCTTATTTAATTTCTTACTTCCTCTTCAACAATTTTTGGCATCCTTCATACAGATTAACTACCATTTAGTTCACTTTTAGAATTGTGTATGTTCTGACATGGAGATTATTAATTTAATAGATATACACATGAAAGTAAGAAATATAATTTCTAAGCAGGGAATCCACATCAAATTAAGACATAAAGGAAAGAAAAATAAAGAACTGTATCTCTTATGGAGTTTTATACCTCAAGTAAGATTGTGTTTTAATTACTTTATCAGGCAACTACTGATTTTTTTTAATCTGATCCAAAGGGCTTTGAAAGAAAGGGAAAGATGCCCCTGGGATTTAGAGCAGGCGCTTAATTATGACATAGAATTTCATCTGCCATGACATTATTTTTTATTTTAAATATCGGGGAAAACGTTTTCATCTTAGATAAATTTATGGGGATAAAGGAAATACTGACCCTTCAAGGGCAACTGCTACGCAAGGATTTTTCACCTTATCTGGCTCTCCAGGATAATGAATGTCATGCTGTCTCAAGTGGCTCATACTCATGAGTGCCTACCCTAAGGCAGACTGTCAAAAGCAGAGCAGACACCCCAAATTAGTGGTATGTTCTATCATTAGATCTCACTAACCAAGCCCCAAATGTGGATTCTCAAAGTACTACAATAGTAATCACAGATAGTCCCCTTAGATCAGTGGTGGGCAACCTGCGACGCATTAGGGTAATCTGCTGGTGGTCCGCGAGACAGTTTGTTTACACTGACCATCCGCAGGCACGGCCGCCCACAGCTCCCAGTGACCACAGTTCGCCATTCCCGGCCAATGGGAACTGTGGGAAGCGATGTGGGCCACCGTGATGTGCTGGCCTGTCACTCACCCAGGTCAAATTGCATCATCAATCTCACACCAAAGACAAGGCTGGTAGTCAATTCTGTAGTTAGCTAACTAAAGTTTTATTAGGCTTGGTCTACACTAGGAGGTTATGTCGAATTTAGCAGCGTTAAATCGAATTAACCCTGCACCCGTCCACACAACGAAGCTATTTAGTTCGACATAGAGGTCTCTTAAATTCGACTTCTGTACTCCTCCCCAACGAGGGGAGTAGTGCTAAATTCGACATGGCCATGTCGAATTAGGCTAGGTGTGGATGGAAATCGACGGTAATAGCTCCGGGAGCTATCCCACAGTGCACCACTCTGTTGACGCTCTGGACAGCAGTCCGAGCTCGGATGCTCTGACCAGCCACACAGGAAAAGCCCCGGGAAAATTTGAATTCCTTTTCCTGTCTGGGCAGTTTGAATCTCATTTCCTGTTTGGACATCGTGGCGAGCTGAGCAGCACTAGCAACGATGCAGAGCTCTCCAGCAGAGATGGCCATGCAATCTCAGAATAGAAAGAGGGCCCCAGCATGGACTGATCGGGAAGTCTTGGATCTGATCGCTGTGTGGGGCGATGAGTCCGTGCTTTCTGAGCTGCGATCGAAAAGACGGAATGCAAAGATCTACGAGAAGATCTCAAAAGCCATGACAGAGAGAGGATACAGCCGGGATGCAATGCAGTACCGCGTGAAAATCAAGAAGCTGAGACAAGGGTACCAGAAGACCAAAGAGGCAAATGGACGCTCTGGATCCCAGCCCCAGACATGCCGTTTCTACGAGGCACTGCATTCCATCCTAGGTGCGGCCGCCACCACTACCCCACCACTGACCGTGGACTCTGACGATGGGATATTGTCGACGGCCACTTCCTCGGAGATGTTAGCGGACAGGGAAGATGAGGAAGGAGATGAGGAGGACGAGGCAGTCGACAGCGCTTACAACGCTGATTTCCCAGACAGCCAGGATCTCTTCATCACCCTCACAGAGATCCCCTACCAACCGTCCCCAGGCGTTAACCCTGACCCAGAATCAGGGGAAGGATCAGTCGGTAAGTGTTTTAAACATGTAAACATTTATTTTGAACAGAACATTCATATTAACAGTGGGTTTTTCATGATCTGTTTGCCCTAGGCACTCTACTGTTTAGTCCTTGCCAGTGCAGCTACAGTAAAATTCGGTCTATATGTCTGGGGATAGAGCTGAAATCCTCATGGGACATCTCCTTGAAGCTCTCCTGGAGGTAATTGGAAAGCCTTTGCATGAGGTTCCTTGGGAGAGCGGCCTTATTGTGTCCTCCGTATTAGGAAACGTTTCCGCGCCAGGAGATCATCAAGTACTCCGGGATCATTGCCTTGCAGAGCAGGGCGGCATACGGCCCTGGTCTTTGCAGGCTTTCCCGAAGCATCCGTTCTTTCTCGGTCTCTGAAATCCTCATCAGAGTGATGTCGCTCATGGTGACCTGCTTTGAATTAGGTAGGGGAATGTTAGTATTGGGACTGCTTGCCTCTTCCTTTACAGAACTGTAACCGGCGGTTTACAGCCACGCGGTGGAGGCGGGAGAGGGGCAGCATACAGGGATCTTTCCCTGGGACAGCTGCGAGGGGGTGGGACAGGGGCAGAGTTCATGCTTGCCGGATTGCTGGCAGCAGGAACTGGCCAACGCTAGGAGCATTGCTTTGACCGTGAAAGGAGGCCAGTGCTATTATTAAAGTTTTAAGCAGCCACAGGTCTACGGCTTACCATGCTACCCAAATTCCGCTGTCCTGCCCCGCTTCTCTGATCTGCACTGCAAGACCCCAGGCACTGAATGCGAAGGCCGATAATTCGACCTTGTCCTGAGTGCGCATGTGATAGGTGTTGCGCATGGTCTTGTCCACAGAGAAAGACTATGTTCTTTGTTCACAACAAAATTTATCTTTCTGAGGAATTCACTCCCTTTTTCCCATCCCACAGCTGCGACTGTCTCCCGACCTACCCTGGCATCACACTCCCAGAGGCTGGCGCAGATTAGGCGTAGAAAGAAAAGGACACGGGAAGACATGTTCTCAGAACTTATGGGCTGCTCCCGAGCCGAGGCAGCCCAGCAGACCCAGTGGAGGGAGAACATGACCCAAATCCATCGAGCACACATTGAACGGGAGGAGAGGTGGCGGCAGGAAGACCAGCAGGCGACTCAAACGCTGCTTGGACTAATGAGGGAGCAAACGGACACGCTCCGGCGCCTCGTGGATGTTCTGCAGGACCGGAGGCAGGAGGACAGAGCCCCGCTGCAGTCTATCTGTAACCGCCCTCCCCCGCCACAAAGTCCCAAGAAGGAGGGGCGGCAGAGTCCGTGAAAACTCTCACTCCACCCCTGCAGACTGCTCAAGGAGCAGAAGGCTGTCATTCCCCAAAATTTGATAAGTCCTTTCCTTCCCGCCTCACCCAAGCCCCCGTCCCAGTTTCATCCCCTAACTGTGTAGTTGCTAATAAAAAATACGTTCCTGTTAATTACTGTTTCCATCATGTTCTTTTTGAGGAGAGTCTGTTTGAAGGGGGGGAAAGGGGTTGGTAATTGGACAGGACAGTCACCTTTACCAGGGTACAGACGTGGGGGCAGGTTCAGCAGCAGGTCAAACACACATTGCAGTCACTAGCCACCCTGGTCAGTCTGGGAGGTGGTTTTCATGTTCTGTGTGTGGGGGGGCTATGTGACTTTGTGGCGGGGGAGGGCGGTTAAAGATCTTATGCAGCGGTCCTTATCCTGGATCACAGAGCCACGCAGCAGGGGATCTGTAACCATCCTCCCCCTGCCACAAAGTCACATAGCCTCCACACACAGAGTCCCGAACAGGAGGGGTGGCAGGCTCCGTTGAAACAACCAGTCCACCAGTGCGGAGCCTGTCATTCCTCGAGTTTAGAAGCATCCTTTGCATCACTACACTACACCCGCTCCCCACCACAGTCTGCGTCCCAGTTTCAACACTTTACCGCGAAAACAGTAATAAAGACAACTGTGTTCATTAACAAATTTCCAGTGATTTTATTTTTAAACGTGTGTTGGAAGGGGGGAAACGGGGTGAACGGGGTATGTAACTGGAGAGGATAGTGAACATTCACTGGGTAAAGAAACGGGGGCAGGTTCAGCTTCTCTGTAAACAAACTTAATAGTCACAGGTTACCCTGCTCACTGTGGAACCTAGCTTTCAAAGCTTCCCGGATGCACAGCGCGTCCCGCTGGGCTCTTCTAATCGCACGGCTGTCTGGCTGGGCGTAATCAGCAGCCAGGCTATTTGCCTCAACCTCCCACCCTGCCATAAAGGTCTCCCCCTTGCTCTCACAGAGATTGTGGAGCACACAGCAAGCTGCAATAACAATGGGGATACTGGTTTCGCTGAGATCAGAGCGAGTCAGTAAGCTTCTCCATCTCCCCTTGAGACGTCCAAAAGCACACTCCACCACCATTCTGCACTTGCTCAGACGGTAGTTGAAGAGTTCTTTTTCACTGTCCAGGGTGCCTGTATAGGGCTTCATGAGCCAGGGCATTAGCGGGTAGGCTGGGTCCCCGAGGATGACTATAGGCATCTCCACATCCCCAAGAGTTATTTTGTGGTCCGGGAAGTAAATACCTTCCTGCAGCTGTCTAAACAGACCAGAGTTCCTGAAAACACGAGCGTCATGAACCTTGACGGCCATCCGACGTTGATGTTTGTAAAACGTCCCCTATGGTCCACCAGTGCTTGCCGCACCATTGAAAAGTAGCCCTTTCGGTTAATGTACTGGCTGGCCTGGTGGTCCGGTCCCAGGATAGGGATGTGAGTTCCATCCATAGCCCCACCGCAGTTTGGGAATCCCATCGCGGCAAAGCCATCTATGATGACCTGCACGTTTCCCAGGGTCACTACCTTTGACAGCAGTACCTCAACGATTGCGTTGGCTACTTGCATCACAACAACCCCCACAGTAGATTTGCCCACACCAAAGTGGTTCGCGACTGACCGGTAGCTGTCTGGCATTGCAAGCTTCCAGAGGGCTATGGCCACTCGCTTCTGGACACTCAGGGCTGCTCGCATCCGAGTGTCCTTGCGCTTCAGGGCAGGACAGCAACTCACAAAGTTCCAGGAAAGTTCCCTTCCACATCCGAAAGTTTCGCAGCCACTGTTCATCCCAGACCTGCAGCACTATGCGGTCCCACCAGTTCGTGCTTGTTTCCCGGGCCCAGAATCGCCGTTCCACAGCATCAACATGACCCATTGCCACCATGATGTCCACGGAGCGGGGTCCCGTGCTTTGTGACAGGTCTGTGTCACTCTCAGACTTCAGGTCCTCACCGCGCTGCCGTAGCCTCCTCGCCCGATTTCTCAGCATCTGCCTCTGGAAAAGGTGGATGATAAGGTGCGAGGTGTTGACAACGGCCATAACTGCAGCGATGGTCGCAGCGGGCTCCATGGTCGCAGTGGCCTCCATGCTCACAGTGCTGTGGCGTCCGCGCTGTCACTGACCAGAAAAGTGCGCGAACTGATTGCCCGCCAGCGCTTTCAGGGAGGGATGGCGGGAGTGACGGTTGGATGACGACAGTTACCCAAAACCACCCTCGACACATTTTTTTCCCCAGAAGGCATTGTGGGCTCGACCCAGAATTCCAATGGGCAGCGGGGACTGCGGGAACTGTGGGATAGCTGCCCACAGTGCACCGCTTCCAATGTCGACGCTTGCCCCGTTAGTGTGGACTCACAAAGTCGAATTACTGTCCTTAGTGTGGATACACACATTCAACTTTGTAATATCGAATCCACATATTCGATTTAAGTAAAATCGAACTACTCTCGTAGTGTAGACATACCCTTAGTTAAGAAAAAAATAGTTATTGGAGTCTAAAGCCGGTTATTATACATATATATATATACACACAAAAGTTAGTAAAAGGCTACAATTCCAAATGGTAGCATAGATGTAGTAAGCTGCCAGTTTCCCAAAAATCTCTCAGGGCTACCCTGAATATCTATCTGCTCATTCAGTCATTCTGCTCTGTTAGAATCCGAATGATCCAGAGATGCAGGATCTTTCCCTGAATCTATCCTTATAGCTTCTTCTCACAGGAAACAAACTGACAGGGTAACCATGGTTGAGAGAGGGGAGTCATTGATCATCACAGACAGTACACAGTTTCTCTCCAGCATGGGTTGCATCTCGACTGTTAGCATCTGAGGAGCTTTCTCTGCCAGTATCTCAGATTTTAATAAAATCAAGCTACAACTTTTGAACACTTGCAAAGCAGATAAAGTAACATAAGAACCAAGTTGAACCTCTGTTCAAAGCTTGACTCAGACCTAAACTTAAAAAGCTTTCATGATGAAAAAGTAGAATCAATGTGATACTAGGAAAGCTCTTCTCATGTTCTCTTTAATGCAGGTGAAACTAGAAAGTAGAGAAAAATCAAGTGGCAGGAAGGGAGCCTGATCCTGTGAACTTCCATCCCAAATTCCAGAAAAAAATATATATGGAGAAGTGTGGACAATTCTGTTGGTCTTACCTGAACCTCTTTAGTAAGTACTAGAATCAGTAGCAAGTGTTTGCAGACTTGGGCCCTTTGTTTGAATATGGATATTCTATCAACTGTGTGTGCAAGTGACTCTGCATGCAAAATTGCATGCATGGACACACATGCTCAACGGCTGTATTAAGGCCCTTTTGTAAATGTGGCCCAGTGTACATATAAATTACTCCAGAAAGAATGGCACACAAATGGAGTACTCTAATCAGTACACATAAAGGAAGAATGTTCTTTTAGTATCTACAATGTTTTCATGACCTGGATGATAATTTTCTCAACCAAACATAGATCACTTAATTCTTTTGTATCTAAATTAACCAATATGCCTTTCAGGATGAAACCCTGAGGACAAACTTGTTTGAGTTTAGCTATGTAAAATAGAAATGACACAATGTCAATTTGCTCTCAATCTGCATGCCCCACTTAAGAATTAAGGAGTCAATTAAACAAGATGAAATTGATTTCATTTTGATATCAGGACAGCATTCAGCTTATTTCATTTAATTGTTATAAAAACAATCTGAACAAGAAACGCTGTCCAAACTTCCCGTGCTGGGCACTGTATACCTTTTCTATCCTGCAATAATGACTCTCTCTAAACTTCTTGATTGGATAAATTGGCTTGAATCAAATCACTGACAATATTTGTTCATGCAGTATAGTCATATTGAAACATCTAATGAAAAGAATGATTATGTGAGCTGCACAAGAAAGAGTCTGGGTAAATTTTATTAAGCGAGTCCATACTTCCTAAATGTTAAAGCTTTATTCCATATTACTGTTCACTGAGTCAGTTTTATATTTTTTTTTCAGTTCAGGGTAAATTCAGCCCTCCTCACAGAAACTCTGAGTAATTAATAGAGGACTTTGTGCCTACAACTAAGCATGGCTGTGTGGGATGGAATTTGCATATCCAAACTCAAACATAGGAGACAGCACAAACCCCTGTTTGACAGTTATTTGCTTTATGGACTAAATAATATCCAATACCCTTCTGGGCCACTGGGTGTGTATCGTTATGGATCCTGTTGCTAGTCACACAATCTGACCCCAATGCCATTTCTCCTTTTGCATTAGCCTGTTAGAGCTGGCACGGGGCATTCCCTACGGAGCATCAGCAAGTGAACTAGAGATGGTCCTGCACAGCTGCTGAAACTGTCGCTTTCTCTGCACTGTGTAGTTTAAGTGGTGCAGAGGGAACCTCTATTAGAGCTCCTCACCAGGAGAAATTTTACCCCAAAAGACTACCATAGACCAGCAGCATTTCACCAGCTTATCAGTGAACTCCATTTTCTTTATGCACAGACCTAAATAATCAGTACACCCTTGCTTTTTTCCTTGCCTTCTTTCAGTGTGCCATTACTTTGCCCAGTGTTATTTATGCATGTCTTTCTATCTATGTGTTTTTATTTAACATAGGGCTTTACTGCTAAATTTGACAAGTGAGACTGGTAGAATAAGTAGTTCTTTGGCAAGCGTATCAGTACAAATTATTTCTATTGTACAATATTATAAATATGCATGTAATTATTGCTTCACTTTATCACTGATTTTTTCCCATCAGACTTAGGTTTATTCTAGTTGTGTTTCTGACCATCTTTAAATATATTAAGTGTCAAAATTAAAGTGTGTATCTGTATTTTTTTAAAGGGAAAAGGGTTCCAAGCCAATGCATTGATTTGGGCTTTTCCTTTTGATAACAATATTTGGTGGACAGTTTCTCATTTTATGAGGAATTATTTTTCGTGTTTATGATGAGATATTGAGGAAGAAAAGGCTATAGTAATGCTGTAGGGAAGCAGAAATGGCATTCATTGATGGATGAGCTATACTGATATGGGGTGGCCAAACTTACTGACACTCCAAGCTACGTTCAATAATCTTCAGAAGTTCAAGAGCCACAAGACACTCATAACCTTTACGCATTCATTTTTAAAACTATTAACATCCTACTTACTGTATCACAGCTAATTATTACTAGAAATAGAGACCTTGTGGGTCTCCATCCTGGTTGTAAGTCTTTGGAAATATGGTTGATATGTTGTCAAGGCAGTACAGAGGACCTCGGTTAGATCTGTCACTAGGGTTTTTTTTATTTCAAAAGGGCTAACTTTAAAAAAAATAAGGAAATTAGTTAGGGAAGTGGATTGGAATGAAGAACTTGGGGATCTAAAGGCAGAGGAGGCCTGGATTTACTTAAAGTCAAGGTTGTAGAAACTATCAGAAGCCTGCATCTGAAAGGGGAAAAAATTCATAAGCAGGAGTTGTAGACCGAGCTGGATGAGCAAGCATCTCAGAGCGGTAATTAAGAAAAAGCAGAAAGCCTACAAGGTGTGGAAGATGGGAGAGATCAGCAAGGAAAACTACCTTATTGAGGTCAGAGCATGTAGGGATAAAGTGAGAAAGGCCAAAAGCCATGTAGAGTTGGACCTTGCAAAGGGAATTAAAACCAATAGTAAAAGGTTCTACAGCCATATAAATAAGAAGAAAACAATGAAAGAACAAGTGGGACCACTAAACACTGAGGATGGAGTGGACGTTAAGGATAATTTAGGCATAGCCCAATATCTAAACAAATACTTTGCCTCAGTCTTTAATGAGGAGCTTAGGGATAATGGTAGGATGACAAATGGGAATGAGGATATGGAGGTAGATATTACCACATCCAAGGTAGAAGCCAAACTCAAACAGTTTAATGAAACTAAATTGGGGAACCCAGATAATCTTCATCCAAGAATATTAAAGGAACTGGCAAATGAAATTGCAAGCCCATTAGCAAGAATTTTTAATGAAACTGTATTCTCAGGGGTTGTGCCGTAAGACTGGAGAATTGCTAACATAGTTCCTATTTTTAAGAAAGGGAAAAAAGGTGATCTGGGTAACTACAGGCCTGTTAGATGGACATCTGTAGTATTCAAGGTCTTTGAAAAAAAATTGAAAGAGAAAGTATTTAAGGACATTGAGGTCAATGGTAATTGGGACAAAATACAACATGATTTTACAAAAGGTAGATCGTGCCAAACCAACCTGATCTCCTTCTTTAAGAAGGTAACAGATTTTTTAGACAAAGGAAATGCAGTGGATCTAATTTACCTCAATTTCAGTAAGGCATTTGATACAGTTGCACATGGGGAATTATTAGCTAAATTGGAAAAGATGGGAATCAATATGAAAATTGAAAGGTGGATAAGGAACTGGTTAAAGGGGAGACTACAATGGGTCATACTGAAAAGTGAACTGTCAGGCTGGAATGAGGTTACTAGTGGAGTTCCTGAGGGATCGTTTTGGGACCAATCTTATTTAATCTTTTTATTACTGACCTTGGCACAAGAAGTGGGAACGTGCTAATAAAGTTTGCGGATGACACAAAGCTGGGAGGTATTGCCAATACAGAGAGGGACCGGGATATCCTACAGGAAGATTTGGATGACCTTGTAAACTGGAGTAATAGTAATAGGATGAAATGTAATAGTGAAAAGTGAAAGGTCATGCATTTAGGGATTAATAACAAGAATTTTTGTTATAAACTGGGGACGCATCACTTGGAAGTAACAGAGAAGGAGAAGGACCTTGGAATATTAGTTGATCACAGGATGACTATGAGCCGCCAATGTGATATGGCTGTGAAAAAAGCTAATGTGGTCTTGGGAACCATCAGGCGAGGTATTTCCAGTAGAGATAAGGAGGTGTTAGTACCGTTATACAAGGCACTGGTGAGACCTCATCTGGAATATTGTGTGCAGTTCTGTTTAAGAAGGATGAATTCAAACTGGAACAGGTACAAAGAAAGGCTACTAGGCTGATCCGAGGAATGGAAAACCTGTCTTATGAAAGGAGACTCAAAGAGCTTGGCTTATTTAGCCTAACCAAAAGAAGGCTGAGGGGAGATATGATTGCTCTTTATAAATATATCAGAGGGATAAATACCAGGGAGGGAGAGGAATTATTTCAGCTCAGTACCAATGTGGACACAAGAACAAATGGATATAAACGGGCCATCAGGAAGTTTAGACTTGAAATTAGACAAAGGTTTCTAACCATCAGAGGAGTGAAGTTCTGGAATAGCCTTCCAAGGGGAGCAGTGGAGGCAAAAGACATATCTGGCTTCAAGACTAAGCTTGATAAGTTTATGGAAGGGATGGTATGATGGGATAGCCTAATTTTGGCAATTAATTGATCTTTGACTACTAGCAGTAAATATGCCCAATGGCGTGTGATGGGATGTTAGATGGGGTGGGATCTGAGTTACTACAGAGAATTCTTTCCTGGGTGTCTGGCTGGTGAGTCTTGCCCACATGCTCAAGGTTTAGCTGTCGCCATATTTGGGTCAGGAAGGAATTTTCCTCCAGGGCAGATTGGCACAGGCTCTGGGGGGTTTTCGCCTTCCTCTGCAGCCTGGGGCATGGGTCACTTGATGGAGGATTCTCTGCATCTTGAAGTCTTTAAACCACAAGTTGAGGACTTCAATAGCTCAGACATAGGTCAGGGGTTTGTTACAGGAGTGGATGGGTGAGATTCTGTGGCCTGCATTGTGCAGGAGGTCAGACTAGAAGATCATAATGGTCCTTTCTGACCTTAAAGTCTATGAGTCTAGATGTTGATTTGTAAGGACTGCAAGATGTTTTGATTTTATGAACTTCATCACGGAGTACAGTGATTCACAGCAGTATGTTGTGCCAGAAATTGAAACAAGTCACACACTAGTCTTTGTGAGTTGAGGATACTTTGTTCCTGGCACATGCTTCCAGAACTTGATTGTAGACCATGATTTATGCATCATCTTTACAGTCTGGTTGTCCTGGAGTTCTAATAGTTCCATTTTTACAGTAGACATTTCCATAACCACAGTTTTGGGAATCGGACAGCTGTCACTGATCGCATCAACCATGAATTAGTTTACAAGAAAGATGAAGCAGGATCTCCACTTCTGCAAGTCTTAAAACCTGGACTGAAAGTCATCAAGCAGTCCTTGTAATTTACCTCTGTATTACTCAAGTTTGTGATCTTCTACTTCCATTTCAGGAAATGTGTTTACCCTACTCTTGAGATGGGGAAAGTGGTTGAAATCTCTTGACACCTTATTTGCAGAAGCTTAAACTTATTCTGGAAGCTGAAAACTGTCTGAGTAAGGTCAGAAATAATCTTATCCTTCCCTTGGAGTGTCAAGTTGAGTTTGCAGATGCTGCATAATATCAGTGGAAAACATCAGATCCTGCATCCTTTACTCATCTTCCAGTTGTGGATAGGACCTTTCCTTTTCTTCAGGGAAAGCAATGATAGGGTGGTGGAACTGTTGGAGCCTATTTAAGACATTGCTGGTTGACAATCACCTCACAACACAGTAGAAAGAGACATTGTTAGGTTTGCCTTCAAGATCAAGCTCTCTTTGATGCAATTTTTGAACTGTCCCTAAGTCTTCCCATTCAAGCAGATGAAATTGACAATTTCTAGGACTGTTTTTGTAACATTTTCGTACTTGAAGAATCTGGCTATGAGATGTTCACAGTGGATCATGCAATGAACAGGGAGAAACTCCAGAAATTTGGAATCACTTTTCAAGAGTCCAACAAGGCATTCCCACCCACCATTTTCATTGTTGCAATGGATGGAGCACCTGCAAGTTTATCCAACGGTACATCAGCTTTTATCAATGCTTTGTCAAGTGTGTTCTTTATGTCAACACTGTGGGTTGTTTCTCTTAGTGCTCCTAAGTTTAAAATTTCTTCTTTCACAATTACATCCACGGAAACATAGAGAACAAATATTGTTAGTTGTAGTTTATCTTGTGCATCTGTGGATTCGTCGACAAATAGGCTGAATGCTAGAGAATTCTTTAGATCATTTTGCATCTTGCTTGCAACATCAGCACTGATCTGGGAGATATGCCTCTCTGTAGTGTGGCACAAAATTGGAGTTTGCTTTATTAGTTGTTAAAGTTGTGTGTTACTTGGATCTAAAATTGCAGCCACTTCTGCCATATTCCTCTTAACAAGTTCTTCATCTCAAGATGGAATATTGCACATGCTAAACATCCATGACATAACAAAACTAACTGTGGTCATTGTGTCAGCTTCCTTACTGAATGCCAAAAGTATTCTGTTGACTGGTTAGGCATAATTTTAATGTGATCAGATTGTTTTTCCTTAATTCTGAATCAGGAGGGTATTTAGACAAAAAGTTATTGAAATATCACTATGAAAATGAGTCACAAGTTGCTCGCTTTGTAGTGAGTGAGTGAGGCATTGCAGATAAGGCACAGGGGTTTGCCACCTTTAACAGTGAATGCAAAATCTTCCTCCCATTATGGCTTAAAACTTCGGTTTTCTTCTTCATATTTGCATTTTTTACATTTTGAAGATGTAATTGTCATCCACAAAATTAACATAGGGCTAACACTTAAATCTAAACTATTAAAATGTGACCTGTGAACAGTAAACACAGTCTGTATTCTGCAGAATGCAGGGAGATCGCGAGCACACAAAATCCACACAGCACAACATCTGAATATAGAAAGACACAATTTCCTGATATAATGTGCATGTGCAAGTTCTCTTTCTATCCATCTCACTCTCACACCTCAAGCTCACCACAGCTTAAATTCTCTTGAAGTATTTCCCAGAGTCCTCCACCCCCCATTCACTGTCTACCAGACCCAGGGGGTGAGAGGGGGGAATTAGGGGCTTCTGCCCTGTGGCAGGTGGTGATCTCAAGGCTTTGGTCCCAGAAACCCCTAGTCCCACCACCCTGCCACAGGGCAGAATCCCCTAATTCCCCCCTCCCAGTCTGGTAGGTGGAGAATGGGGGTTGTAGGGGGTTCCGCAAGCTGCACTTTAACTGGAAAAGAGCTGCATGTGGCTTGCGAGCCGCAGTTTGGCCACACTTGTATACTGATCATCATATTGGAAGCGTAGTGTATAGATTTCATTAATATAGTATGAGGAAAAGACAAGTAATTTCTATGGTATCAATCATAAACATTTTATTTTAATATCTCCAGATTTTATGCATATTGGACACATATAGAGGAGTTCTGGACCAATTTGGGCAGTTGTTTAAATGATTATATCAGTGAATTTCTAAAATTACATGTGCATAGAAACCAAAATTCTATTTTAGAAAGACAAATCAGATTCTGCTAGGCATTTTAATAATACATTAGGTCAATCGAGCTATAATTGGCTCTAATTGTCTGTTATGCAGGCTGCATCGTTCTTTACCTGAAGTTGAGCATCACTTGAAATGTTGCAAATACAATTCTGCCTTGCAAAATAAAAATCAGAGAACATCATTTCTGGTCTGATTCTTCTATCTGACAACTACACTGCAAGGGTCTGATCCAAAGCCCAATGAAATCAACGGGACTCTTACCACTGACTTTCATGGGGTTTAGACCAGGCCGGAAGCAAGAAGATGACACATCAGTACAATTAGGATTTGACTCTGGGAATGTAAGTTTTGAATCATATAATATGTGCATGTGATGATCAGTAAATTACATTGTGCTTCCTAGTCACAGAAAGGGAACTAATGCACACCATTATTTAAGATCAAAGAGAAGGAAAAAGGACCCCTACTTCTTTGAAAATGTTACTGGCACCATTGACACTTCATTTTTCCAATCTGAGTGGTCCATTCCAGGAAGACTACCTGCTGAAGAGTAATTGTTTCAGAGTAAATTACTTAATACTGTTGATACATTTATCTATTGATTATATAAACTATTTGTGTTTGGATGTGCATGAAAGACATTAAGTAGTTATCCAACCAATAACTGAATATTCCTTCTCCCAAACTGAAGGACTGAGTTTTAAAGTAAGTTCACATACATGCACCCACATAGATAGTCAATTACAAAACTGGAAGTATGTGGAGTAAATAATAATTTTACTCATTAACATTTAATTTAATATTGTCAACATAGCTTCCAACCCAGGGTAAAAATGTAAATTTTATTGTGATTAGTTGATATACTTATTTATTTTTATTACAGTAATAAACTTTGACAGAATAATTATGTGCCAAATGTCACAATATCCTGAAGCACTTTCACATAGTATTACTGAATACACAGTACACTGGTATTATCTTACAATTTTCTTAAATAAGAGGTCACTGGATAAAATAGCAGCCGACCAAGACTACATCAGTCCCTGGGCAGATGACAAACTATTAGGAAGAAGGCTGGCCTTGTGGACACTGATTCAGGAGACTTATTTTCATGAGGAAATCCAGATTTTGGGTGAAATCTGTCAACACGAGAACTCTCATCAGCTTCAGTTGGGCCAGGATTTCACCCTTGACAAATCTAAATGTATCTGAGCTCATTGTTTCCTGGGGAGAATACAACTTCTCTACCTTACATGGGATTCTTTATAAGCATAAAGCACCAAAACCAACCCCTCAGCATGATCTAGACTTAGAATGAGTTTATCACGTGGTTACGGGACTGTGATTTGACTACATCCTGACATGTTTTACCATCTAATGTTAGATTCATTCATTTATAATTTATAAACCCTTTCATAGAACCACCTCAATTTTACTTTATAAAGGTAAATATGAATTTTTTAAAATCTGTTTTGTAAAGCTTAAAAAGTTAGAAGCCTTGAGTTTCCACTTGAGTTTAAATCAATGATTCTCAGTTGTTGCCATACCATGACCCCAGGTTACAATAAAAAACATTCAGTATCCCCTTTTCAAAATGTTGGGAGCTTCCTAACCACCATCTAGCAATAAAGAAATGGTGGTCACAACTCCCATGTTGATACCCCATGGCTTAAACATGAAAATCAGTGGTATGGCTAATTTTTAATTAGAATTGACTCATGTGGGAACATTAGGTTGCTTTACAAAGGACACAATGTTTAAGTAATTTTAAACAGATGCACTCTGCATTATGATCAATAGAATCAAAACCTTGCTTATGAAAGCCCACTTTTTATAATTTATTTAAATAGAAGTTTCTCCAGCTGATGTACGGAATCCATAAATATTTGCATTTCCCAATGGACCCTGCCATGTATCTGAGCAGTACGATAGCACTAAAGTTTTTCATAAGGGTGACTATATGGCTAATTAAATCCCATGACTCTGTCTTATTGTTGTTACAAAGCTTTAAGGGAATGATGTTTGGGAAGTTGCTCCTGTATTGCATTTTTCATTTCCTTCAGGTCAGCTTCTCTCTTCAGTTTGTTAGAATTCCTCTTCAAAACAAATTTACTATGCAATCCAGTAACTGTTTTAAAAATATTTATGGCCTGCAGCCACGTAGTGCCTTGGACTAACTTATCAGATCTCACATGATAGGCAGCGTTGGGTCCTGTCAGCACTTGGCTGGAAGACATTCAAGGTACCCCCAAGATGCTCCAGCAAGTCTTATTTTCAGTTTGTCTAATCCACCTAATAAAGAAGAGGGAACAGGAGCAGCTGAATGTAGATCACTAGCATTCAGCAATCTACAGAAGCAAAAAAGAGTCAACTGGCAGACTATGATTATTAGCCTATGTGCAAACATACACACTTCTAAGTAAAGGCATTTCCCAGTTCAAATAGTACTACTGAAGCAGTTTTGGTCCCTCTCACAGTTGCATTTAATACTTTCTTAGCCACAAATTAATACTGATTCATCATCATACCAAAGGGTAAGGCTTATTTTTTGCAAAACGAGAATGTAAATACAAAAGGAGAGTTGTTCTCTTTAGAGGACGAGCATTAGAGAAAGTACAGTTTATTGTACCTGCTTATTCTTTTTTCACCAACCTTTGATTCATTTTCACAATCCTGGTTTCTATCATGCTTTAGAGCATAAAGTTCCCAACAGGTATAGCTTTTAAAAGTCATTTGGTGTTTGCAGTGTCCATGATGGTATTTACAGGTATATGCTTTATGCTTTAATGCTCCATGTTGAGCCAGGTGCACCTGTTTTGATTAAAACAACCAAATGAGGTTCACACACTCACTCCTTCCTCCCAAATACATACTATAGCGTGGATGTTTTGAAGAAGCTAAGAAAAGATGAAGTCTTTGTTTTTCCCCCCTCCTTATCCCAAGTTCTGTTTCAATAATCACATTTTTCTCTTTAGTCTTTTTTTTTTTTATTGCCCACAATTCGTCTTCTGAAAAAGTAACTGTATACATTGGCCTGTGGCCTTTGAGCAGAAGTTGGATGCAGATTTTAGAAGATAATAAAATGCCTCCTGAGGAAAGTACAAGGAAGTTGACATGCATTTTATGTTTTAAAAGATGAAACTTCCCTTTGCTCAAGGAACGTTCAAACTGCAATGTTCTTCCAGGCTCTAAGTAAGGGTTGATGAAAGCAGTTCTGTAATTCAGAAGGGCTTTTTTCCCAGCCCTAATGACTCCATAATTACTAAGAGTCAATGCTTCATTTTTGAGGAGACTTTAGCATGGGATGATGATTTTGAGATGTAAAAAGTACCAATAAGTATATAATCTGAGATTTATTAATACCCCCACTTCTGCAAATAGTTCCAGACGTGCTTAACTTTATGCATGTGAAATCAATAGGATTACTCTCATATGTAAAGTTAAGAATAAGCATATGCATAAGTTTTTGCAGGATCAGCATCTAAGCAATTATGCTAATTAGCCAATTGTCACATTAATTCCAAACTATTAGGTATTGTGACAAAGAAAAAAGATTACTTTTGTTTACCTGCTGTGCTACCTCATAACATATTCTGGTAACTCTTAGGTGAATACTCTCTCTATATAAAACCTTAAATTTTGTGGTAATGAAGCAAACCCTCTAAAGCATACAGCTGTGGAGGAAAAAATGCTAAAAATGTAAACCACTACATAAAAGGTGGAAAAATCAATAATACCCCTCTACCCCGATATAACGCTGTCCTCGGAAGCCAAAAAATCTTACTGTTATAGGTGAAACCGCATTATATCGAACTTGCTTTGATCCACCGGAGTGCGCAGCCCCCTCCCCCCGCCCCCCGGAGAGCTGCTTTACTGCGTTATATCCGAATTCATGTTATATCGGGTCGTGTTATATCGGGGTAGAGGTGTAATTTGAATCCCTAAAAAGGACATAAGCAGCTACCAAAATATTTTATCTGTACATTGACTTATTAAACAAAGGAGGCACTAGCCTACACCAAAGTGGAGATGTAGAAAAAATAGTTCTGCAACATTTTTTGCTTCTGAATTCCAATCCTTGAGGATTTCTCTCTCCCTGACAAATATTGAACAGTGCAGTGTAAGGCACAGAGTTATGATTTATGGGAAATACTTCACTGTGACACTGATATCTTTTTTTCAGAAAATCACCGATTGTTGACCCATAAAACAAACCTCCATGGCAGTTCTCTGCTCATATATATCATTAGAGACATCGAGCATAATTCAGTCATTTTGGGATTTTCTAGGAGGTCATTTACAATGATTTTATTTATAGAAGGAAGGAAATAAGATCTGGTTCCCTCACATGTGGTACATAGTAACTTGTGAGTCCAGTCTTTAAATATAGACAGACAGGGTTTGGAATCATATTGGTTGTCCCTTCTATTGACTGATTAGTTTAGATTGGGATTTTCTAAGGGATTTAGGCATCCAAAGAGCCATTGAAATTCAGTGGCAGCTGGATGCCTCCCTTAGTAGACTAGAATTTTCAAAGTAACTTAAGATAAACCAATCAGGAAGCCTTTACCCAGACTCATCTATGTTAGTAACCTGCACTGTTACAGACATCTACAAGATCTGAGTGGCAAAAGCTATGGACGTACACTACTCTACGCTACACTACGGACACAGCAGCCTTCAACTACCTGAAGGGGGGTTCCAAAGAGGATGGAGCTAGGCTGTTCTCAGTGGTGGCAGATGACAGAACAAGAAGCAATGGTCTCAAATTGCAATGCAGGAGGTCTAGGTTGGATAGTAGGAAACACTATTTAACTAGGAGGGTGGTGAAGCACTGGAACGGGTTACCTAGGGAGATGGTGGAATCTCCATCCTTAGAGGTTTTTAAGGCCCGGCTTGACAAAACCCTGGCCAGGATGATTTAGTTGGGGTTGGTCCTGCTTGAGATGGGGTTGGACTAGATGAGCTCCTCAGGTCTCTTCCAACCCTAATCTTCTATGATTCTATGATACTCTGTCAGGGCCTTAATCCACTAGTGAGTTGCCCCTGAGGTTCTTACTATCCATGCTGAAGTAATGGCTCAAATTGAACCTTCCTCCTACACAAAAAAGATATAGCAGAAATAGAAGGGGTTCAGAGAGGGTCAATGAAAATGATTGGAAGCACAGAAAGACTAAGGCTGAAAAAATTAAGCATAATTAGAGAGAAAACAAATGAGAGGAAACAAGATACAAGCACATTGAATGATATAGTGCTCCAACTTTCTCATAAAAAAACCATGTGGGGCATTCAATGAAAGGCAGTACATTTACAAAGTGATAAAAGGAATCTTTATATTTAATACAATGCCTACATAACCCATGGAACTCACTGCCACAAGGTAATGTTGAGGCCAAGAGACTAGCAGGAGTCACAAAACAATTAAACATTTACATGGACAATGAGAACATTCACAGTTACTTTGGGCAGGATAAACTTGTATAAGAGGTATAAACATTTCAACCACTAATTAATTCCTTGGAGTTAGGAAAAAATCCTTTTCTTTGTGTCAGATTTGTCCATTAGGGTTTCTTGAAACTTCCACTGAAGCATTTGTTACTTCCCAGGACAGGATGCCAGACCAGATGGACCACCAGACCTATCCAATAGGACAGTTCATACATTTTTCATTCCTGTGGCAAAGCCTAATGATGCTTTGAGATTAATCCCAAACTTAACTGATAAATCTTTATAATATTATCTGACTTTTTTTGATGAAATCTTGATTCAAATTCTTTTTAAAAAGTGACTGTTTTAGTTTTTCGTAGTTTTTCAATCAGCTCTATTAACTGATTCATTTTACATATAAATTTACTCTCTCATGCACACAAACCAGCCTCCTATTACAGAAACACAACACTGTTGCTTATTCCTTTCAGCCAAACTGATTGGTTTATATTTGTTTGCATTTTAAGGCTATCTTCATAAGGAAAAGGGCTAACAATGTACTTTTATATTAAAAAAAAAAAAAAAAGAACAGTAAGATTTTCCTCTAGAAGATCTAGAGGCCAGTTCCTCCAATAAAGGGTCTCCTGTGATTCCCCCAGCTCATTAGTACATGGATGTTAATCCCTTTTTCCCTACCCCCAAAGCAAAGGTTTAGACATCTAGAAATGAATCTGATTTTTGACCCTTGACCTCCACAAGGGTTTTTCATCCAGCAAGCTGGATGTTTCCTGATTGTCTTGGATGAATGGCACAACCTCCACCCTACATAGCACCACATACCTGTACCTAAAGGATTTTAACTGGGTACCTAGAGCACTTTAGACCTTTTAAACAAACAGCCAGTCTTCATGGACTAAACATTCTCTCTACCCTATTCACCATCCTATTAATGCAGTATGAAATAGAAGATGATTTTGGACATATTCCTCAAGAAACAAATGCTTCCATGGAGCCTGCCCCAAGGAGCACACGTTCTTTCAATATTCTCTCCTTCATTTGCAGTGATTAAGCAACATCCCTACTCCCAGTCCCTTGGGATCTTCCCATTCCAAGAGAAGGAAACCACATTTCATGACATATGAAGCTTTAGTTAGTGTTAACAAATGGACCAAAAAGTATGCCCTGACTCTAGGCACTGAAAATAAATCATTCCTGTAAGTAAAAAGGGACATGAAACAAGTACCCGAACGCTGCTACTATCCAGGAATACTATAAGGAACACACAATACAGAGATGCAAGTGGGGAGAACTCATATTCGTGGTGATCAAGAAGGAAGGAGGCCCATTGCTCATATCTAACTTTAGTAGTTGGAATAATGTCAGGAACTTTGGCCACCCAGTTTTGGCAAGGTGAGAAGAATGGATTAGATAAGCCAATAAGTAACATAATAGAGAAAGAAGGGACCATGTCATCAGTTCATTATTTACAATCACCATGAAACCAAATGCTACTGGTACAGCAAAAAGTAATGACAGAATCACAGGTGCAAATAGCAGAGAATTAGAATTTCAATGGGAGTTAGTTTCCTAACTTGCTTAGGCTCTTTAGTAATAGGCCCCTATATGCATCTTTAGGTACATACGTATAGGGTTGCCAGGTGTACGATTTTTGACCAGAATGCCGGGTCAAAAAGGGACCCTGGGGGCTCTGGTCAGCACCACCGACCGGGCTGTTAAAAGTTGGGTCAACAGTGCAGGCAGGTTCCCTACCTGGCTCCGTGTGACTCCCGGGAAGCTGCCAGCATCTCCCTCTGACTCCGAGGCAAAGGGACGGCCATGGGGCCTCCTTGCACTGCCCCCACCCCCAGTGCCAGCTCAGCAGCTCCCATTGGCCAGGAACTGCAGCCAATGTCAGCTGAGGGAGTAGTACCTGCAGGCGCGGGCAGTGCGCAGAGCCACATGGTCATGCCTTTGCTTAGGAGCCAGAAGGAGATGCCGGCAGCTTCCTGGGAGCTGCATGAGGTAAGCACCACCCAGAGTCCGCACCCCCTCCTGCATCCCAAACCCTGGCCTCACCCCAGAGCCCGCACCCCCAGCCAGAGCCCTCACCCTTCCCCACCCCAACCCTCTGCTCCAACCCAGAGCCTCCTCCCGCACCCTGAACCTTTCATTTCTGGCCCCACCCCGGGGCCCGTACCCCCTCCCACACCCAAGCCCCTGCCCTAGCCTGGAGCCCTCTCCTGCACCCCAAACCAGTGGCGGATTTAGAGTTAGTCAGGCCCTGTGCGCAGCTTCATTTTCACACACACCACCTTGGGACCCAGCCAAGAAAAAGAACATTCTCTTATCTCCCGCCCCGTTTTTTCATTCTATTTATCCTCCCTCCTCCTCCTATATTATAAGTAAAGGGAAGTAAATGAAAATAAATTGAGGTACCTTGATTGGGGCAGGGGATTGGGGTGCAGGAGGAGGGACGGGGGGGGCAGGCGCTGGGAGGAAGTTTGTGTGCTGGGTGCGGGCTCTTTCTTGGGGTAGGGGGCTAAGGGGCAGGGAGGCTGCGCTTACCTTGGGCGGTGTGGCTCCCAAAGCAACTGGCATACACACCCCTCCGGCAGCAGCTCCTAGGTGGGGTGGAAGAGGGTCTCCATGCACCGCTGCCGACAGGCGCCACCCCTGCTGCTCCCATTGGCTGCAGTACCTGGCCAATGGAGCTGCGGAGTCAGCGCTCGGGGTGGGGGCAGCGCACGGAGACACACTCCTCCCCGGGGCCGCAGGGACATGCCGACCGTGTCTGGGAACGAAGTGATGCGGAGGAAGGGAGGCAGAGCGAGCAGGGAGTTTCCTCAGCCCTGCTGCTGGCACATCTCTGTGCACCCCTTGGGAGGAGGGGTTCAGCAGGTCTCCATGCGCAGCCCAGGGCGGCTGCTTCTGGGAGCGGCGTGGGGCCAAGGCATGCAGGCAGTCTCCCTGCCTGAGCCCTGCTACGCCGCCGGCCAGGACTTGAAGTCAGGTTGTCAGATATTTGTCCTGCATTTTGGGGGCCCCATCCTTGGGGGCCCTGTTGTTTCATGGTAAATCTGCTCCTGCCCCAAACCCCTCATCGCCAGCCCCATGCCAGAGCCCACACCCCCTCCTGTACCCCAACCCCCTGCCCCAGTCTGGATCCCCCTTCTGCACCCCAAATCCCTCACCCTTGCTCCCAACCCAGAGCCCACACCCCCAGACAGAGCCCTCACCCCCTCCTGCACCCCAACCCAGAGCCCCCTCCTGCACCCCAAACTCCTCTTCTCCGGCCCCACCCCAGAGCCTGTACCTGCAGCCGGAGCCCTCACCTCCACATACACACCCCGCATCCTAACCCCCAGCCTGATGAATTGAGCGAGGGTGGGGGAGAGCGAGCGATGGAGGGAGGGGGATGGAGAGAGCAGGGGTGTGGCTTTGGAAAAGGAGCAGGATAGGGCGGGGCAAATTTCAGTTTTCTTCAAATAGAAAGTTGGCGACCCTACATACATACCTTTGGCTAATTTCTTTGTGACCACAATGTGCCAGATTTTCAAAATACAACAAAAATATTTATTTATATAAAAACAACCCAATATATAATTTACAGCTAAATAATTATTTCCATTTAACGCCTATAATATGATCAAATAGATAACCTGGAATAATTAAACTTTTGTGATTAAACTGCAAACTTCATCATGCCTGAAAGATAATTTATATTCAAGTCTCATGAGGTTGTTATTTTCTTTGCAATTTCTCTGCCATTTTCTGTTTCCCAAGGAAACTCTCTCTTCACGGCATATTGGAAAAGGAATCCTGATTGTAGGTGTGTGACAGGGTATCTAAACTCTGCACTGACATGTTTAAGGAGCTGCTGTGGGCTGGAGTGGCCCTGGCCCTCTGCACCTGAAAATCATGAGGAGTTAAAAGAGGGAACTCCACTCAGATAGAGGCAACCCGGGGAAGGGAATAAACTACTGTTGAGCTTCTCCAGCCCAAAGAAGGCTGACAGCCAGCAGAGCTTCTGCCCTTGCAGAAAGAGGTTGCAGAGTCCCTGAACTAAAAGAGGGAAAAGACTGAGACTTGCACTGGAGCCCCAGTGAAATCTGAAGTGACTTCTAGGGCCCTTTAGGTTTCTTTGCCACCTTAACCTTGTTTTCTGACTGATGTAGCTCCTGTAGAGGGCACTCTGCCATGGACAGATTTGTGACAATGTGATTGAGATTGGAATGAAATGTACTTGCAATGAGATATTCTAATATTCTGGGACAAATCCATCCTTGAAATCAGTAGAGTCACAAAAGGGATAAATCTGGCCAACCCCATTTGTGTGATTTCTCGAATTTTGCTTATGATGTTTCTTTAACTTCATAAATAAGGCAACGAAAAATGAACAGTATCTGCATGACATATGACTGATGCATAATATTTTCCCTTTCTTCTTTTAATTAAATTGATATGGACGTGGCACAACTGGAAAGCCACAAAATATTTACACACATTACAAGTGTGCATCATATTTAAGACAAAGTCCTCTGTGTGTGTATGTGTGTGTGCAGGAGTACTGGGAATATTACTTTATTACTTACTGCGCCTGCTTCAGACATAACACAGCTCTTGAGAGCAAAGTGGAGCAATTGTTGTAATGTCCCCTAGTGTGCATCTAAAACCGGTCAGTGCTACTGAATAGTGTAGAGGCAGACACTGCTGTTACTAGTGCCACTTTGGGTGTTATACAAGAACCACCACTGTGTCCAAGGGCCAAGGGAGGAAACTTGCATGGAAGCACATAAAAGGTGTACAACAACTAGTCACAGTATGGTATTGGTCTTGAAGTTAAGGCACGGGAGTAGGACTCAGGAGCTCTGGAGTCAATTCCCAATGTTGCTGCAGAGTTCCTATTTCACCCTGGGCAAGTCACCTAAATGCTCTGTGCCTCAGTTTCCTCTTATATAACAAGGATATTCATATTTGTTTCCTGCCAAAATTTGTCTTTTACATATTGACACTGTCAGCTCTTCAGGGTAGGTACTCTCTCACAATGTGTACGCACAGTACCTAGCACAACGGTAGGTTGGGGCTTCTAGGTCCATATGCTGTCTTCTGACTATTCTCTTTTCCTTCAAGCCAGTACAGACAAACAATTTCTGCTCTGTTCATGGCTCACTGCTACAGAAACTTGACACATACTAATTAAGACAAAACACAAACTCAGTATATGAATCCTTATTGGTCAGACAACTAATCTTACTTCTTTGACTAATATTTTTCCTCCTAACCAGTAACCTATTATTACACAGGAATTTAATAATGCTCTTATAAATATTCTGGTTTATAAAAGCAAGGACTTATTAAGAAAGAGTCATTCTGTTACTACCAAAGTGATGAATTGGAGTACCTTTTTCACTGTTACATTAAACAGGTTTTAATTGGTATTCAGATAGAATAGCTCACTTGAAGCGCTGGGAATGCTTTGCTTTTAGTAATGAACAGTAAAGCCACAGGCAAGTGGTTAAACTTTTCTATCAGTTACGTGTTTGCTTTGTGTGTGTTTTTTTAAACAGCTCACTGTGCAGACAAAACATCAGTCCAAGAAATTGTGAGTTAACAGCTGCAAATGGAATCATTCCTCATGAAAAACTGTAGGTAGAGCAAGTGTATTCCTAGGATGTTACACTGGTCTACAATTTTTGAGAAGTCGCCTGCTTCAGAGATAAAATGTGATATTTATTTTGTATTTTGATGTACTGAATTCAAATATGACAATTAAAACAACTGATTGTGTACTGTTTCTAAGATATTTAAGTTTTTACATTTTATGTCTATGTATATTGTGTAGATAGTAGAGTTTTAATCATAAATTGTAAACCTAGGTCTTTTCATGTGTTTATGGTTGCTTTACATGATAATATTTCACCTGTCCTGTTTATGTAACACTTTAAAAATCAGCAAAAGGGTTATAGAAATAAAATTTATTATGAAACAAAAGGCAAAAAACTATTCTGTACATAGTTTAGTCCTATTCAGTGTCTACTCGGCGCTTCTTGGCTTGTCTCTTGTATTCATTAAATGGAGCATCTCTTGTCACTGTCCAGCAATAGTCTGCAAGCACTGATGGGCTCCATTTGCCCTGATAGCGTTTCTCCATTGTTGCAATGTTCTGGTGAAATCGCTTGCCGTGCTCGTCGCTCACTGCTCCGCAGTTCAGTGGAAAAAAATCTAGATGAGAGTGCAAAAAATGTATCTTTAGTGACATGTTGCAACCAAGGCTTTTGTATGCCTTGAGGAGGTTTTCCACCAACAACCTGTAGTTGTCTGCCTTGTTGTTGCCAAGAAAATGTATTGCCACTAACTGGAAGGCTTTCCATGCCATCTTTTCCTTGCCACGCAGTGCATGGTCAAATGCATCATCTCGAAGAAGTTCGCGAATCTGAGGACCAACAAAGACACCTTCCTTTATCTTAGCTTCACTTAACCTTGGAAATTTTCCACGGAGGTACTTGAAAGCTGCTTGTGTTTTGTCAATGGCCTTGACAAAGTTCTTCATCAGACCCAGCTTGATGTGTAAGGGTGGTAACAAAATCTTCCTTGATTCAACAAGTGGTGGATGCTGAACACTTTTCCTCCCAGGCTCCAATGACTGTCGGAGTGGCCAATCTTTCTTGATGTAGTGGGAATCTCTTGCACGACTATCCCATTCACAGAGAAAACAGCAGTACTTTGTGTATCCAGTCTGCAGACCAAGCAAGAGAGCAACAACCTTCAAATCGCCACAAAGCTGCCACTGATGTTGGTCATAGTTTATGCACCTCAAAAGTTGTTTCATGTTGTCATAGGTTTCCTTCATATGGACTGCATGACCAACTGGAATTGATGGCAAAACATTGCCATTATGGAGTAAAACAGCTTTAAGGCTCGTCTTCGATGAATCAATGAACAGTCTCCACCCATCTGGATCATGAACGATGTTGAGGGCTGCCATCACACCATCGATGTTGTTGCAAGCTACAAGATCACCTTCCATGAAGAAGAATGGGACAAGATCCTTTTGACGGTCATGGAACATGGAAACCCTAACATCACCTGCCAGGAGATTCCACTGCTGTAGTCTGGAGCCCAACAGCTCTGCCTTACTCTTGGGTAGTTCCAAATCCCTGACAAGGTCATTCAGTTCACCTTGTGTTCTGAGGTGTGGTTCAGAGGAGGAGGATGGGAGAAAATGTGGGTCCTGTGACACTGATGGTTCAGGACCAGAAGTTTCATCCTCTTCCTCGTCTGACTCAAGTGAGAATGATTCTGGTGCATCAGGAAACGGCAGTCCTTCTCCGTGGGGTACTGGGCGTATAGCTGATGGAATGTTTGGATAATGCACTGTCCACTTTTTCTTCTTTGACACACCTTTCCCAACTGGAGGCACCATGCAGAAGTAACAATGCTGGTATGATCTGTTGGCTCTCTCCAAATCATTGGCACTGCAAAAGGCATAGATTTCCTTTTCCTGTTCAACCACTGGCGAAGATTTGTTGCACAAGTGTTGCAGCATATGTGTGGGGCCCAACTCTTGTCCTGATCTCCAATTTTGCAGCCAAAATAAAGGTGATAGGCTTTCTTAACCATAGTGGTTATACTGCGCTTTTGTGATGCAAAAGTCACTTCACCACAAACATAGCAGAAGTTATCTGCACTGTTCACACAAGTACGAGGCATCTCTGCTCACTTTGGCTAAACAGAAATGTGTCCCTTTGCAAAATCAACCACTGACAAATAAGAGAGCACGACACTGTATGATTTCTAGAGCTGATATAGGGCAATTTGTTCAGCAGAGTGATGTAAGCTTCGTTATGATTGCATCATCCATGACTTCTAGGAATAACATGATGCAATTCATATCACGTATGACACAATACCAGCTTCAGATTGCATCATTCATTGTTTTGCCTAAAAAGCAAGTACTGTCCAAACCCAGTCATAGATTTATTCATAGATCCAGTCAAAGATGTATTTTAGTCATTTCTGGTTTAAATTGAGATCCCTTCCCTTTATAACTCACTTATCCTCCGCCATTCCCAAGTCAAGGGTCGTATATACTGACCCAATAGCATATCTTGAAAACTAGAGTAAATCAACAATTTTAAGCATCATTTTTGTTCTCAGTGACCCAGAATTAGTAAAGTTTGACTACATTTATTTCAGAAGCAATTTGGCTGTAGAGCAGTGTTATCAGAAAGGTGGCACAAATCATGTCAGATGAAATATATTACGCACAATTTAAATGCATGTACGTGCACACACAAGACTGCAGTTGGGGTAATGGTGGTGGAAAGTTTCCTCTCAAAGTGAATGGTAATTAATTGTAATGGGAATCCTCTTGTGGAGGTATAGTTAAAGTATACATGCATGCAAAAAAGTGTTTAGGAATGTTATGCCATTTTGATCTCTCTCTCTCTCTCTCACACACACACACACACTTATTTCCTACAACTTATAATCATTTGAATGTACTCCCTTGAATTAGCAGGATATTTGCATTATTGATTGCAGCTTTAATTAAACATAATTTCATGTATCTGAACTGAGCTTACATGAACTGCAGATTTTGATAAGGACGCAGTAAAAGAGCTTGCATAACAAAGCCTACATAGATACACATGCAAACATACAGAAGATGAGCAAACTTCTGGAGGACATTTCTTTTATTCAAACTAGTATATTCAAGCCTGGGAATTCTCTAAGCAGCCATCAGATTTATAGGACAGTAGGAGTATCCACAATGACAAAGGGCTTGGCTACATTTGCAAGTTACAGTGCAATAAAGGAGCCCCAGGTGCACTAGCTCACTCCCCGTCCACACTGGCAAGGCACGTAGAGCGCTCTGTCTCTGCAGCTACAGCGCTGCTGGTACTCCACCTCGGCGAGAGGAATAACGTTTGCTGTGCCTTGGCTACTACGCAAGGGCATCACTGTGAACGAGGTGTTGCATTACTGTGCTCTGATTGGCCTCCGGCAACGTCCCATAATCCGCTTAAGTCACGTGGCCACTCTTGTCATTGTTTTGAACTCCTGTAGGAATGCGGAAATGCCCTTTCAAAACTCCATTTCTGATAGCTGGCATGCAAGTCGTTACTGTGGAATGCTGTGTGTCAGAGAGAGAGGCGGGGGGAATGGGGGGGGGGTCTGCTGCTGTCTGAACTTACAATACAGCATGCTGACATGCTCTCAGCCCCCCAAAACCCCACTCTTTCTCCCCCCACATACACACAACACACTCCCTGTCACACTCCACCCCACTCCCCCATTTAAAAAGCACGTTGCAGTCACTTGCATACTGGGATAGCTGCCCATAATGCACCGCTCCCAATGCCGCTGCAAGTGCTGCAAATGTGGCCACGCCAGTGCGCAAGCAGCTGTCAGTGTGGACAGACTGCAGTGCTTTCCCCACTGCGCTCTCCAAAGGCGGGTTTAACTCACAGCACTCTACATCTGCAAGTGTAGCCATGCCCTTAAAGGAAAAACAGCAGAAGCTGTTATACTTATGAAATAATCTCGGTTATGATATTTGTGTCTCTCATGTTTTAAGCTTGTAATAGCTGGGACAAAAGTTGCAAGACAAAACAAAGCCAGAGCTCTTAGGAGTAATAGCGCTACCAACAAGAAGCCATACAACCTTGTGCTGTAATCCTGTCAGCTCTCACATATTAGGCAGGGTCATGTTGTGTGTCATATGTCATGTCTCACTTGGGTAAAAGGCCTCCAACAAACTACTCATTGCAGCAAGTAGCGCTTTCCCCATCAAAATCAGGAGTGGGAAGGGACTAGGTTGATATCTTTTGGATGAGACCAAAAACAGAGAAGCTGACAACCTGTAGTCACCCAGTACAACAGATTCTATGGTGTTCTCTGTGACAGTAGGTTTATCTTCCATTTCTTGCCAAATTTTAGTTTGAGGAATTACTTTGTGCCTACGTAAATTATCCCTGAAGCTTCCCCTGAATTCTGTGCCTTCCCTATTATGTTATGTTGCAGTTCGTTGTTAAATGGCTACTGCATTTCAGTAGTGTGGGAGGGGGCGTGTTTCAGTTTGTAAAGCACTTTGGAATAAAAGCTGCACTATAAATGGAAGATATTATTCATAATTAATTGTAAGGTATAAATAATAGAGAAGTTCCAGCAACAACAGTATGCACAATATAATCTCCTCCTCCACCACCACCCATTAGCTAGATCCAGCAGCAAAAGCAACAGTTAATCTAAATTAACTAAATAACTGAACTGAACTAGATTCTAACTCTCTAATAATTCAGTGCCAGTTGATGAGCTGCCCATTCTCTTAATACTCTGTGTTAGGAGTACTAGTGACAATGTAGGATTCAGGCCTGTATTCTGAGTTTTGCTTGCCTGTTTGATTTTTTGATACACATACATTCTTACTCATATGTGTAAACAAAGGAGAAAGACACTGTGTATGTTGCTTCTGCCTATCCACATGGGTTTGTTAATATAATGGGAACAGATAAGAGCAGTTAAAGTGTTACTGGGTGTAGTGGGAATATAATATATGAGTGCACATTTGAAGACTGCCTCAACTCCTATCTCAAGGCAAGGTCAAGCAACCAGTTGGGAGGGGAAAGGAGGAATTGGGGGGAAGGTAAAATACTAAAAGACCAGAGAAATGCCTGCCCCTGACCCTAGCACAACCTCACTACTTACCCCTCCCATGGGGTACAAAAGAAGTGGGACGAAGACCCCAGACCCACGACCTCCCCAGAACAGAACATGACCATAAAGTTGTAAGGAGTGGAACTGTGGGCATGAATTTCAGGTATAATTATGCCTGCTGAGGAGGGGGGGATGGAACACTGGGAAACAAGGCTCTGTGGGGTCAGAGTTATGGTATACATACTGGCTGGAAACTAACCCCAATAAACATCGCATTGCCTGTACTTCGGACATCTGGTCTTCTGCTTTCTGTCTACGTGACAAGAACCAGGGGAGGGGGTGAAGGGAAAGCCATCTAAGAGTGCAAACCATGTGTCTTGTGTTACAAGAAATAAGGACATTGTCACACTAAGGTCAAGGAAATTGGTTTGCTTCTATCTAATCAATGGGTTCACCAAAAGTAAATCTGGTTCAACCTTGCTGAGGTCAAGAGTTCAAGCATTAAGGTTAGGGGAATGAAAAGGGTAAATAAAAATTGAGTAGTGTTTCAGCATGTGTTCTTTTTGTATCACTAGAAGAAAGTTGGGCTTTTTAAAAAATGTTCAACATCCACTATCAGGGCCAGATTTTCAAAAGATCTCAGCTCCCATTTAGGCGCCAAAATAAATTACCAGCTTCTCAGAACATGATGAACTCTTATGATAATTTGGCCCTTAAAGTAACGTTTCCATGTGAGCCTCATTGTCCAGCAGGGTCATATGTAAGTAACTGAAAGCAAGAGTTTTCCCAGTCTATTTCCACTCCCATTTGGGTAAAGGTTACAAGTCAAAATATAGTATGGCCATAGCACATGAAACTGAGTGGAGACAGCTAAGACACTACATTATAATAATGGTGAGATCTTGGCTTTGTATTATGGCAGATTGCATGGTGAAGTATGTTAAGCTGATGTCAAACAGAGATAGTAAACCTTTCTGTCAACACACTCTTTGTTGCTACCCCAGAGATCAACCAGATTTGAGTTGCCAAACCAAAGAAGTTTAACTAAGGGAAAAGTAAGGGGGGCGGGAAGAAAGAAATAATTATTATTTCTATGCAGCTGAGATCCTTGTTCATCTCTTCTGATGAGTGCCTCTTTAATAAAAAACATTTGTAAAATATCAATTGAGGTACATCGGCATAACTTGTCTAATTGAGAGTGTCACCTCACATGTCCATAGGGAGACTGAACTGTTTAGCTTAATGATCTTCTCACCTTTATGCCGTGTACACTGACACTTCTTATTAGGCAAGTGACACCAATGTACATGGCTAACTATATAGGAGAACTGCATTTTAAATGACAGAGGACCCAGTGCTCAAACCCACATTTATTTAGGGACCACCTGATCCAAGTAGGCACCATAAGGCATCCCCAAGTATTTTACACTACTACATTATATTTAGTAAGTAACCACTTCTCCAGTGTCATCAGAGGCTGCTCAGAATTTGACCTACACACACCTGCCCCCTCACAGAAGACTTAACTGCTTTGGAATTCAGTGCCCATAAAGGATATACATAATTTGTGAATTTGGACAACTGATCAGCAACAACGTAATGCTCTCTCTCATTGTATCTAAGGCTATTGGCATTGGTATTTTTATTTAAAGTCACGGATAGGATGCGGGTAATAAACAATAAATCACAGAAATGTACAGAAGGCCAGCATTAGGCGGTAGCAAGCAGGGCAACTGTCTGGGTCCCCCTGCCACAGGGGCCCATGTGAAGCTAAATCACAGGTGGCAGGGTTTAGGTTTGGACTTCAGCCTCGATGCCAGGAGCCCCGCAGCTTGGGACCAGGCAATAAGTCACAGAGATCTCGTAAAATCACAGAATCTGTGATAGATTTGTAGCCTTACTTAATTATATCCCCAAGTTTTTGGAATACAGAATGGAGTCACCAGAGACTCAAACCCTTATGATTACACAATTGGAAGCTAGCAATAATATTAACAGGATAGTCAGATAGAAGTAAATTTCAGGAACATCGGCAGCATATGGCTTTAAGAGGGTTAGGCCCTCATTTTCACTGGAAACTGTGCGTTCAGCATGTCTAAAAATAAGGTCCCAGATAACTCCATTTGGACAAATAAAAATTAAAAAACTCCAAATTAAAGAGCACTGGAAAATTTTGGGTCTTAATGTGCCATCACTTAACCTCTGTGATAGTTGTGCGTGATCTACTGGGTTTGATTCACAGAGGTGGTAGTGAACTACCTACTCCTACTGGTTTCATGGAGGTTTTAGTCCTAAGGCTTGATCCTCAACTCACTGGGACTATTAACATGCTTAAATTAAGTGCAAGCTTAAATACTTTGATGGACCAGGGAATTAGTGTTCAGCACTTTGTATTATTGAGACTCTAGTAGTAAAAAACAAAAAAACAAAAACACACATGCGTGGTATACATTCCATAACCTAAAGGCACACAAAAATTAATGGAATACACATGACCTGTCTGGAATACTCGCAGGGGAAATTATACTTCATGCATCAAATTCTGCACTCATTACGACTCATCTAACTGACATCAAAGTTTTCCCCCCAATGTTTCATTCTACAAAGCTATGATGTTGTGTTTTTACAAAATGGGACTTAGCACACATTTTTGGAATAGTCTATTATATGTAAGGCTTTAAAACTGATGTACAGTCATTTTGGTTATGTAGCTCCATAATCAGTGTGAAGTGTTATATCACCTGTAGATGGCCTTAGTCAAGCCCTTCTTACTGTTCCTTGTTGACTGGTATTGTAAAGACAAATCAAAACTCCATCAAGCTGTTTGATTTCAACTGGAATTACTTTTCTGTAAATTAAAAGTGATCCTTTCATCCTGGAATATTTAGTTCAAAGTTTACCAGTTCAGTTAAATGAATACATTACCAATGTCATGTCATGCAATACAATATGGAAGGTTTAACTTTTCCCCTTCTATCCAATGTGGCAAAGATTCCTATGATAATTATTGGAATGGTGATCAATTAGGAGATGAATGATCAGACATATTCCATTTGAGCAACCATGTCCTAAGATTGAGAGAACATCAGTCATTCAACCAAATCAAGTGTTGTGACTGACTTTATATCCATTACTGATTTATACTTTTAAGTATACATTGAATTATTAAACTATATAATGAAGTTAAGAAACTCTGCAATATATTGGTACGATATATATTGCATGTGCACACTCCATGTATTATGATGAGTGATAACCATTTACATTATATAAGTTCTCAAAATAGGCTTTTAATCAAGAGTTGCCAAGATCTATTTAATTTAGCTTTTAAGAAGATGATCATTGTAAATACCAGCGACTTTTTAAAATCTTTCTGCTGTTTTGTTTCTTCATTAAAAAAGTAACATTATAAAGTAACAATGACTGAACATTCATCAGTGTGTTTACTATTTTTATTTGTGGGTTAATTAATTGAAACATTAATTTCCAGAAAGATTATCTACTAGAAATAAGACAAACAATACAAAAAGAAAATTATCTGTGTCCAGTCATATTTTTATGTGCTAGGAATTGGGGGAGGGGGGAATAATGTAGAAAGTTTTAGACTGTGTACTTCAAACATTTCTCATTTAATTATTTTCACTCTCTTGAGGGTCCCTTTTCAGTAGAATTTAAGGTGTGACATTCCTTGATTAGTCTGTTATTTTAACTGCAGACCCTAATAATAAAAAAAGTTAAAACTTCCAAACTTATCTAACAAAGTGATAAGCTTGTGTCTTCCTAGGGTAGCCTAAAATATTAATTAAACCAATCCTTGATGCCTATTTGACCCAAACAAACTCCCATTGATTCAAAAGGGATTACTGCCAAAATAAAGACATGGGGATTATGCCCCAGAAGGTCATCTGTCCACTACAAAGATACTGGATGTGCCTTATGACAGAGTCAAAACGGTAAATGCTGAATTACTACAAAACAGAGCCAGATTTTGATCTCAATTAACCAGTGCAAGTCACTTGATTGACTTAGTGGAGTTACTATAGGCTGATGTAATTGAGATCAGCATTAAACTCATATGTAGTACTTCACAGGTTACTACTACCTTTAGCATTACATGTTTTGTCAGGACGAGCCTTTCTGACATTTAACTACATAAGTAGCCTCCTGAAAGACTGGTCGTCTTGATCAGAGAGCTTTTCCAACTGACTGGATAATAGAAGCTCATCTCAAGATGAATAGGGAGAAAATAACAGATATTGTACTGGCTGTTGCCAGAATACATTTCACCCAGGATCAAAAGATAATGAAACTGGACAAGGCCAGACAGACTTCTGTTCATCTGTGCCCTTCCAAAAGGATACATCATCTTGATGTGAATTTTACAGAAAAAAAAAAAAGGAAGCCATTATAAACCAGTTTTATAATTCAAGCCCCCCAATCATGGGAATGGTATTTTAAACTAAATGTTAGAAATCTGAACAAATTATGTGTGTCAGATAATATCCAGACAGAGAAACCACACTAATTTCCTAAAAATATTACGAGGGGGAAATAGATACATTGAAATATCTAATGTGAATAAGTAATATTAGGGTTGACATAATGACTCAGATCTGGTATTAGGGTCATGCTGGGCAAAATAGGAGCTTAGAATTGAAATAAAATGACATTATAGTGAAAAGATTCCACTCAGCTGGAGACTTTGTGAGAAGGGAACGTTCTGCAAAGACATTTTAAAAATCTTTGCCTGCAAGACAGAATTTTAAATCAGTTTGTTAAACTGAGATTTGGTTACTAAGATTGTCATTCGCCTACCCATTAAAAACCAAGAACTCCTATCAAAAATAAGACAGGCAGAAATTGCATAAATCAAGGCTGAATGGAGTTTGAAAAAGCAGGTCATACCTCAAGAGTCTGTAATGGATAGAGATTTCAAGGGATAGCTACAAACCATCATGGAGACTAGGAGCCAATTTTTCTGCTATTCTGTGATGTGCTGATTACAGCTACCTAATTCTCTGTCCAAAGCCTCAGTATGGGTTAGAGCAGCCTGGGGGTTCTAGCACCAGCTGGCAAAGATAATTGAGGGGCCATCTGCCAGCTGGGGACAGCCAAGTGCAATGTCTTCTGGCCCATTCCTCCTCTCCACATGCCCTTTCCTGTTCCCCTATGTTCTCCTTCCTGGGGAAGGAGACATAGAAACTAGCTATGTCCACTGAGGAACCCCCCACGCACCAAGTGAGTTAGGGGCAATCGTCACTCCCTTTGTGCTACCTAAGCAAGCTAGAGTCTCTGGCTATAAGGGTGGGGAAGAACTGTTACATTTTAGTCTGAGATTTACCCATTACTGTCAATGGGTAACAATACATTCTGTACTCAAGTCAGATGGATAAAGAACTTCTTCAGGATTCCAATGTCATATTGTACTAAATCTATGCCCTTGTCACCTGTGACAAATCTAGACAAAGCCAAAATAGGAATTTTTGCAGCATCTCAGATGCCACGGCATGGCGGTGACCATCAGTAACATTGACTGCTGTGTGGGGAAATCTACGAAAGCTAAGGAAGAAGACTACATTTGGTCTGACTTTCTAACTTGTTAGTCTGACTTTCTACAGATTATATAAGGACTAACAGGATGAACAAGGAGTATAATATTGAAAATAACAAAGATGATGTGTACTTGTAAGGACTGCTGACCAAAAGCTTCCTATGGAAAGGTAAAGAGCCTTGAAAATAATAATAATAATAAAAAAATCTAAATTACAACAGAAAAAGGTAACAAGACTATTAAAATATCTGCTAATGTAAATTAGTATTCCCCTGGTCTCTCACCCAAGCAACCATACTATAACTTAACTGGGACTATCCAGGGAGCAAGCAGACCAGATCCATGGGGAGACTGCCTTCTCTCTCTGGTACTCAGGATCACAATGTGGGATCAATCAGTATTTCCAGCTTCCAGCCCTCCATGGTAGGAGACCCCAGCTAGATTGGAGAGATTGGGAAAGAGACAGCTGTAGGGGAGAGAGGCTCTGCAACTTGGGCCAAAGTATCTCACACTCTTTCCATATCATTAGAGCCTGGACAGGCAGCTAAAACTATGAGACACTGAGCTATGTAGGGTGAATAGAATGCCTTAACCCCAGGGTATTGGCTATTGTAGGGTAAGTCTCTCATTGTTCATTACAACTTTTAAAAGGACAGTTTTGTCCTGATGTGTAGAAGGAAAATTTTGAAATCCTGACAATTATCACTGGATGGGAAAAATATTTCCTGCCCAGCCTAGATCCAGGTTCTACTTCTGTCTCTGCCACAGAGAGTTTGGGCAACTCATATAATCTCCTTGTGCCTGAATTCCCCATTTGTAAAATGTGGGCATACTACTTCCTGTTTCTACCTATTGTCTATATACAGCATGAGCTATTTGGGGGTAGAGACTATCATTTACTGTATGTGTGAACATCTTGTACAATGAGATCCCATTGTTGGTTCAGATCTTTAGGTGCTACTGTAATACAATAATGCAGTTTCCTTTTTTGTGAAGTGACTATTACAATTCCTTACAGGAGCTATATAAGAACGTAAGTATGGCCATACTGAGTCAGACCAATGGTCCTTCTGAGAGCGGCCAATGCCAGATGCTTCAGAGGGAATTAATAGAACAGGGCAATTATTCAGTGATCCATCCCTGTTGACAGTCCCAGCTTACGGCAGTCAGAGGTTTAGGGACACCAAGAGCATGGTGTTGCATCCCTGACCATCTTGCCTAAGAGCCAGCCATTGGTGAACCTATCCTCCAGTAACTTATCTCATTCTCTTTTGAATCCAGTTATACTTTTGGCCTTCACAACATCCCCTGGCAACACGTTCCACAGTTCCCTGTGTGTTCTATGAAAAAGTACTTCTATGTTTGTTTTAAACCTTTTGCCTATTAATTTCATTGGGTGACCCCTAGTTCTTGTGTTATATGAAGGGGTAAATAGCACTTCCTTATTCACTTTCTCCACACCATTCATTATTCGATAGACCTCTCTCATAATCCCCCGACTCGTCCCTTTTCCAAGCTGAACAGGCCCAGTCATTTAAATCTCTCCTCATACAAAAAAGGTTTTTATTGCCCTTCTTTTACTTTTTTCCAATTCTAATGTCTTTTTTTAAAGACAGGGCAACTGGTGTGTCAAATGGATTTATAGAGTGGTATTATGATATTTTCTATTTTATCCATTCCTTTTCTAAAGGTTCCTAACATTGCTATTCTAGATCGCTTTGTAACTCTTTGCACTCAGCTTTGGACTTAACTATATTGAATAATTTAATATCATCTGCAAACTTTTCCACCTCACCGTTTACCCCCTTTCCAGATCATTTATGACTATGTTGAGCAGCACAGGTCCGACTACTTGAGGGAATTCCACTATTTACCTCTTTCCATTGTGAAAACTGACCATTTAGTCCTATCCCTGTATAGTTTGTGTGTTTTGCTTGGGATTGTTTCTGGAAAGTCTTCTGCCATCTAGAAAGGTATTCAATGACTCTCAACCATATTTCAAATCTCATATGAAAATGTGTTTTTCTCATGTCTATGCTTACTTCTTAAATAATAGCAGCACAAGGGTGTGCTATTTAACTCTCTACACTCACAGTTATTTACAGTAACTCTGTAGAGTGCTTTGGAATTCAATTTGTATGAAATATGTCATTTAACTAAAGATTGCACAGTAAGTATATCCACTGGCAATGAACAAGCTGGATTGGAAATAATAAACTCTTCCACACTGCTGAACTTTTTTTAAACAATAAAAGAGAGAGAGAGAGAGAGAGAGAGAGAATGGAATCTTTTTAAATTTCTGAAGTGTCTGGATATATTTGTTATGTTTTTAATATACCTTTGCACTTGAGTCAGCATCAGAGCAAGATTTATTGAATTACAGACAGCAAGGATGTTTTCAGAATACTTTCAGCCAGTTTCACAGACTCAAGAGGTTTGGATCAGCCTCATGTAAGCAGCCAAAATTGGGGATATTTAACAAAACCAAACTTGAATGCAGATCTTCAAATTTCACTCATCTCTAATTTCCACAGAGTGATACCCACCAAGAGATTTAAAAAAAAAAAAACGTTTTAGAATGATCTGCTAGAGATAGCCAAATCTGGAATGTTTGAGGCTCTTATGAAATCCCCTGGAGACTAATGCAAGACAGATGCAAGGGAAACCATTATGTATAAGGTAGGATGGGCATTTCTCTCCATGATAGAAATTACTGTGATAAAACAGATTAATAGATCAAAACTATGCTCTACTCTCTTTGAAACAAACCATGTTTTCCCAGTTTTTAGTAGAAAACAACTTTAAAAAACTTTCCTAGATATTACCCCCAGCAGTCATTTTGATTTATCTTTTATTCTAGCAAAGTTATTTCTAACACACTTTGATATTTTTGCACGAAGTTGGTTCCAAGTTTACAAGGATAAACTGGTTAAGTGGCTAGAAAGTCTAATAAACTGTATGGTAGTGCAACTGACTTTGCTCTGTTGATTAGAATCCACAGGGCAGAGAGCAAGTGGATTGAGAGTCTGATATGGCATGGCAGTCTCTCTCCTCAGGGAGCTGCTATCAGATTATCATCTAAATAAATCAGAAGCCTGACACGTAGGAACTGGAGGAGGGAATCCATTAGTCTTAGAATCAAAGTGAATAAGAAAGAAACTCATACCCATTGGCAAAGTGTACCCTGCAAATGAATCCTGAGTAACTGCTTGCAATAAGCATGGGCTGCAAGACTGAAAAAATCCTGTGTTTAAAATGCATGGTTTACCTTGGCTAGACAATTTGCAGGTCTATTGGGTTCCCTTGAGCTTACTTACAGCTGTGCATTCAGAAATTCTTTAGATAAAGAATTTAAAAATTTTCATGTCTAGATATGCTGAAGAGCTCTGCTGGATGCTAAAATGGATGCTGAACCAACCCCATACCATACTATTTCCACTATATCCAACTAAAACAGAGAAGATACACATACATTAAAAAATACACTGTCTGAGAAGCAGAATTCAATTATTAACCACTTCTGTTAAGTAGTTACACCTGTAACATGCTGCAGGGGGAAGTAATTAAATTGAATTGATGCTGCAACTTCTAAATCAAGATGTATGGAATACTAGCCAAATGTCTTACAGTGCTCTTTGCAGCTGTGCAAAGTATATATGTTATGATAACTGGTCACTCAAGCATGTGAGCAATACAAATCCAAAAATTGTATGTTTAATGTATTTTAAGCAATTAGTTATTGTCAGCATGGTCTGAAGAAAGCTACAAAATCTCAAACTTCAGTTTGCCAATCTCTATTCTATACTATACTAGCTTCCTCACAGAGTATTGTGAGGCTTAATCATTTATAACCCACTAACATCCACAGTGAAAGTTGATCGAGAAATGCAAAGTATTATTATTTTCTTCTTCCATGAGTCAGACCAGCACTTAGATCACTGCAGGATGAGGACAGAGGAAATAAACTGAAACAATAATATAAGCACAGTAACAAACTCACTAGAACAGCTTATTTTTTTTCTCTTCTAACACACACAAATTTTTGTATAGATTCCATTAAAAGGGAAGGTGCGACCTGCCAAACTAAATTAAACATAAATAGACACTAAACTCTTCTGCGAGGTATTTCAGACAGTGCAGCTCTTCCTCATCCCCACCAAAATTCTCCTTAATACAGCCAGTGGGAAACCTCCCTCCCAATTGTATACAGCCTAAACTTCCTGGATGTGAAGGAGAGGGTGACAGTTAACTGACAAAATGAGAAGTCAGAGGAGACTGAACTGAGTACAGTATAGTCAATAAAAGAAACAGTCCCCTTTGCACCACGTGCTTCTCTCTCATCATGTATATTCACAACAAGAGGAAGGGAACTTAGGTCAAATTAGTTTCTCAGAATTACTGAGTGCTGTCCATGGGAGCAGAAGGTGCTCAGCACCTTTCAAAATTAGGCCAATAGCAACTGGAGCAGCGGAGATGCTGATCACAGAAGGCAGGGTGTAAAGGGGCGGGCCCGCCTACACCACCAGCCATCTTGACATCACCAAACTGTCTCCTCTTCACAGGCCAAACAGCTGTAGATTTGACTGTTTCTTTCCACTGGCATCACCTTCATACTATATTCCTGCCATCTCTTCTACGCAGGAATTTCTGGAATGGGTTGGTGCTGAATGCACTTTTGGGGCAAGGGCAGATGCTGTCTGTTGCCTTGCCTCAAAGTGAGAGAATCATGCCTCTAAGTGGGAGTCTTGCCAATCTCACCGTGGTTTATTGTGTTACCTCTGCTAGCTTGGGTTAATTGTTCCCTATAGTTGTGTTTGCAGTTGCTTTTGCAGCAGCTTTGTGAACAGATGGAATAATGTGCAGGCTGTTGCCCACTTGCCCCTCTATAGCCCACCCTGTGCAGAATGCAGTTAATGCTCACATGGTGTAGGTGGGTATTACCACTGCACACCACATTTTCTAAGTAGTTATTTTAGATGCTTGTTCCTGTTGTAATTTTTTATACTATATTAGGGCCTGATCATCCTGCATATTTGAAATAGGGTGTGTATTTTTATTTGTAATATTTACATTATGAGTTACAGTGTACATTATCTCTCAAACACCTACCACCCACACTCAAAGAAGGTTCTAGGAGGCTATTTCTTGCTCATTGACTATCTTTTTGAGGTATATGAACAAGATGCCCTTGTGATCAGTGCATGTTGAATGCCACCAGACAAGAGTGTTGGAACTTTCTGAAAGGTTCTGATCACTATTATGTTGATTACATTTCAAAAACTTCAGTTTGAGCAAAACAGAGATTACCAATGTACAATAAGGGAACAGGGAAAGCATAAGTGTTAAGGAACCTCTAAGACAGAAGGCCTGATTCCCTTCTTGCACTTGTTTTATACTAGCCGCATTTAAATAGAATCACTAGTGTAAGGGAGAACTCAATCCAGTCTACAATATCGGAATTTAGTTCAAGTACATTTACTGTGTAAAGGAGAAAACAGCTCTTTCTTTGGATATTTGGTGGCTTTGGAGTTATCTGTTTCTTTTGTTGCCCATGTAAATTTCACAAAGTTATATCACCCTTGTCATTAAGCATCAATTAATGAGCCCATGATTAAGGGGGAATGGCTGGCTACATCCTTCCCAGAGTGATGCTCAAAGGCATATCCAGTAAAGCCTCTGCCCTCAGTCAGTGAAAGATGATGTATGCACTCAACATAAACCTGTCAGTAGCAAAGAAAGCATGAGGATGAATCATAATCATAACAGACTTATGTGCAAGCCATAATGTCATCTAAACTGCCATTTACAGATGGTTAACTGTTAAAAATGGCACACTTCCTTTTGCTTTTGAAAAGGAGGTATTATGAATACCTTGTGGAAAATGACAGACTCAATGCAACCTTTACACTTCATTTGCAGTAAGACTTTGGGGTCCCTGTGCTAGCAATGTACAAACACAGAGTGAGGGACAGTCCTTGCCCTAAAGTGCTTTTCTTGTAGCTATTTTCACTCAGTTCTACCACCACTGGAAACATTCTTTCCACCAGCCTCACGGTAACGGTGAAATACTTTCAGTACTGGAAGTTCTTCCCCAATGCTTCCAAATCCTTGGTAACAGCCTATGACCTAAACAAAGCTGCCTAGGAGCCACTTTATCACTTTTTGTAGTTAATGGATCTGAATTGAGTCTGTCTGAAGTATTTGTATGTAACAAGACAAGTGAAAGGGTAAAAGCAAGGACCAGCTTTGTCCGAAAACTCATGGCCACAACATGGGGTTCCAGTGCTAACATACTTCGAACAGTGACTCTAGCACTGGTATACTTGACGGCTGAATATGACACACCAGTCTAAGGGGGGAAGCTCATACCATCCAAAGATTCATATGTCCCGCTCAATGCTGTGATGAAAATTATAACTAGAACATTAAAATCAAAACCCACCAAATGATTGCCAACACTGGCATATATACCCCTACCCAAATCCATAGAAACACATACAGGTCATGAGTACTATCGAACCAGGCCAACCTGAATTTACCAAATTCATGAGGACACCTCCAGAGCCTTCCAAAGATACAATTTAATCTAATTTCAGATATTTTCTGTTTTCTTCTTTCCTGGTTGTTTTATTAAAAACATTGGCATGGTAAAAAAGACAGGTGATTTGCTCTTCAAAAAATTCATCAACTACCTCACACACATAACTATGGGCATTGTAAGCCATAGCATATTATATAAGTATAGGCCCAGATTCTGCAAATCGGCAAATGCGTGAGTAAAGTGATCATGTAAACTTGAAAGAGGGTCAATTTATAAATTTGACAGGATGCCAGTTAAATTTTACAGCTGAAATCTAACATACTAGGTTTGTCATATATAGTAGAATCCAGTAGAATAACCCCTTTTTATTGAGTCCAGGGAGCATTAGTTTACTAGTTTCAACTCTAGGTTCTTTTTGGGTCATCTTTTAATTCGAACAGTATTTCTTAATTCATGACACTTGCTTACTCTTAATGAACCAACAATTTATTATTCACCCAGAACCACATATATATATAATCAACAGTTCACCACCCAAGTGTAGACACAACCAATTGTGTGTACAACATACAGAATACAGTCTTGCAAACAATTATCAGAGACTACAGTTGAGGCTCAGCAGTCATACCAAGGAACAATGAAAATTACCAATATTTACTTATGATAATCAGTTCTCAGTTCTTTAATACTTAACACATTTATCAAACTTGCAAGGGTGCACTTGTCTTTCCGGGTGCTTTGAAGAGTGTGGTTACTTACTTTTGACAAATTGGTCCAAAACAGACAAGTTTAAAATATTAAAAGCTATTGCTTAAAGTTAGTATTTTCAATCTCTCTCAGGACGATTTGCTTGTTAAATCTAAAATACGGTTGGTTGAGATCTCACTAGAGAGTGTAATCTCAGCAAGATAACCTACAGTTAAGTATATTAAAGAACAGAGGGGGAAATACAATCTTTGAAATGTTTTCTTATCCTGTTAACTCTGGGATGGGGGAAGAGTCCTTTCCACATGGCTGGTCCAGGCATCAGCCACACAATCTTGAGCTGCTTGTTGGGTTCAATCAATTCTCCTGAGCACCTAGTGACTTCAGTTTATATACCCTCATTTCAGGGCTCGTAGGAGGGGGCCACCCTCTTATTCCAATTGGACACATGCCAAGTGAGTGCTTAGGTTTTAACTCTTTCAGTCTCTTTGCTATTTCCATTGGTATCCAGTAAATGATGCTGATGTGTAACAGATTTCTTCAATCCTTTTCTGATCAGAGGCTTTTAAAATTTGATTTATTTCAAGGATTGTATTTCATTATTAGCCCCTATTATCAGTTAGGATCCCCCTTTTAAGCAATTTATTTTAATATACCAAAATTATACCCTGGTTTATATCTTTTAACATTTCTTCTTCCTTGTACCAGACAATTTCTAATACTCATAGAGTGCAACAATTATTTGCAATGAAATGTCTAAATCTGGAGGACACACTCCACACATTCTTTGATTATACATAAGCATTTTGCATTAATTAGGACTTGCAATAGACATTTTCCACATATAGAAGGATGTAGATCTGACTCACAAGTCAAACAAATGTGCAGATTTTAATGTGGTGTGAAAGACAGATTATTTGTGGTATATTTGATTTACAGGGAAAACAATATATAGTTCATTCTCTGGGGTGAAAACATGGCTTGGGGTAGTTTGTCCAATTTGACCTTCAATTTTACAGCCAGTAATTTTTCTTAACTTGAAGCTTCCCTGTCCATCTCTTGATCCATTCACAAAGTGCAATGGGTCACTTCGCATAAGAAAACAGGCTGTCACCCTTACTTGGTAACTTAAAGTTCTTTTCAGCTAGTTTGGAAGGGAGAAAAGTTTTATCTATATACAGATTATGAGAGATTTTTGCCTAGGTGATTAGCAAAATCTTCTCTTTCTAATATCCTGGGACAGACACAGCTACAACTACACTGCATTCCAATACTCTCATTTAGTCATTTTAGTTTCTATTTTGGGGGAGGAGAATACCTGACCTTGGCTGATATGTGGGTCCTTAGACAAAGTGTCTCACATGATGTGAACCATTTTCTTATTTCCTTTACTTATTTTGGGATAAACAGAGGTGGACAGCTTTTCTAATTTTATGAGGGCCAGAAGAAAATCAATATACTAATCATTCAAAGCATATCTGTTCTATATATCCTTTACACCTGAGCATTTGCATGATGGGAGCTGCAGAAAGTCTGACAACAGCAGCAGTTAAATGTTACTCAAGTGTAAAAATTATTCCTGAGCTTGTTGTTCAATGCCAACATCAACAAACTTACCCAAAAAGGTAATTTCATCGCCTCAGGTTTCTTCTTCAGCCAACATGGGCCTCTCCAAGCATTCAAACTCAATTCTGTAGGATGAACAGAAGCTTGGGGGAAGAACTCTTACTTTTGCCATTTAAAAAAAAGATACTGAAGTGTCCCAGAATATGAGGGGACTGAGCTCTGTATATGTTCCTTTCACTGTGTTTAAAAATAAATTATAGATAAATGGATAAATTTACCTTTAATAGATTTGTGTGTGTACTGAAAAATAATCTCAAAATAGCATTTTATAAACTTTGTAATCACAGACTACTCCAGAGCTGCTGTAATAATGAAGAACATATAGAATGTGGCATTGTTTTTTTCAGTACAAGCCATGCTTAAACAAAGGGGATCTGTCAAATTCCTTTGACACTTTTGCAACACCATATCACTTTTGCCAGTTATCTAGCCCCTAAATGACATGCTGCATTTTGACATTCAGACTTTCCAAAGCATCAGACTTTCTTTGTTCCCATGCAATGTTGAGAAAATAACCATAGCTCCTCTGTCTGGCATGCGAATATGCTCGGAGCCTCTCTTCACACACATATTACTATTTAAAGAACCATTTCCATGAAGACATTTAGGAAAAAAGAAAAATAACTGCTGTGTTGAAAGATTGCACTTGTTTGTGTCATCCCACCAAGACGTCTTCCTGTCCCGTTGGGTTTCATATAATTTTTATCATTAATACTTACTGTATCACTGCTAACCTGCTGCAGACATCAAAAATATGGTAATATATTTGCAACAAGTGCACACTATACCATGTGGTTCTTTGGGTTTGCTGATTTCACCTATTGTAAGTAGCTCCAAACAGTAATCTAAACTACTAAAGATTAGGCTGCTCAAATAATTAATAGCAAATATCACCTGTTTTCAAGTTGTCCGCAAATGTTATAATAATGTGCAATTTATAGTTCAGAATTATTTATGACAATCATTTGGTGAATAGTTTTTGATAATTGTGAGTAAAAATGTTGAGAGACTTAATATTTACATTTAAAGCTGTGGTGGTGAATTTTGATTGGATAAATAGGTCAAGTGGTATGTTTTTCCTCTGATTGGATAACTATAACTCTAAGAATTCCCAGAAAGTTCAATATAAGTTTTCTATGATTTTTGGAAAATATTCATCTGAAATTCAGTATTACGATGAACATTCATCTCAGAAAAAGAACTCATTTTCTAGAATATTCACATAAAATAAACACAAAAGGCATGTGAATGGGATTGAAGTCAGTTTGCCTACGGGTAAAGAAATACTACTGGAAGTTATTTTGTAGTATTTGTTTAGGCCAACGGGAAAAATCCTTTTTTTTTTTTACTTAATTGCTATTTAACCTCCATCATAGTTAAGAGCAATTTCTGAAACACCACAAAGGTTCTAGGGAGCAACAAGAAAGAAGCTAGTTGCTAGAGTGTAAGATTAATCCCAGAATGCCAAAATGAGGAATGGCTCATGTAAATTTCAAACTTATCCTGAGTTCCTCTATTCCCAGAACTCATTGACTTCTAATCAATTCACAGGATACAACAGAGACCCAGCACCTCTTTGACTCAGGACCTTATAGATTAATAAAGGCAAGCATAAGGAAAGATCATGCACTTTTTTGTTTGTTTATTTTAGTCATCCTTATGCAAATGGTCCCAACAGGACTCATGCTAGTAAGGCCTGAAGGTTGTAACTCTTGTGGACGGTGTAAGTTGTGCATCAGTATTTTCAAGATAGGACCAATGACCTGGACTAAAAGGTTTGAGTCTTGGTTTTTCAAAACTGCAGATGAGAAGAGAGATAATACAGGAACAATATCTGTCAAAGCAAAACCAACTTTAGGGGGAATAAGAATGAACCTAAGGCCAACAACCTGGGGAGAGAGAAAGTGTGTGCGCACACATGGGGGGAGGAGGAAGGAGAAGAGAAAGGAGAGAGACACTGTACAAGTAGTTTCACTGCTGTGTCAGTCAAGATATTTTATTTAATACCCTTAAGGATTAGAATCCTAACACAGCCAATGTGGTAGTTCAGAAGAAAGAAATATATAAGAAGTATAAGAAACACATCTACACACAACAAATGAGGCAGAAAAAAAAGCACATATGTGGGACACATATTGTACATATACTGTACTTGGCCTTTTATTTTTATCAGCTTCAAACATATGTGACCAAGTGGCAAAGGAAAATACTACATAATTAATCAGCATTCTTCTTGTTAAAAATCCATTACAATTTAAAAATATCAATGCAAATTAATAAATTCTTTCAGTAGAGCTAGTCCATTTATTGTGTGTGTTGCTAAAGTGGAACTTTCTGTATTTGTGTATGACCACAACATGTCTCATTGGTAGGCAAATAGAAAAATACATGAAGCACATCAAGACTGTTTGATAGACTGACCAGGAAATGGTGGTAACTTAACCCACAGTGTACTCTGAAGTATATCATCTAATTTGTCTAGCCTACCTAGACAGAACCAATGGGCCATGAGTTCACTTTCGGCGACATGAAGACAAAGAGAAAATGGTAGTGGCAGAAGAACCCTAAGGCTATATTGCATGTAAACTGGTCACACTGCAGAAGGGTATAATAATAAACTGTGATGAGTAGAAATTGTTTTAAAAAAATCAGTCAGAAGTTCAATTATAATAAAAAGGCTACATTGTGGCATTTAGCCACAGCTCCAAGTGGGGCAATGTGTTACCTTATTGACTAAGCACGTGATGCTGAGGGACTAAGCATGTGATGCTGAGCAGACATGGTCACTCCATGAGGTCTGCAGTGTGCAGACTGCATGATCCTTTATAAACTGACAAAACCAGTATTTAATTTATGCTAGGGCTTGCCGGGGCTGAGCCCTGGCATTTCTAGGCTTGGTAGTTCATAGCCCCAGCACCTCTGGGCTTGCACCATCAGTTATGAAAGTAAAACAAAATTGCTTGAGCCACAGGCACCTAATTGTTTGAGCCCCAGCACCTCTTTCATTACAAATTAAGCACTGGATAAAACCCACCTCTCTCAGAATCCATGCATCATTGTGGAGCCTGGAGCATCATGGATGGAACAATGCCTGAAGGGAAAGGTCAGGAATCAGGAGAATCCGAGTCCCTATTAAAGCTAGGTTATCTAGGTTACTATATAATACCCACTACAGCACCTGTAACCTAGACAGCCTTAACAGTAACCCAGATTCTCCTGATTCCTGACCTTTCCTTTCAGGGACTGTTCCATGCATGCTGCCCCAGGCTCCACCCAGACCTGAAGAAGAGCTCTGAGTGTCTCAGAAATGTCTCTCTCTCTCACCAACAGAAGTTGGTCCAATAAAAGATATTACCTCACACACCTGGTGTCTCTAACATCCACCACGGCGATTGTTATTTATTTGTATACACAATAGCGTCTAAAGGCCCACACTGTGCTAGGCACTGCACACATACGAGACAACTCCTGCCCTGGAAAACTTACAACCCAAAGAGTCAAGACAGATAAATGTCAGAAAGGAAAACAGAAGTACTAAGAGATGAAGTGATTTCCTGAGGCTGGCAAGCTGGTTAGTGGCAGAGCTGGGAACAGGATTGAGGTATTTTGAGTTCTGTTCAAGTGCCCCATCCGCTGGACCACACCAAAAGTCTTGGCTCTCATGTGGGTGGAGAAGGTAGCTCCTTTCACCTGTCCCCACTCTCTTGTAAATCAGAGATGACTAGTGCCTTAAATTTTACTAATATATAAATGACACCCAGGGCCGGCTCCAGGCACCAGCCTGGCAAGCAGGCGCTTGGGGTGGCCACTCCAGAGAGGCGGCACGTCCAGCTATTTGGTGGCAATTCGGCGGATGGTCCCTCACTCCCGCTCAGAGCGAAGGACCTCCCGCCGAATTGCCGCCGCAGATCGCGATCGCGGCTTTTTTTTTTTTTTTGGCTGCTTGGGGCGGCCAAAACCCTGGAGCCGGCCCTGATGACACCACTGTAATAGGTACTATGCAAGGCCCTGATTCATACTAGCATTCTCCTAATTCCTCACTTTTTCCTATATCCATTAGAAATTCTATTAAGGTATAATAAGTAACATTTTTCTGGGAGCTGGTCACCTGTACTTATTCCAGTAGAAACATGGATAATTCTCTATTCATGTCCTCCGCTTATCCATGATAAGCCTATTGAAATAGAGGTTCATACTGAAACAACCACAATTGTAGACTCTCAAACAGTGCCACTACCTGCATATGTATGTGCAACAGATGTCCTTACAAAGTAGACTTAACATGTGCACAGTGGTATATGTGCTAAATATAGGAAATATTACAGCAGAGTTGATATTAATTGTACCATAGCTATCTTTTAAAAGCACCCACTAACTACATATGCATATGTTGAATGAGTATATTTTCATGCACATGAAACAAATGTTCATTTGTAAGAGAACACATAAGCTATCCAGTAAAGAGGTTAGTGTAGAATCCAGCTGTATCAGTCATGCTGACACTGAAGAAATAAACTTTGAGGAAGAAAAGAATTGTCACAAGCATCCCAGTCTAATCCCATCTGCTCAATCCTTAAAAGAACAAAATCCACCATATTATTAACAACAACAACAACAACAAAAGGCAGGCTACGTTTACTACTTTGATCTGCAAACAAGAAGCCTATGATAAAATATTGATTTAATTCCCCAGATACTCAGTCTAAAGCTTAGTGCAATTCCTGCTGCACTATTTAAAGTTGCATCATCAAAACATACCACACATATGCTCCCAAAAGGGGATGTTCATCTCACTACTACTGTTCAAAGCAAAAAGAATACACCTCTACCACGATATAACGCGACCCGATATAACACGAATTCTAATATAACGTGGTAAAGCAGTGCTCTGGGAGGGCGGGCCTGCGCACTCCGGCGGATCAAAGCAAGTTCGATATAACGCGGTTTCACCTATAATGCAGTAAGATTTTTTGGCTCCCAAGGACAGCGTTATATCGAGGTAGAGGTGTATTAGTTTACGTTATACAGAATTCTTACAAGTCTGTAATAAAGGAGGATAGCTGAGGAAATTAGAATGATGCACATTCAAGATTTAAATGATGTGCTCCTTCCTCAGGAAGGGAATGCAACAACGATACACTAATGCTGCAAAACAAGGAAACACCAACCACTTGTAAAGAGCAAAAGTTTATTGTTACTTCTCTCACATACTGGTGAATATCTTTCCATCTTCTAAGATCTGTGGGCCAGACTGTGAATGCTTTAAGTCACAGTACTGAGCTGGTAGACAAGTAGACCCACTGAACTGAGTGAAAATCTGTCTCTATCTGAGGTTGTCTTGCTTCATAACACTCCTAATCTACTTCCAAATATTCCCACCCTTGACTACCTTTTGGCTTTTCACACAAACAGGTCAGTGCTTTCTTTCATGTTGCCCTGTATGCAAAATACGGGCTCCCTGAATACATCCTCAAGTGATTGCATCCTTGATATTCACTTTCCTTCATATATGTAGGTATTATGTTGGAGGTGGCACTGCGGATCTGGCAGTAGTATCCTGACAACATTAAATGGCTCATCCCTAATCTAGCACCAGTGGAGCTATAATATTAATTTGATTACTTCCCTCAGAGTTATGATGTTCTTTCCACATCATTAAATTTGATCCTGAATGATGCATATAGATCAGGACTGCCCCTGCCCCCGTCACTGCCCTTCCTCCCCCCACCCACTTTTGAGCTCAGTACTTCTTCTGGAGACTGATGGACAAGTCAATTCTCTGCTTGTGTCATTCATCTCAAGAGAGTTTTATAGACCAGAAAAGATTATCTGTGTATTTAAGGGCAATTAAATTGCATTGAAGTTTACAATCTATGATTCAAAATACAATATAAATACCTCACATCTTTAGCATATTGAACTGATATAAATCACTCTTCATTTTCTATCAAATGTCTTGGCACCCAGACAACATAAACATATTATAAATAATCATAGACATGTTGGATAGAATGTTTAAGGCCTACATTTGGTTTCAGGAATATAGACTGAGCAATGGTTTGCCTATACTAAACAATTAGGGTATAAAAACATACCATTAGTGTTTCTGAAGATATGTGTAGACTACAGTCATGGGGTGTGACTGGAGCTCGTGTAGACGTACCTGAGCTAGCTTTAATCCACCTAGCTTTGGTCACAGATCAGTGAAGCTGCAGAGACATAGGCTATGCAAGTCAGCCCCAAACTGTGCTGAGAACCCAAACTAACTAGATTAAACTTAGCTCAGGTATGTCTACACAAGCTGCAATCAAACCTCATGATTGCAATGCAGACATACCCAGAATTGTTTGTATTTACACCAGGGTCACTCAAGTTAATTCAGTTGAAGGAGTTACTCCATACGTTGGTGTAAATCAGAGTAGAACTTAGTCTGAAGACTTTAAATCTGGCCCATGACAAAAATGTACCTGAAGGAAGGTAGGTGACAAGTTGGCATTTCCTCAGTTATGCTCTACACTGGGAAAATTCCAGTCACATTTTCTGACCTTAACACAAACTCTTACGTAAAATACCATTCAAATACTGTCATCTTTTGAAGAGTTTCAATTATTTTCAGGTGAAGCAAGGTTAAAGGTTTAGTTATTGCCTTCGCATCTTCTGGAAAAAAGAAAAATGCTTCCTTGGCAATAGCAGTTTAAAAAAACCTCAGTATTTTAGTTTACATTCCAACATGATTATGATATAGCTATTTTAAAATAAACAAGCATATATAGGGCTGGAAATGGCAGAGAGTTTTTTTTTAAGTATTTGCAAATATTCTTTTCACTAAAACCAGTGAATTAATCTTGATGGTATTTGAGATACCCTTTATTCACTATCCATAATCGTTCAGGCAAGTAAAATTTTGTTCCAGAAAATGTTTTGGAAGAGAAAAAGGTTCAACGATATGTTTGATAAGCATACATTTGTGAATATTCACACCACAAGTGCTCACATGGCCATGATGAAGTCTGAAGATAGGCTGGAAGCCAGACGGAAGCAGAGAGGTTTTTGCAGAGAAGCAAGATGTTATTTTCCCCACGCACAAAGAGAAAAACAAGTATTTCGCATTCTAGATGAGAATTAAATAAAAACAAGAAAAAATGTATGGTGACAGAGAGAAAAATGTACTGACAAATGGCAACATTCTGTATCTGAAATGAAACACAAAGTGGCAGGTGCCTCTTGGCTACCTCTGCAGCAGGCAGGAAGAAACTCAACATTTAAAGGTGCAGTACACAGAACATACAAAGACACCTCCTCATTTCAGTTACTTAGATACACAAGTCATAATAATAGTCTGTCATTTTATTTTCCCCAAATTAGATCTGTATTTAGGGCCTGATCCAAAACCCATTACATCTGATAGGATTCAGATCAGAACTTTACATTGCAATTCTGGTACTTCAGAATTTAACTTTTCAAGAAGTTAAAAAATACTTTGATTGTTGGAGCTACTTTTCTTATTCCTTTTTTTTGTTTTGTTTTAGGCAAATGGCTGAAATACTTTGCAGTCTTTCTTTCCGGATCTTGTAAAGTGGAACTACCTAAGAGAGGGGTATGAAGAAGATCCAACCTCCAAAATAAACTCTTCATTTCCTCCCCTATTAAGTATCGATGACTCGTCCCCCACCAGGGTCTTTCGCTGTTAAATACGTGTATATTTTCACTGTACCAATGCCAGTACTGTACCTGATTGATAGTAAGTAAGGCTACATTTTAGTCACGGAGGTCGCGGAAGTCACAGAATCCATGACTTCCAGTGATCTTCATGACTTCAGCCTGCGGCAGTCAGGAGCTGCGGGATACCCCCGCTGCCTTTGATGGCCCCGGAGCGCCAAGCCACCAAAGGGAGTGGGGGTACCCCACAGCTCCTGATCGCCATGGGCAGTGGGGGAACCCTGAGCTCCCGGCAACAGCGGTGGCCCCAGGAGTTGCGGGCAGCAGAGATACTCTACAGCTCCCAGCTGCTGTGAGCGGCGGGGGCACCCCACAGCTCCCGACCGCCAGGAGGACCCTCAGAGCTGCGGGCAGCAGGGGTACCCCAAAGCCCCCAGCTGCTGCAGGAGGTAGGGGCTCCACCGCTCTCAGCCCTTGGTAGCGGGGAAGCCTGGAACTCCGACACTCAACTTGCAGTGGAGGGCCCCGGAGCTCCTAGCCGCCGCACAGCTGCACCACTGCAGGATGTGTGGGGACCTGCAGATCCCCATTTTGTCACAGATATTTTTAGTACAAGGCAGGGACAGGTCACAGCTTCTGCGAATTTTTCTTTATTGCTTGTGACCTGTCTGTGACTTGTACTAAAAATATCTGTGACAAAATCTTAGCCTTAATAGTAAGTTCTTCATACAGACACTGACAGGACAGGACACTTGACCATGTCATTATGCAATCAAACTAGCACCAGGTCAAGATTTTCAAGACAGTGTCTACAATTAGGTGCCTAATTTCACATTTATGTGCCTAATTGCAGAATTTGTAACCTAACTTTAGACTGTCAGTTTTGCGAATACAGGGCCTGCAATGTCTATGGTTCCAGTGACTTATATCTGAAAACTGTGGATGAAGTGTGTTCTCTGAAGAACAAGATCTGGAAATTAAAATCTACAACTCTGCAAACAACAGAAAGAGCAACAGCAGCAGCTGTGACATCCTGCTCCTCATCACCATATGTTCAGGGTTTCACACAACACTACCAACCCTACAATACCATAGAGTGTAAAAGCTGATTGAAACTCGTGGCCCAGATTCTCTGTCACAGCAGGGGGACATCAGGAATTCTCACGGCAGATCTGCAGCACCCTGAACCTCAGCATTTATTAAAGCAGTACTGTGGTTCTCAAACTTATTTTATTGCACCCACCTTCTTTGTGTCTGTAGTAGTTTACGCCCCCTACCCCCACCACACAAGTACATATACCAATATATGCAGCGGTGCTTCACTTGAATCAGTTTCAGCTTCTTTTTTTTTTTCACTTGAGTTGGCTTATTTTCTGTTACATAGATGAGCCAACAATCCATTGTAATAAGAGCACAAGCAAAACTGTGATTGTGGTCCATGCTTACAATTAAATGTGCACACCACGTTGTAGCAAATGGATTAACGTACACATGACAACGACTTTATATAATGCTATGCAAGCTTAACAGAAATCCATAAACATGCACGGTGCCATCTAGAGACAAACTCACAGTGGCATCTGAGAACCTGATATGTCTGGATGAACCAGCTTTGCTAGTTATTCCCTGCTGTGGGTAAAATGTGCACAGTAACCCCCCCCCCAAGCTTCTCATGCCCCATAGAATACATTCCGCACCCTCCAGTTTGAGAACCTCTGTATTAAGGGAAAGAAGGTTCTGCTCTGACTTATGCCAGCTGGCTACAGTTTCTATAGATATTCTATAGCAGGAGCACGGTGTGAGCATTGCTGAAGCATGGTGAGGTCTGGCCACATCTCTTCCCTCTTCTGATATACCCATCATGCCTCGTGAATGGTAGCTGTGGTACAGCTGCTGGGTGTCCAGTCTCTGGCCAGCTGAGAGCTCCCCCTTGAAGGGGAACTCTCAGCTAGTAAAAGATGGTTGCTTTGAAGCCACATATTGGTGCTCAGGTACCACAAAGGGGCTGGCTCCAATATTTTGATGTAAGCTAAGGTCCATATAAGAAAATATAGAACTCCCCCATACCATCAGTGGCATCAGAAAAGCACAGATATTTATTAGTGCTCAAAAAGCACTCCTATCCTCCATCGCCAGACCCTGCGCTTCCCCCCGTATCTCCTAGCTATGTATTCAGGCAATCTCTGCCTGCAGAGAGGCAGATTTGCTTTTTTAGTCGCTATGGAGTCTGCCACACTAAAAAGACATTCTGAATAAAATGTTAACATTTGCTTTCTTCATATTTGGCATCCCTTTTGTCCTACTAATAAAAAACTTGAGCTTTTTTGTACAGTGCCTAGCACCGTGGCACCCCGGGTTTTTGATTAAGGCTGCTAGGCACTACCATTAATAATAATAGTCACTGTTGCCTAGGGCTCTGAAAAATTGTTGACAAAAAATAACTTTAGAGGATGCCAAGGGATGTTTCTGCTCCCTCCACTATAACAATCACACTTGAGCTGGCATGGGGCTTGGAAGATTTAATTTTTTTATTTTTTGGGGGGGTAATTGTGATAGCTAGTATTGATGTTTATTTTTAAGCTTTTAAAGACTGATTTAAATTTTCACAGATACACAAAATTACGGGATGGTCAGACAATTATTTAAGGACAGTAGAGGTTGAGATTCCAAAAGTGAAAGCTGTATGAACTTTTAAAACTCAAGTTGTCAACATCACATCAAAATATCAAAAATAAATATCCTTAAATCAACAAATCATGCCTATTTCCACAATTCATTTGCTAGACTAACCCAAAAGTCTAAATCACTGGGTTTTGAATTTAATAAATTCTCAAGCAGCATTTTTATTACTTTGCCTATCTGTAAATGTTGATTATCATTGATATGAAATATTTTTTCATTGATTTTTGTGCGCATGAAGAAATCCACGTTTCCTGATATTTACCAATACAAATCAAAGCCTTCCAAGCTTAGCTGCATAGAATTCTATATCCTGTAACATGGTTTAATGGTGGGTGATGTTCATCAAGCACTTCTGGATACACTGTATAATGCCAGGAGGAGCTATTACCGGTCCAATGCACCTCTGCTCCCCATGATCGCAAGACTATGGCTTAAAGTCACAATCCAACAGTTAGCATATCCTTTTTTATGTTCATTGCTACTAGAGATGGGTAGCGATATATGGATCTATATCTGAACTTTGTAGTTTGGGCCCACGTCCTGATTACTACCTACTTGCAATAGCAATGAAATAAACAATTTTAATAAGATGACTCCTTCTTTATTCCCTCCAGTGTTGTTAATTTGGAACCATGATGAGTCTCTACCTCACCCATCATTCTTTTATAACTGCTTGTCAGAATTACTCCCAATTCTTTCTTTATTCTTAAGGCTGCTTTCTCTCGCTGTATTCTTCCTGATCAATTCTAACCCATCTCAATCCAAGAATACTTAGACCTTATTGATTTTACTTTCCTAACAGATCCTGCTGAGGCAGAAGATAGGAAGTGAAATGATAGAATCAGCAAATAAGGGGTTTTTGATCTTGAGCCATAATAAAAGTTAGCTATGGTTTTACAAGCTTGAAAAAAATCTCTACACGCAGGTACTACAAATGTTATGGATAAATTCATCTCTGAAGCAGTGGTGACCCTCAACAAGGACCACAACAAAAAAACCCTTCAGTTTTTAATGTATTGCCCTGTTTTTATATGTCAATCAATCTAATAGACCTTTTCCTGAACCACAAATAATCACCCCCTATTCAGCAGGAAACAAGGTACCATATACAAAGCAGTTTGGGTGCGTAAAAGGGTTACAAGAGCGTTAGATTAAGATACAAAGATATTAGACTGAAAGAATGCAATTGCTTTACAATCAGTGTAAGTACTTTCAATAATGGAATACCTCACCTTTGCAACAGCTTAAAAGTCATTGAAATGTGATAAAGTCACATTAGGAACACAAAACCAAGCTGAAATCTAATCTCAGGCAGGAGAGTAGGTCATTTTTACTGTTGAACTATTTTCAACATAAACAATAGTGTGCTACACATTATTTATTGATGTCATTTCTTTAAGTACAAAGGAAAATAAGATTTTCATATTCTTCTAAGATAAGTGGTTCCACTTTATTGATTGTGAACTTCACTGCTTCAGTATACAGTTAATAAACTTTATTATCTTCCTCCACCATGGCACACCACATCAATAATCAAGAATTTTATGTACAGCAGTACCTTCACTGTTGGCAAAAATGTTCCAATGATACTTTTTTTTTAATATTCTTTGAAACTACTGTCACAACCTTGGTAAGGAATATCCTTTGAACTGTTTTTACTGTATGATATGGCTGTGCTCTAATTTGCAGCTGTATAATAATTATCTGCAGGTGCTATGTACTGACATGTGGGATGCCTGAACCTAACAAGTGTTTGAAATCAGACTCTACTAAAAAAAAAATCCATTCTAAAAATGAAAAGCTCAGCTGATGCTAATAATCCTGGCTTTTCCTTGATTAGTGCTGATGTAGTTTCCAACTGAAACATAAAAGCAAAATTAACAAAGGCCCTGATTCAAAGCCCATTGTACACAATGCAAAGACTTCCATTGACTAAAGAGAGCTTTGGATCAGGCTCTACACACACAGGAAGAAGAGTTGAGTGATACTGCTGTAACTTTTAAACGCAGATTTTCAAATGGAAAATATTTTCCATTTATTTTTTCCAGGTGCATTTGCATCCCTCTGAAAGTGCATTTCTGTGTGACTTCACAAACTAGCTATTTTGGACATATGGACAATTTTGAAATTTGAAATGTGAATTCCAGATGTTGGATTTTGACATTTCAAAGCCACTTTTTGCTTCCAATGGCTTTCTTTTTGGAAATGGATAAAATTTGATTTTTCAACTAAATTTTCAGTTGAAATTTCAGCAGAAAACAAGTATCCGGTAAACATTTTCAGTAATAGTTTTTCCTCAAAGTTTTTACCTAGGTCTATTTACTTTAACTTAGAAATGAGCTTGTTTGAGCATTAAAATCTTCATAAAACACAATGGAAGATAACACCCTCAACAAAAAAACATGTTTTAATTGTTTTCATTATTCATTGCAATTATTTCTGTATCCCCTCTAATATCTAAGCCATAAGCTATAGAGAAGAGACAGGCTGTAAACTACATCTCATTTTACTCTCACTGCAGGAAGGGAGCTCAGCCCGGTGATGAAAAAAAAACTCAGTTGAAATGGGAAGATGAATTGCCAGGTCAGTGCAGGACTGCCTGAGCCCCAACTGGCTCTTTGCCTCAGTACAGCCCTGGTGAGTCTCATACTGTGGAGGGGATTTTTCTGTTTCAGTTATTTATTTTACTGATACAACATGTAGTGCTAATTATTTTAGACACAGGCTACAGAAAACTGTCACAGTTTATGGCCAAATGTGGAATCCCCAGATCATCTAGTCTGATCCCTCCTGTATTTCACAAGCCACTAAACTCCATCCAGACATCCCCACACCACGCCCAACAACCAAAATTGAACCAATCAGGGCCCAGCTGGCCATTATAAGAGGGCAGTGGGCCAGGAGCACACAGACACTCTCTCTCTAGATGTGGAGAGGGATGGGCCTGGCTGCTAGGAGCTAAGCAGGGTACCGAGACTGGAGCAGGGCTGGGGGAAGGCTAGAGGAGCTGGGGAGCGCTGGCCTAGAAACCCCCCAGGCTTCAGGCCTTGTTAAAGGCCAAAGAAAGGTACTGGGGTTGCAGAGGGCAGCCCAAGGGTAGGCAGAGGCAGCAGGTCCAAACCCCCCTTGCCGGTGATGAGTGGCATTCACACTGCAGTCTGCCCCAGTGAACGGGAGCTTGATTGAGACTGGCAGTAGCCATAGACTGAGGGGAGGTGGGGATAGGGGGTTGGGGGTTCCCTGGGGAGGGGAGACCCAGATTTTTAGGGATACTGCCAGGGGGCAGCACCTCAGCCTGAAAGGGGCACTGGGGTCCAGGAGGGACCCGGGCTCAGCGGTAAGTGGGACACTGGCCTGCAGAGGGCGCTCCAGAGGCTGGAAACATTAATTCCCTGGATGACCAGCAGGAGGCGCCATGCCGGTGAGTCGTCGCACAGCCACACTGCTGCATTGTCAAGGAATTGATGCCCCATTGGTGCTCCATTTATAATAATTTAACCGAATAAAATATTAGTTGAAAAAAAAATTAGACTTGCTCTCTTTAGAACTAATGCTGCCAACTGCCAAGCATCCACAATTTATATTAAAGCCAGTGGGAGTTAAAGGAACTCACCATCTCACAGGTTAGCCCTTTAGATGTTGATCCTCCAGTGAGTTCTTGGTGGGCAGATCCCTGCATCCCAGTGGAGCACTGCAAAGTAACTGGGATTTTGTGTGTGTGTGTGTGTGTGTGTGTGTGTGTGTGTGCACCTGAATGTAACGTGTTGCATGGTCGGGCCTTTAGACTATTTATTCCCCCCTTATCCCGATACACGCTTACTGACAATATCTTGCAATTGTTCCCAGCACTGCAACTCACTGTGCAATTTTCGGAGACAGGTACTTTTTCTAATTTAAGCCCTATTATATTAATAACCTGTGTTGGTAAGATATTATAGGAAAATTTGGTATATGTAATGTAGTGCTATACGCAAGTCCTGACGCCACTTTTCATTTCCTTATGTGCTTCCAACTGTTTTCTTTATGACATTCTCCAACACCCCTAGGGGTTCCCTGTTCCTCTTTTCTTGGTTTTATTTAGTGTTTTTTCCATCTTACTAGGTCATCCCTTCTGATGATCCCTTAAGCTCACATGCTGCTTTTTTGGAGAGACTGGGTAAAGGAAAAACAGTGATAAATCAGCTCTGAAAATAGGCCATGGATTTCCTCCCTCAGGAGGCTTAAAATCAAAAGTTCTAGCAGTCTCTTTTGCACCAACTGATATAATGTTGCAGCGGCAGTGTATTTCCATTCTATAAACAACGATTCTCCATAAGAACAATGCACACTATTCCTCTTACAGTGGAAAGTTTAGGATAAATTGAAAGTATGGCTTAACAAAAACTCTAGCTCCAAACATCCCTGAAATTTTGGGAAGATCATGATTTGAATCCAAGCTTTCAGGCTTTGATTCAGCTACAAGAGAAATTCTGTTGAGCAATAGTCTCCTTCTGTCACATAGACAAAGATTGTCTTCTACTACAAATGTTGCAAAACTGTGATTTTGAGTCACTCTAGAGGAAACAAAGTACTTCTCTAGGCATCTGGATCTGAAACCATAGGTATCATATGTAGTAATTTAACTCTGCTGTAAAATTGTCTAAGGAAATGTATTGCTCAGAGCTCCATTGGGCCTGATGTGTTTAACCTATTTGCATCATATGAGTTCAGATTCGTTCATTTTATTAGTTCTACTAATCTAAGAACAATATTAATTCTGCAGTACAACCCTCACAGAACCCCTTGTACTACCAGTTCAGTGCCTAACATGGCAATGGAAGTAAATTTTCTGATGTCCCATCTGTCAAGGCTACCTCAAAGGCATAACTAACACTAAACTTGAGTTAAGTGCAAACCAAAGACCAAATGGCTTCCTCTCCACCCTACAGGAATCTCAGGGAATAGAACAGTTTGCATCAGTTGAATGCTTTTAGTATACAACAGTATTTATTCATGCTTACTTGACACAGTTCTTCAATATTATGTCCCTTCTGGGACTTGGAACAGTTAACTGACTAATAGAGAAGAGCTGGCAGTGATTGTCTTTAATTCACACTTTTGGCACAGGAGAATGTTACATTCAAGATGTAGCAATTTAGTCTATCTCAAACCAATTTTCAATAGTAGAATTAGTTTCTTTAATAGCAGCAACTACAAATTTACAGAATTCCATCTGTCATAATTCATTTGACAAGTTCCTTTGGGGCAGATATTGACTTCTTCCTTCCTGAAGGGTTGTCATCAGGCTCTCTTCCTGCTGGGAAGGAGTCTCAGTTTCTCAGGGCAGTAATATTGCTCCTTGTTTTAATTCCTTTGAAAAGTTAAAATGGTTCACTCTGAACCAATCATAAGAATTGTTTTGGAAGAGCATGCCAATGCAGAACATACTGCAACAGACATATGAAGACCTGCTGTAAACATAACATTAACCCCCCCAAAACATTTCAATTATTATTATGGGGTTGCCATAAAGGCACTGTAGGTTGATTTGAGATTTGTACTTAAAGCAGGGTACCTTGTTACATATTAAGAATGTACAACAACATCCCCCTGCCATCAGTATTTAGTCTGAATACAGAATGAATGTTCCGAGAATTTCCAAGTAAATCTATTAGCTGCTATATGAATTATAGGAGGGGCATGCTACAGAACCAGCTCAAGCCCCTTCTGTACACTGTGGTAGCCAGTGGGCAGGCACCAGATATACTTGTGGTTCACCTCAGTGAAGATGATTTGGGCATGTGTAAAAGAGTGGACTTAATGCACAGAGCTAAGAGGGACTTGGGGCAGATCTTGGAACTTTTCCCAGGAGTGAAAAATTATTTGATCGGACACGTTGCAATGAAGGGTGCAGTAGGGAGCCGTGGAGCCCCCATGGTTTGACCAGACTCTTCTTCGGCTATCCCTCGATGTGAGGATGATGTCTGCCAAGGGGGTTCATTGGTGGGTTTTTAAGTGGCTGAGGAGCCCAATTTGTGCCCTGCAGATTTTCCCACAGAAGTGACAGGTGTAATCTTGGAGGAGACATAGTTGTTGGCTGGACTATTGTGTCCTTTCTTTCCTCCTTTGTCGCTTCTCTTTCTCATGAGCATGTCTGTTTTCCTCAAAGTGAGCTGTGGCCTGATGTATGGTGTGGTGCCACTGTGTTCTGTTCTGCGTCGAGTCCTCCCATTTTGTTGGGTTGATGCCTCCCTTTTTAAGGTGTACTTTCAGTATGTCTGAAGCACTTCCGCTACCCTCTGTGAGCCCTTCTTCCCTGACTTAACTGAGAGAAGAGTACTTGCTCTGGGAGACAAGTGTCAGGCATATGTACACAATAGCCAGCCCAGCGGAGTTGGTGTTTCATGACCTGCACTTCTATACTGCTGATGTTAGTGTGTCAATCTTCACAGCAGATCCTGATAATCCTCCTGAGGCAGCGCTGCTGGAACCACTCCAGCCACTTGAGATGTTGTCTATAGGTTACCCAGGTCTCACACCCATAGAGAAGGGTGGGGATGACAACTGCCTTGCAAACCAAGATTTTGGTGCCTGTTTGCAGATCCCTATGATTGAAGACTCATTTGAGTAGTCTTCCAAAGGATGTGCTGGCACAGTGGATTCTGTATTCAATTTCTGTATCAATGCTGGCAGTTTGGGAGAAGTGGCTGCCAAGGTATGGAAAATGGTCCACATTTTCAGGGGTTCTCCACTGATGGTGATTTGTGGAGTATGAAGAGTAGTTTGTGCAGGTGAGGGCTGGTAGAGTACGTTGGTTTTCCTGATGTTGAGACTGACACCCAGGCTGTGATAGGCATCTGCAAAAAGATTTAGGGTACTTTGCAGATCGGCCTCTGTGTGTGCAAGAATGACGCAGTCATCTGCACACTGTCAGTGATGCCAATTCTCATGATCTTATATTTTGTTTGGAGACATCAGAGATTGAGGAGTTGACCATCCATACGATACTCAATCCTGATTCCATCAGAGGGCGGTTATGGATGAGAATCAGGATTACGGCAAGGTAAATGGAGAAGAGTGTTGGAGCAATGACACAGCCCTGCTTGACACCGGTGCGACAGGTGAATGGTTCCGTCTCTGAGCTGTTGCACAAAATGGTGGCAGTCATCACATCATGGAGTAATCTGATAATGGAAATGAATTTCTGTGGACAACCAAACTACACAGCACCTTCCATAGGACATCATGATTGATAGAGTCAAAAGTTTTGATTAGATTGATGAATGACATGAACAGTTCCTGGTGTTCTTCTCTGCACTTCTCCTGAATCTGTCGTGCCACGAAGATCATGTCAGTTGTGCCTCAGGATGGCTTGAAGCCACACTGTGATTCAGTGAGGAATTCCTCGGCAAGGGGGAGAAGATGGTTTAGTAGGATCCAGGCAAGGATCTTCCCTGCGATGGAGAGGAGGGCAATACCTCTGTAGTTCCCACACAAAGATTTGTCCCCTTTCTTGAATTTTGTAACAATGTTGTCATTCTTAAAGTCAGGTGGAATTTCTTTGCAGGTCCAGATTTAGGCAAGGAGCTGGCAAAGTTTGTGCTAGAGCATTTAAAAACCTCAGCTGCGATGCCGTCTGGGCCTGGTGCCTTGTGATTTTTTTTGTCTGGGTGATGGCACGCTGGACTTCCTCAGAAGATTGGGTATCAGCAAGCTGTTCCATTGCTGAGCCTTGTGGAATAGACTCAATCGTGTCTTCGGAGACTGTGAATTCACAGTTTAGTAGGCTCTCAAAGTGTTCCTTCCAGCATTGTTTAATGGCTTCATTGCCTTGAGGAGAGTGGAGCTATCCTGGGAATGTTAGGGGGTTGGGCCTTTAGAGCTTGGCCCATATATAGGTTTTGTTGCTTGAAAGAAGCTTCTCATGTCATTATGGTCTATGAAATCCTGGATCTCAGAGGTCTTCTCTTGCCACCGAAGTTTCCTGGAAGCTGCGCGGCTATGCAGCAGCCTACTTAGCACTGCACAGGTGCTCAGGGAACCTCTCCGGGGACCGGCCGGGAAAGGGGCGCACTCCCTCAGCCCCAACCTAGCCCAGCCTACAACCTACCACGGCTGGGGAAGCCCCAGGTGCAGCCTGGCCCCCAGGCCTGTCTCGGCCCCAGGTGCAGCCCGGACCTGCTGGGGCTGGGGGAAGGGCGCCTATCCTGCAGCCCTATCCCCAGAGCTGCCACGGTCGGGAGAGGTGCCTCTCCCCACCCAGCCCAGGTGCTGCTGCAGGGAGAGAGAGCTGGGGGGAGTCCTTTCTCCCCACTGTAGCCCCGGAGCACCGTCCTGCACCCCAAACTGCTCATCTTCTGCCCCACCCCAGAGCCTGAACCTTCAACGGGAGCCCTCACCCCCTGCACCCAACCCTCTGCCCCAGCCCTGACTCCCTCATCCCCGGACCCATCCCAGAGCCTTCACACTGCTTCCCCAACCCTCTGCCCCAGCCCTCTCCCACACTCCGAACCCCTCGGCCCCACCCCCACCACATGAATTTTGTTGTGTGCACCAGTATGAAAGTGATATGTCACTCATCACCTCTATATTAGTGCAGATAACAAAATTCATTGTGCACATGGATGGTAAAAATTAGAGGGAACACTGCTTGCCACCATTTATTTTTGATGTCACATAGCCTCCTTTGGACTTCAGCTTTGAGCAGGTGAAACGCCTCATGTGCTCGTTGCATAGAGGAATCATTTTCCCAGTTCCAGAATGCAGTTCTCTTTTCTTGAATTAATGCTTGTTTTGATTAAAACAATGAGGAAATCCTGTCTTGGTGCCGATGAGTGGAATATCCTATAGTTTCAGCACGTGCACTGTGAATGGTATTTTTAAATTCATTCCAGTACTCTTGAACGTCAATGATGTTATCAGGCAAGTTAGAGAGGTGTTGCTGGAACAGCTCACTGCTGGCTTGGTCTTGAAGTGCTTTGAAGTTGTACCACTTTTGCTTAGTCTTTGGATGTGGTGGCGCACATTGCAGGTACATGATTGATCTTACTAATCGATGGTCTGTCCAACAGTGATCTGTACTTCTTATGGCTCGTGTTATACAGACATTGGTGTAACCTCGGGCTCTGATTATAACATAGTCAGACACTGAATTTTGCCACCTGGAATGTCTGCACCCTTTTGGCCTCTCAGCACAGTGAATGCCCAGAAAGAAGAACTGCCATAATTGCCAGTGAGCTGGCAAGACTCAACATTGACATTGCTGCTCTTAGTGAGACACACCGGGCTGATGAGGGCCAATTAAAAGAGGATGGAGGTGGCTACACCTTCTTTTGGAAAGGAAAGCCACCTGAAGAGAGATGCAGTCACAAGATTGGTTTTGCCATCAAAAATAAGATCGCCAGTCAGCTTTTGGAGCTTCCCGTGGGGATCAATGAGCGTCTCATGACTCTTCGGCTCAAGCTCAGCAATAACCAATATGCCACGGTCATCAGTGCATACGCCCCAACACTTGATGATGAGGAAGATGACAAGGAGCAGTTTTATAGAGCTCTCAATGCAGTCCTCACAGCTACACCTAAGGCAGACAAACTCATCCTCCTGGGAGATTTCAATGCCAGACTCGGACGGGACTCCCAACTCTGGAGCGGCACAATAGGCAAAGAAGGGTTGAGAAAGGTAAACCCCAATGGTATTCTCCTCCTCAACAAATGTGTGGAGCATGACCTGCTCATCACAAATACCATCTCTAGGCACAGTAACAAATTTAAGACCAACTGGAAACATCCTCGTTCCAAACACTTGCACCTCCTTGATTTTGACCAGACTAGAAGGTATGTGAATAGGCAGGTGGCCAAATGTATAGGTGGGTTGGTAATGTCTTATTCGGAGATAGCATACAGGACACCAGATTTATGCAGGGATGAAGGCATCCTCCTAGGAGCTGATATGTTTTTGGCCAATACAAAATAAGACATTAGTAGATGTCTGGGAACCCTGCTAGTTATTGTGGGGTGGGAACCAAGCTAATTGCTGGCACCTCCTTGTGGTGGATATCCAGTGCAGGTACTCCATAGGGAAGGGATACAGTGACCTGATAGGATTAGTAAAGGATTTAAAGGAGGTATTCTTTACTGGAGCAGAAACAGGGGGATTCTGAGCTCCTATGGCTGATATGGCAGGGGGACTATAAAGAGGGAGATTGACTCCCTTAATCCTCATTCAAGGGGAGATGGTGAGGTCCCAGCAGCAGATTGGCTGGAGACCAGGATGGATAAAGGCTGAGGGATGACAGTAGCCCCCTGGGTATATGTAAATGATTATGGAATTATCTGCATGGCACAGTTTTAATTGCCTGGTATTTCCAGACATTTAGGAATAAAATTGTAGCCAGTGTCTCCTGTCCTCCTTCTAACATAGCTGAACAAAGTCCCCCCCCCGCCCACCCTTCTCATCTCTAGGTTATTTGTTTTGGTCTTATAGGCATTTAGGGCCCTATGACAATGAGTACTGTCTGTAGAATAATATTAAATGAATTGATGGCCTTAGACTAATTCCTAGTGGATACAAAGAATACATTGACACCAATTTGCAAACTATTTGATGGCAGCACCAAGAATAAGTGACTATCTAAGGAGAATGAACTAGCCTCTCTTCACTAGAAGCAGACTCTCTAAAACAAGACTAACGTGTTGATGGCACAATGTGGGGGGGAGTATAAACTCTCTAGGCTAATACAGTATTAGTACCATAGAGAGAAAAAAAAACTTCAACTGTTAGAGGTGTTACTATGACACCTCTCATTCGGTCACTACAAACTTGTAAAGATTCCTGGAACAAAATATATGTTTTGCATTACACTACTAGCATTTAAATGTACTCAAGGCTTGATTTGAAGCCCAAAGTCAATAGAAAGACTCCCATTGACTTTGGATCAGACATGAAATGTTGATTTGATTACCTAAAAGCAAAACACTGTATGGTTTATCCACCAAAAAATTTCTGTCTCAAAATATTCTTCTGAATCTGCCCTATCAAGACTTGTTCCTTCCAAGAAAATGTATGGGCATGAACTAAATTTTTGTGGCTAATTCTTTGTTTGTTTCGGCTCAAGGAACACTCTGAAAATGGATGTGTGTGGAGGATTTAGACTGCAATACATTTTAAGATGTAAACAGACCCTATATGGAATTTTTAATGAAAACACTGTGTCTAGGAGATCACACAAAAGACAATTATATTTTTCTCTAACTATAATCCATAAATGATCCTCAATTGGCTAAATTATATGAAGGTGTAGAACTGAGCCATAATATTTGAGCTTGTTTTCACAGAGAAATTAGTGCTCAGTGAGCTGTAGTGCAAGTTTATAGTGCAGCAGTTGCTATGCACTAACTCCCCGTGTGGACACTTTTACTATACACTAAGGCAACATCTACACTTGCAACTGGGGGTGTGATTCCCAGTTCACAAAGATATACTTGCACTAGTTCTACCTGAGCTAGGATGCTAAAAAAGCAATGTAGATGGGGTAGTACAGGCAGTGGCTTGGGCTAGATGCCTGAGTGCGTACCTGCCCTACCCTGGATGTTTTGGGTATGGACTTAGTGTATTAACCTAAACTGCCTGAGGGAACTTTTTTGGTGAGCAGAAAGCATCCACAATGGAAATTAGTGCACAGCAACCTGGGGAGCAAATTTATAGAGCACTATCTACCCTGCACTAACTTCTCTGATTAGTCAAGCCCTTAAAGAGAGAGATGTATACATACACACACACACTCATACATATATATAGGGGGTAGGCCCTGAGTTCACCGAAGCCAAATGGAGCTATGACAATTCACAGTAACTGAGGATCTGCCACTGTTTTTATATATACATAATACTACAGAGCGTGGCTCAGTCCATACCTTCATGAGCATAACCTTCTAAAAAGATGCCCTTTCAATTAATGGTCTTTTCTCTGGTTTGGATCCCTTTTACCAAACACTGCTCCCTGGGCAGTGAAGCAACATTTTCAACTATTTGTCTAGCTGTGGTATGCAGAAAAACAGAACATTTACAAATATATTTCAACATTTCAAATGTGGACTAATTAATAACAGTAGAAGAAAAGTAATACAAAACACTAAATAAAATGAACTCCCCCCCCCCCAATTTTCCAAACTCTGTTTAGATGAACTACACATATAAGTAGTCATTTTACAAGTGAGAGGCACAGAAGTAAACCTAGGAAGTAATTACCCAGATGACAAATTAAATCATTTGGATCAGGAAAGCAGAAATCAGAAAACATAATTTTAACAGGCTTTTAGGGGGATCAGAAGATAATGATCTTCCAATACCATTTTTGAAAAGTTTGTTCCCAATGTATTGAAAATAAACTGAAAAGTTACTGGAAATGGAAAATGCCCTCAGAACATCAACTGAATAAATAAGAGATTTTTTTTGGAGGGGGGGGGGAGAGAGTGAGGGGAAATCTCTTATCTTCAAGGTTTAAAAAGACCCACATGCTTTCTACATTTTCAGGGTGATACAGCATTCAAATCCCAGCTTCTCTGCAGTGATATTTAACAGTAAATGGTTACATATTTGTGATGGGAAACAGACCACAGGAGATACACAGAACGTTATTTGAAACCTGAAGTGGATGAAAAACAGTTGACTGTATCAGCTTCAATTTGTATATATTCTCGAGCTGTCTAGCATTTTATGATCAGTAACATATCAACTACAATGGAGACACCCAGAAGAAATATAATGGAGGGGTGGGTTCTATTCATTTCAGTTGGAATAAGAACAAGCAATGGGCCCAGTCCTGCAAACATACATGTGCGTAGTCCCATTGACTGCCTGTCATTTACTTTATTGAAACTATTTTACTGGAATCAGTAGGGCCTGATTCTGCAAACTCTTTCACATGAGTAGTCCCATTGACTTCAGGTGTGTATGATGTCGGAGGCAAACAAGAATTTAATAGGATTTGTTACAATAAAGAGAATTTTCCAGTAAATCAATGATAGTTCTAAAGAATTAACTTTTCCTTTTAGTCCTTGATTCTTTTTGCCCGAATAACCTTCAGAGCATAGCGTATTATTAGTGAATACATCAATAATGTATATTTATATGTTAATACTGACACACAATTAGAATATATATTATATTCATGTATCTAATACTACGGGCTGCACATAGAAACACTGCCCTAAACCCACATTTGCCTCATTTAACTTTGCTGAATCTGAAACCTGAAAGCCTGAAGCCTAAAAAGTGTGTGCGTGGGGCGGAGAGGGAGGGGGTTTCATGGTTTCCTTTCTGAACATGCTCCTGTCGATTGTATTTATACTGATGTTCAGAAAATTATCTAGACAAGATGAGCCAGGCACTATAGTGAGAATCTAGCATATCTGAACATTCAGAACTACTGTCTAAACTTAGTATGCACTGTATAAGCCTACTTACAAACCAAGAGATAACCTAACAGGGTGTTTGTAATTTGTTTCTGGTTTCTTTATTTTGTCCATAGTGGTACTTTATTATTGTATAATTGCATAATAGGAAAATGTTAACTAATTTCTGGTTTACAGAGGATACCAGGCCTGATTCTTATTTACAATTAAGCCATTTTGAATTGCCTAAGCACTGTTTTGGCAGGGAAAAGTGGTCTTACAGTGGGTGCAAGTTAAATTTACATCTGGTCCCTTTTTAGTGCCAGAACAGTGTAAAGTAATCTATGTAAGTGAGACTCAGACCTACAACGATTTCTGAAACAGCTAATCACCAGATATTTTCCTTTTATTATGATTGAATAGATTGTTATTGTCCTCTGATTTTATATAGTACCATAACAGTTTGAAGTAAGGAAATTATTCTCTCTGGGTTGGAACTATTAGAGGCATATTCACCTCAACTAGTTTCACCAGCTGAAAGTTTAAAACATCTTATTCAAGTAGAAAAGCTGTCTATGAACAAGTACCTATATGGTTTGACACATTTTATCATCTTGGGGTGAATTTAACTTTTTTATAGCCGTTTATTTCATATTATGCCAGCATTTCATTTCTAATAAGACTTGGAACTATCACAATATATATGATATACTGTTTTTTTCCCCCACCCTTCCATTATTTGTAGAACAGGCAATAGTGATTTCTTATTAAGGTCAATCTAATTTATATATTGGCAGAGAATGATCATCCTCTAGTGTTTATCATCTCTTAAGCAATCATAACTCACTAAAATTATTTAGTAGATTTTTCTCTTTTCAGCCTAACACGAAAGCACACAAATCTACACTTACCCCAGTAATTGGATCAATAGCTAAAAATTAATTGCTGAATAAATAATATAGTTTCATGCAATGTCAATTTTGAACAATCTAATAAAAAAAAGAGATACTTTTCTAAAATTCTTAAGTATCCAACTGCTATCTTGCCAAAATCTCATTTACCAACTGTGTGACTCCCATTAACTATAATGGGAATTCTGAAAATGAATTAAAAAAAGAAGAGACATCATCATCTTACTCAGTCCTCACTTGTCCCCAGATTTTCGAAAGGTGGTAGAGGGATTTATTCCTGAAATTCCCATTAAAATCAATATCTGCAGGGGCAACAGGTGTTTAACTTATTAGCATTGTTATTCAAATTAGTATTCTCCTAGAAAAACTCTTCAAAACATCAGAATCCAGGGCTTTTGCCCTTAGGGTTGTCATCTCCAAGATGCAGAAACCAGGTTATGGCCAGCTCCCTACCTCAGCCCTTGCTTGAGGGAGCCCCCTCTTATCTCTTTCCAGGAGTCCTTGCCTTCCTCACCCCACTCCTTCCTCCTCCCTGCTGGTGAGTCTTGGGTCCATCCCACTTCCTTGTCCTCAGGAACAGTGGGAGCTGCCACAGTTTTGGCAGGTTGAGGTCTGGCAAGCAGAGCAGGACCAGGGTATTGGCCACACTCCCAGCCATGTGATGAATATGGTAGTTACAAGATCACACACAGCTTACAGGGAACATTGGTCCCAAGTGAAAAACAAAACAAAACACCCCCACAGAACATTAAATCTTTTCCACCAACAAGGCAATACAAAAAGACATCCAAGGTGGTTAAAAACCAGCCAGACAACAATCCTATTTCCCCTCTAAATTCATTGTCAAACTGCCCATTGATTACAGGGGAGAGGCCCTAGATCATATATTTTAGGCTAATACTGCTTCTTTACATGTCAGAGATAAAAATCCAGTTGAATTCAGTGGCAGAAGGAGGGGGAAAGAGGCAATAGAGCCTACCAGCAATAGTGCCCAGGGTAGGGTGACCATATTTCCCTGTGCTGAATATGGGACACCTGATAAAATTATTCAAGCGAGTTCAATGGCAATCAGAACTATGCAGGGCAAACATTCAAATTAATATCAGGTTGACTGAGCCCCTGTTAAAAAGAAATACTGCGAAGTTGGATGCTTTTTATTTACTTTCTTATCTTTAAAGCTTTAGGGGTCACAGAGGGAGGGGTGACACACACACCCCACAACCTCCACACACACACGCACACACACACGGGGAGAGGTGACACACGCACTCCTGTACACCTCTCTCACACGGGGGTGGTGGTGACTGACCTATCTGACCCTCCCTGCCCAGTGCTATCAGCCCTCCGCTCCAAGCTGGGCCCCAGGGACGGTCCCACCTCTCCTGGTACCTGCCGTTGCGTCTTCCCGAGGCAACACACGGGGGAGGGGCACACAGGGTTACATATCTCCACCCCCCCCCCCCCTTTTTCTGCCGGGGTTCACACCAGAATTTGGCCAGCAGCAGCCTTTTGGCACTTTGCGGGAGGGAAGAGATGGGAGCTGCTTCCAGCTTGGGGTGGGGGGGGAGGAATGACCCGGCCCATGTCTTTGCAGAACTCATCACCCCCACCCCCACCCCCAGTGTAGCTGGAAGCAACTTGTCCCTTCCTGCCCACACAGTGTGGAAAGGAAGCTAACACCTCCAGGCTGCTGTTAGCCACCAACATAACCCAGCCACCTCTGAATACAGCGTGGGTAGAAAGGAATTAAGCCATAAGGATGCATTGTGCACCAGGCCCAGGGAATCTGACTGCAGGGGCTTCCATGAATCCAGCCAGAGAGATGGCTCAGCAGGGGAGGGTGCCTGGGGGATGGAGCAGCCCCATGTTACCTGGGGGCAGGACCCAGGGTGGTGGGGGGTTGGGTGAAGAGAGTGCTAAGCCCCTGCCCTGGGCGGGCTGCTGTGGCACCTGCAGGGTTGGGGCATGAACAGACTGGAAATTGCTTCCCCTCCCCTCTCCTCCAGAGCCTAGCTGAGGGATGGAGAGGCTTTCCCGTGCCAGCACTGCGCAGGGCTTTTGCACATGCAGGGATTGGCGCCTCTTGGCCAGTGCCCTGAGCCAGAGGGTCTTGGGCTTTCCCAGGTTGCTGGCCCAGCCAGAGGCAGTGGGGGAAAGAAGGACACTGCCGGCCAGGCTGTTGGTGAGCTGAACGCTCCGACCAGGGGCTGGTTCTCCGCACAGCGCTGGGAGTGGGATGCACCCCACCAAGGGGGATATGGAGGAGCAGCAGGGGTGGGGGTGGGGTGAAGGGGCAAAGCAGGGAGAGGACAGCGAGGGAGGAGCACATAAAAGGCCAATGGGTGGGCAGCAGAGGCGACACATAAATGGTTGCTGCCTGGTGCCTGCCCACACTCACAAGTCACCTCAGTTTGCAGTGCGCAGCCAGTGCCAGCTGGAAACGGGACTGGGGGGAGGGGACCCCGCTGGCCAAGAGCTGGCACACAGCGGGGGCTGCACTGATGGAGCAGCCGGCCCTGTGTGCTGCATCTTCGCCCCGCCACCAGCCTTGCACACCCACCCCCACTCACCACTGGTGGGCGGGTGGCTGGTGAGCAGGGATCCAGCCAGCAGCAGGACCCGCCCATATTGATGGGGGGGAGACAGAAAATATGGGACAATTTGTCCGTTTTTAAGAAAATTCAGGATACCTGCAGGGGGCTTAAATACGAGACTGTCCCTTTAAAAATGGGACATTTGGTCACCCTACCCCAGGGCTGTTTAGTTCCCTCAGTCCCCATTCCCTGCTGGCAGGAAGGAGAGAGTAGCAGCCCCAGCTGCTCCCTATTTCCTTCCTTCTTCAAGTAAACAGCAGCAACTTGGAAGTTTAGTTCCCAGGCCAGAAAGAGAAGGGAACAGGGTGCCTACTTTCAGAGAAGGGTCTCCTCCTCACTCTCCCAACAATCACTGGCTATGCAAAACATTGGTGGTTAGGTAGGTATAATTATGCCCCTCAGGGGTGTGGATTTTTCACACCCCTGACTGATGTAGTTATACCCATATAGATTTTATTTCCTTCATTCAGCTTCCAAGTCCATGGGATGAGATTCCTTGCATGTAAAATTTCCAAGGTGAAATAATGCCATTAACCAATCCTTTGTTTTACAATGTGTGTTTAAAGAGGATTTGAAAATATCCACCCTGCCCAGGACAGCTACAATCTTTATTGTAAGATAAATTATCCAAAATTTCCCATTAGAAGCTCCTTGGTAAATAAAGAGGGCCAGTGGAGCTATGTTACTTTTCACTATTTGAGGATCTGGCACCAGAGTCTATAATCAGAATATGTAAGATGCTCCAGTGAAGAAATTTCAGACAGGTGGTGTAAACTAACCAAATCACTGTAATGCTTTCTCCCTTTACCTATTCCTTATTTCCATGAGTTTTTGTATGACTGCCCTTCAAATTGCTTATTTTACTGTGACACTGTTCACTTTATTTATTTATTTATTTATTTATTTATTTATTTTGGAACAACTTTGTCCTGAGTCCTGCATCAGCCAAGCAAACTACCCCAAGTTTTTGTTTGAAGACACACTCATCCTCTGGACTCAGCAAATCAAGTCACTTCTGCTGCCCTTTTGATAACATTTTAATACTTAACTCTTCCAACTGTGCCTGCCATCCTGGCTTGTCTTAGCCAAGAAATCTGTCCATTGGGGGAACAAACAAACAAAAAACCTCACTATGCACTGAACTCACTACCCTTTTTAACAGAGGGCAAAACAGAAGATGTGCCTATGAGAATGACCAGAGCCCTGTGGCTGTGCTTTCTGCAGGCTGCTAAAAACTATTTGAAATAATTTTAAGTGTGCTGGAATAGCTATTCCCGTAGCTCATTGTAAAGTCTGTTGAAGCAGTTCCAGATTTATTTTAAGTAACAAAATTTGGAAAAGCAGGAGCAAACTTGAAGGGCCTATAGGATATTTTTGACAGATCAGGTAGATAACATTTCCCACCCTGAATCAGATTATTGATTGTATTTGTGGCCTGAATTGTGACCTGGATTGTGTTTGTGGCCTGAAGCTGATATTTCGAACCCTCTCTTCCCTATTAACCCACCTATCTGACTGTACAGTGCTCTATAAAGGGGTGGGGGATTTTTTCCTAATGCCAATAGCAATCATTTTATTCCTCCAAGCATGAGATTTAGTTATCCTTATTATTCCAGTGGGTGTGTAACACCCTGGGAGAATAATGGGGAAAATACCAAAGCACTAACTGTTAAAAAGAAAAAAAAATAACGTTCAGTGGTTGGAAGAATAACTTGGTGTCAGCAAAGGTTAGTCTCCTGAAATGGGTGCAATTTGGAAAGTGAGACAGTGAAAAGGAAGCTAGAGGACAACAATGCAAGCTGTTAGAGGGGGAGAGTGAGAACATGCAAGGCTGCAGGAGGGAAGAAGCTCAGCTTTTTATTCTGTAAAGAAAATAACTGTTTCTCAATCTCACTTTATGTCTCTTAATCAAAAATGATCCTGTCCTAGATGCCTGTGCCTCTGTTCATTCTACAAAAAAAGCCATGAGTTGTGTTATTTTTATTAAATTTCTACACACTGGCCATCTCAAGAAATAGAGAGAGAAACTGAGAGCAGTCGAACTCAACCACCACCTCTCTCCAGGCTTGTTGTGTTTCTGTTACTCTCCCAGATCAAGAGGCTGTTTTTAACTGGAGCATTTTATTAAAACCATATTTGTTTTTTTTTCTCTCTCCCCCCCTCCCGCAGAGTTTGCACAAGTCCCACTTCTGGACCATCTTCCCAGAGCATCTGTGACCATACCCTGTTCACCAAAGCTGTGTTTTTTTGACCTCTTCAGTACTGCTCCAAATCTTAAAGGAACAGGCAGTAGGAAAATAGAGCCCCCATGTTCCTTCCAGTCCTTATATCAAGAAGTATGTTAGTATAAATGTAGACTACATATTCTAATTTATAAGTACTACATCAACTCAGGATTTTAATCACATCTTGCAATATCTGCTGTGGGCTTTTGCTTTTTAAAAGCCCAGTTCCTGGAGTCATGTGAATGTGAGAATCTCATCTTATATTAAAAAAAAAAAAAGTGTCTAGTCCCGGGGTTTCAGACAAAAGCTGAATGCACCCCACTGCTTAAAACCCAGAGGATAAGTAAAAAGAATTCAAAATGTAAAATCTCATTATTTTTAAGTGAGTCTCATTATTTTGGAGAGACCTACCTACTGATTTTGGAATCCTTGGGTTTGGCAGTACTGCTTTCTCTCCCTCCCCAAGAGGTGCAGCTACATTTTATACTAGATTCATTAGTAACAGCACCTGCCAGCAGTGGTGCAGTTAAATTCCTTGTTTGGATGGGATTCTAGCATTTTCCCCACTTGTCAGGAAAACCTGCTCAGATAGGAGCACGATAGCCCTATGTACTCTAATGGATATGCACCCAGTTGCTACCACAACTGCACTGTGGCTGGCAATTGATGGAATATTGGGATTTGATTTTCTAATGTAGATGAGGCCAAAAGGCCTCCCACTAGACCTTGTCTGCAATGCCATAACCCTCCCCCCGAACACACACAAGTCTCACAGTTTGACTCGGGCTCTGAGACACTATACACTGTCAGAACCCAGGTGCCAGCCCAAGCCTGAATGGCTATACTGCAATTTTATAGCCCCACAACCTGAGCCCTCTGACCTGGGCCAGCCATGGCCGTGCCACAGGTCTTTTATTGTTTTATCACAGTGTAGACGTACCCTCCAAGTCCTTGAGCCAACCTTCCACTCGAGTTAAATTCACAAAGTCAAGGAGGAGGAGAGAGAAGGATGCGTCTTTGTTTGAAGAGAGAGAGGAATAAGTAGCCAGTTAAGTTTCCTGATCCCAGCAATACCAAGCCAAGTGCACTTGCTACATCCCTTCTGTGACAGGTTTCCTGGATTTGCACAAAGTAAAAATGAAGTTACCCTAATCTTGAGTAAACAAAGAAAAGGAGAGTTTTGTCTACTGAGAAAGCCATACCTTTCTAGAGAGACTGGGGAGTAGGGAATGCCTTCCTATAACTATTTCAAGGTACAAATGTTTGAACTGAGAAGAAGGTAATACAGTTTCTGTTTGAGGACATTTTCAATATTTTAGTGCTACAAATACAGTATGCAAATAAAATGTCAGGGGTGGGACCAATCAGTTTTCATTATGTGTTTAATCATTTTTAATTATTCCAACCAATCTCTAATTTAAATGAAATAATATCAGTCTTTGAAAAGAAAATCTTGTACAAAGCCAGCGAAGGTTATGGAAATGCAATACCTACCTAAGGCAAACCCCTCAGAGGGAGCACTATGCTAAGATACCATACCTTGATGTCCACACAGCACTTCCCACTGACTGTGACAGAGCCAACATCATCACAAAGAACTTCCTTCTGCCTCCAAGAGACAAGGAAATACACTATACACAAAGTATTAATGTCCTTCACAGTACAACATGAAAAATTCATTACGATCTCCAAGACACAAACATCTCCTTGAAACCCTAAATCTTAGCATGAACTAAGTAGTCAGAAAATGGAGTACCAGCATTATTGTTGTTCCTCCCTTTATTCACTGATAGTGGAGTGAGGCTAGCTTTCCAGCCCTCTATTTCTTTGGCCTAGTGACTAGAGCACTAGCCTAAGACTCATAGGATATGGTTTCTAGTCCCAGATCTGTCAATGACCTGTGCGGTGATCTTGGGCAAGTTACTTCCCCTGTCTGTGCCTCAGTTTTCCCATATGTAAAAATGGGGATAATGCTGATCTCCTTTGGAAAGTGGTTTGAAATCTCTGAATGGACAGTGCTATATTAGAGCACTTTATTAATGAGGAACATGGTCTAGTGGTAAGGGCATTAGACTGGAAATCAAAAGAATTGGGTGCTAGTGTTGGCTTTGCCGCTAACATACTGTTTGATGTTGGGTCAGTTCCTTCAACTGTCTGGGTCTCTTTTTCCCCCCACACTCTTGTTTCTCTCTATTTTGATGGTGTACTCTTCATGGCACACATTTTCTCTTGTATGTGCACGTAGTAGACCCCTAACAGCTTAGGGTCATGATGCATGGTGGGGTCTCTAGGAAGTACTGTCATGTAATAAGTCAATCAGCTACATTATTCTTAAGATTTATAATGTTTTCCTATATAATATTTTTCCTTATTCTTGCATTATGAGCCCAGGAATACTTTTTGCAGTGTTTTTGAGACAGGTAAGCACAACACAGGATGAGACAGTTTATTTTGTTACTTTTCCTATAATCAGTCATATGTTCAAACTCTTACTATAACTACAACTTGGCTCTGCCTGACGTGACCTATAGTACTGGCTGAAAAGGCAAAGTGACATTTTATAAAAGCCAAGAGAGGTTTATGATTAGGGACAGAACAAAGGTTGAAAATAATAAAAGTGAGGAGATGAAATGGCATTTACAGCACCTGCCAAATAATTTTACCATAGGGAGAGAATAACATTTGTGCTTTTACATTAGACAACCTAATGTTTGAGTCACAATGTGACTCTAGCAGCTGTTTATAAACCTTGATTTGTTAAGAATAACCATATGGCAAACAGGTAGAATTAGAAAGAGTGAATGAAGAATATACTGCTGAGATCTGTTGCAGTCTGAACAAATTTGATTTAAGTATTAAGTGAGAATGGGCCAAATTTCAAGAAATCTGGACTAATGTATGATTTTCAGTGAAAGCCAACTAAAACTTGATGCTAGTTCATGGTTTCAACCTAAAAACAAGTGAAATCTGGAGAAAGTTGGTCTTACATACACTGAAAATCAAACCCATTGAGTTTTGCACAGTTCTAAAATAGAAGAAAACCAGGACTTATTCTTCAATGGGAACTGATTAGCTATGTAACAGAGGCCTGACGATGTTACTACAGCTGACCCATCTGTGACAGAAGAAAAAATTTGTGGAGGTGCAAGTTTTAAGCCAATTGTTTTTCCCTATGGTAACTTACTAGGGTGATTTTCAGAAAAGCTCAGTCAGCTTCCACTTAGCCATCAAAAAAAGTGGTCAGATTTTCTAAGCGAGCTCAGCACTTTTGATGTAACTAATTATAAACCACTGAACAATTTTGTTGACTGTGTACAAGAGAGAGCCGAATCCAGCTCACGCTCTCTCTTAACTGGGTTAGATATGCGAAGTTATAGGAATAGAAAGGCCGTGCAAACTTATTTTTCTTACTTAAATAAGGAAGTAGGGCATAAACTATCAATACAGAGACAGCAGATCTGTTGAATAAGAAGGTGCCACATTTTTAGAGAAGAACAACACTAAGTTAGAGCTTAGCTTTGAGAAACATGCATCCATGTCATGAAACAGTTATTAGGGTCGACATGCAGCTATACCTCCTCACGCCAAATTATTCTTTCATAATGGGAAAAGTGTTATGCTACAGGGGTTCAGGTTTGAAGACTGGTTTTTAATTATGCTAGAAGAAAGATTAACATTTGGCTTTCAATGGAATTTCCAAATTTCAGCTGCTACATTGTGACTGATAAAATATATATTATATAATTATTTGTGAGTACCACGGTTATGCTATGTAGGTTTTTCATGTAGATACATATAAAAGGGCTTAACTTCTATGCCTATATTTTTGTTGGAAAATTTGTTTCACAGGTTTTATTTCCCTTGGTAATATCAATTCTAGGTTTTTTGGACCATAAGGTTTAACATTAGTTGTTTGAGCTTCTCTTGGTGTGTGTTCAATGGTATGCATTTTCAGGATCCGGCCAATTGTTCATAAAAGAGGAAACCTGGAGTTTATAATATTTTTGTAGTGATTTTAAGAACCACACATTTTCTGTAAATATTTCTGAAACTGTGCAGTTTCAGAAAATCCTTTAGTAGGTCTGGCAAAAAACAGTATTCCTAGTTGATCTTCCTGGCTCAGAATAGTAATAGATTGACATACCCCACAGGTCGAGGTGCAAATCTGAGCATCACTGGGCAACATGAAAGTCCCCAGTGTGTCAAAATTACTGAAACATCTGTGCCAAATAATTTTGTAGAGTTAAAAAAAAAAAGAAGAGAAGACATTCACTGTTCCATTAAATGAAAATAATATGACTGCATCTGTTGAAATTATGAAAAAGCATGATAATATTTAGCACTTGTACAGCATTTATCATGGTCAAAGTGCTTTACAAACATTAATTGAACCTTAAAACTTCTAGGAAGGTAAATATCATCCCCATTTCATAGATAGAGAAATTGAAGGGGATAGAATAAATGACTCCAAAAACCACACAGCGATCATCAGATTTAGAACTCTATGTGAAACCTCATGAAAGTTCATGAGAGCTAGGATTATGTTCCTTGGGTTAGTTCTCTCATTAGGATTAGATGAAAAACTGCTCATAACAAGAGAATGTGGAAAGATTTGGTCTGATCTTGCTTCTTATCTAGAACATACATCATCAATTTATTGTGCGTTTTTGTTTTTTTTTTAAATGTGGACAAGATAGAACTGCATGAATAAAATATACCAGGAAAAGAATCATGGGTCTTGAACTTGCATCCTATCTGTGTGTTCTCATCTGCAGCCCACTAGACCCTTGTCATTGGATGTCTCCAAGTTTAATCATCTATATTCTTAATAGCTATCAATTGCTTTCCTTTCAAGAGGAGAACTTTAGAATATTCATATGGGTTTCTTAAGAGAAACTTAAAGTAAAGCTATATGATTGGCAAGGCAAATATGGCTTTGAAAAATATTGTCATACTCAGAAGTAGTTAGTAGGGCCTATTTGAGATCTGGATATCTTTGACTAGACCATTTTTGAAGTATCATACTAGTTTTTGTTAGAAGAAAAAATATTGTAAATTAAAGTAACTTAGGAAAAAGGGAATAAATTAGCACACACAATAGAGATAGAAAATACTGAAATAATTGTGAAGTCCAGGTGTCAGATTCATGTTTAATGGCAATTCTGTGAAAGGGATAAAATAAATTACATGACATTTTTCTTTCTTTAACAAGAGTAAGGGTGGGTGAAGAAAGTTATGCTGGAGACTGGAAAATCATGGATGACTTTAGAATCACTGTTTCCTGAAATAGAACCTAATGGATGCCTAATATAGACTCTGAATATTCCAGCAGAGAACTTCAAGATCATACAAAAGCTTAAGAGGCTGGATCTTGCAATATGCTGATTATCTCCTACAAGATCTTGAATACCTTCAACTTCCGTAGAGAATCATTGGAAGCTGAGGACACTAACCATCTTGCAGGAGGCAATAAGCCTGGATTGGCCCCAAGTAAACTGAACAGAGATGCACAGAAGTACCCAGTAAAACATGTAATATGTTTCATGTAATTCTCAAATTTTTATCAAATAATAACGTTTGAAGAAGAAAGCAGTGCCAACCAGCAAATACAAGAGACATGACCAGAAGTTGATAAGGAACCATATATTCATCTCCCATTGAACTAAACATGAGCTGATTTGGGCCGAAGGAGAATAATAACCAGTCATGCATACTCTCATTGGAAATGGTAATGATTTACTTGCAACAGGATTGTCTGTCTACTCAGGAACTTTTGTTTACTTGTTTTTCCTCTCTCTCTTAATTGTCTGGGGAAGGAGGACTGACTGAGTCATGCATAGTAGGGAATTATTACTTTTGCCAATCTGTTTTGTGTATAGGAAGTTCAGAGAACATCTCCTGAGGAGAGATGGTGCAAGCCCAATATTTTACCTCTCTAGTACCCTGAAGATGTTGGGTAAAAGTTTCAAATGCATCTAAGTGACTTACATTCCTAGGTGCTTTTGAAACTTCCCCATTTGTCCTTTAATGATAAGTTAAAGGTAAGTTTAAAATTTTTCTTGTGGTTTGTCTGAACAAGTTCTGGAGGGGATCTTTTGTTTCTCTCTGAACTTCTGCAGCATTCTCTTAATTTTCCAAAGAGCAGAAAGAAAATGTTTCCCTTTTCCTGTGTAAAGGCATAAATGAATATAGTGTGACTGCAACTCAGCAAAAGTTGGGAGGAAAAATCAAAGAGATTTAAACTAAAAGGTGTTCCTTGTCTGAACACATCTGTGATGACAAGAGGAGCTGGGTGAATATTTTCATTGAATATTCACTTGAATTAAATGCACTTTATCTGTGTTTATGCTAGTTGTGTGTTCATTTTCTTTAAGGTAACTGGTAAGAATGCTTATTAAAACTGCAATTATAATAAATTATTCACAGAAAGTGACTTTGGAATATGTAAATGCATGTACTTATACTATAACCCCAATTGTAGGAGTTGTAGAAAAAGTAACGTGAAGACTATTGTGTCCACTCAAAAGCAACCAACATAACCCAAGGCTTAGTCTGAAGTTTAAAATATAATACCCTGTAAAAAAAAATTAAAAGTTACAGTGCATCAATGAGGTACCATGCAAGTGTTCCTGAATGCCCATGTTCACTTCCTGGAATTTTACAGGGATATTAGTGAAAATGTTGGGTTTGTCAGCTTGTGTTTCAAACATCTGCTAGACATACAAGCACAGCCCCAAGAAATAACAATTATGATTTCACACAGTGAAGAGTGGTCATAACTGGTCAAGTGAGATGGGGCTAGGGTTCACCTAAGGACCTCATCTATTCTTCCTCGACCCTTTGGAACCTCTGTGGCTGCTCCTTTTGCTTGAGTCTGGCCTTTCCTCAGCACCCCACAGCACCCCACACAGCTAGTGCTGATCCTGCTTAAGCCATTCTTTACTGAACAGATTCTCCACATCTCTCCTTCTTGTGATGAATTAGGTGGAAAAGCAGCTCAAGTCTGGCTGGTTGGCTCTCCCATGTGTCCTTGCTGGGCTACCAGAATCTCATGTTGGAGGAGCAGAGAGAGCAGATGGAGAACAGTTAAAGCCAGTAGAAAAATACCTATTGTTTTCCCTGGGGCATATTGAAAAAAAAAAGTTTTCCCAAAGTTTCTGGCAACACTTCTTTGTCTTTTAGGACAAACCAAAACCCTAAAACATTTTGGTTTCAAAAACTAAAGGTGTGTTCTTCTTAATCTCCCCTCCTCCCATTTCTTCCTGCCTCCTATTTATCCCTCCCTCCTTCTATCCCCTCCCCGCTCTGGATATGAATGTGCAAAAGAAAGGGATAAAATGAAATGAGAAATATAGTATGCAGTTCCTTTCTCTGGTAAAGGAAAGGGTAATTGTTGAGTTAGACTCATGCGTCTAATCAGAATTCTTTACAGCAACTCAGAATTAGTACAAGCCTTCACTATTTTTTTCAAAATAAGAAATGCATGACCTTAACTAACTATACCAAGGGACAACATAATCATATTTTGAGTATTAATAATTTTAATACATGATTTGGTTAACTTGTTCTCTTTGAAGGGTTGCTGCATTATTAATATATGAATCACAAATTTACTTTGGTGCCTCATTTTGTCAATAGTTTGGCTACAAATTAATAAATAGCAATAAAAATCAAGATTATTAAAGAAAAGCTATTACATGCCACTTAGGTGAATCGAGCAAACAAATATGGTCTTGATGTGGGCCATTAAAACATTTGCAAAACCAATTTGGTTGGTACATACTCTAAAACGTATGCTAATTTTGCATTAAAAACAAGGAAACAACGTGCTTAACAGAATTGACAATGATTATGAATTAATTGTATTGAAGAATTTAAAATGATCTGTTAAGCCTTAGTGTAAGTATCATATAACTGAAAAACATATCTTAAAAACAAAAAAACCCTCCATACTGTGGACTAATGGGCAACTGGTCTTATAACAGTTATATGCTTTTCCTTAATAAAATGTCACAATTTATACTGTAGAAAAACTAGAAATCGTGTAAAGTTATAATGCAAAACTAATTCAAGAAATTATGTGGCGCGGTCTATCCATTTCCACCTTAAGGTCCTGCATGGGGCATGCATAGTATGGGGCCAGGATTCAAGACGACTGCTTGGGAATGCATGCTCCAATGCACCACTGATCTCAGGACCACAATCCTAGGGAATGAAATATTGCACGATGGATAAGGCATCAAGAAAATCATGTTGACAACATCAATTCATGAAGGGTGCTATACTCAAATTAGAAATTTGATACCCGATTTTCCACCACCTTGAACTCCATGTAGTCATTTCCACCTGTGCAAAGTAGCCACATCACACTTTCTCCTGACTCTTTCAATGGTCTTAAAATGGGTGTAAATTGGTGATAATTTAAGTGTCAACATTGTTAACTATTTCATTCCTCGTGGAAGAAAGGAGGAGGGTCGCAGATGTGCACAATTTATGGTGACCTGGTCTATACTTAAAAGTTTTGCTGTCATAGCTATGCTGTCATAGCTATGTTGGTTAGCTATTAGTTATTTTCCTCCTGTATAATTATGCCAGTCAAAGCCCTAGAAGAAATGTAGTTATACCAGCAAAAGTGTCCTTTTGCCAGTATACCTTATTTTGCTCAGGGAACTGGTATAAGCTATACTGGCAAAGAGGACTTCTCTGTCAGTATAGACTGTATCTATGCTAGGAGGGTTTGCTGGTATAACTATATTGATATAGCTATACAAAACACACATTTTAAATGTAGACTAGACCTGTGAGTGATGTCTCGCTTTGGTGCTTGTGAGATGTAGAGATGTGAAATATGCCTTAAATAGATGGTTAATAAATATAGTTTCTTCTCACCCTGAGATAGAAAAGCTATCAGTCTGTTCCCTTCTCAGTGACATCCAAGGTCACGACTGATCAACTCTGTGGCTATTCCAAACTCTCCTTCTTCCTAGAAACTAGAGAAAATGGGAGATCAACATTCTAATTATAATGTGTGAGACACCTTGTCTAAGGATCCCAGATAAGCTGAAATAGGAATTACTATTCCCCCAGTAATAGAAACTGGGATGTTAAAATGATATTCTAAACTACTGTTACACAACTGAAGCATGAAGATGGAAGTCCTATCTCTAGTTAGCTAAAAAGCCCCCAAAGATTGACAAACAAGGGTAAAATCCTGTTTTTCTATGTAGGATGAACCCATTGTGTCCCTTAATTAAGTCCCAGAGTTGGGTAGGGAAACTGTGGATTTATCTGACTTAGCTTTCTGTTTGATCTCCAAGAAATTCCAGATTAAATAGTCGTACTTCCCAATACCTCATAGGAGTTCAAGCCACATGTTTTTACCCCAAACTAAACATTGCAAATTTGTCTGCCTTCTGAATCAGAGAGTCTCTCTATGACTATGTCTACACTACAACTGGGAAGTGTAATTCCTAGCTCGAGCAGATGTACATGTGCTAGCTCTGCTCAAGCTAGTGTGCTAAAAAATAGCAGTGTGGCCACAGCAGCTCAGGCTAACTGCCTGAGTAGAACCTCATCCAAGATCCTAACTATGTACTCGGATGGCTAGCCTGAGCCGCCACCTGTGCCATCGCAGCCAGCCTGCTATTTTTAGCATGCTAGGTTGAGCAAAGCTAACATGAGTTTACCCACTGAAGCAGGGAATTACCCTATATATGGATAATCCATCTTGTTCCTTTGGTATGTTTCTTCTTCTATTGTAAGGCCCGGAGGATGTGAAATGAAAGGTATTGAATACAAATAACAAATGTGTGGACCATGTACACTATAGTTGGAAGAACTATAAAGTATTTTGGGTTTTTTTAATTGAATGGCATAAGAAGAAAAGGAATATTGAAAGATAAGCACCTGACCTGTGCATAGCTTTGAAATATTACAATAAATTGCTTAAAAGGAAGAAGTTCAATTAATATTCTGGGTTAATACAGAGATACAATTGAAATGAATAAAACATAAGAAGCTTCCGACAAGAGAATGATCAAAGAAGTTTGTTATACACTGATGTCATCTACTGGGTATTAATGGAAGTAGCAGGAAAACTGGGGAGCAAGATTCGAAGAACTGGTTGGCAAGCATCTAATAGAAATAATAAGACAGCCACCCTCCAAGGATCCCTGAAATAGGACATGAACATGGAGGTCACTGTGTGGTCTTCAGAGTTTGGATCAGCCATGCAGACAACCTATCCCCTCCAACAAGATTATCAGGACTAAGAGGAAGTGGCAAGACTTCATTTCAGACATTGTATTGCTTTTTGTTTTTGTTTAGTCTAAATAATTGAAAGTTACTTTCTTGAACCTGAGCTCTTTCTAGTGATACCACAAGGAACTACATGTTGGGATTGTACTAAGTAATGTTGTATGTATGTTTTTTCTTTGTAAGTCCAAGTAAACTGGCTTGTGGGAAACACTAAAGAAATAATGTTTAAGCAATTGAGTTTGGTACTTTAAACTAGTCCCTTTCAAATCAAATACTAGAAATAGCAGGTACTATATTCATAAGAGGACCTTCAGACAAAGAGCAACATTACTTCTTGGAGAATTACTTGAAATGGGATAAATGTATAAGAAATACTAAAGAATTGGTAACTGATTTATATTAAGTGAATGGAATAAAAGATCTTGGTGATTTTATTGTTCCAGGGCATAACTGCTTGGCCCCAGCACTAATATAAGTCAATTGCTTCCAAAACTATATATTGTGTTCAGTACATGCCTAGACCATCAGGTATCCAAAATTAATCTATACACCCTTTTAAAAACTGTTGATTTACCCCTGGTTCTTGGTGAATGAATTAGTCTTAACCAATCAACAAGTTGTATTACATGTTCTGATTTGATAATAAAAGTGGACACTTAATAAAACTGATTGGTTAAAACAAATTCATTCACCAAGAAGAGAGTGTGGTTTTTTAAGTGTCCTGATTTGATACCTCATGCTAGGATGCAACTGTACAGAGGCAAGTCCCCTGGGTGACAGACGGGGTAACCTGTCTTGTGGAAACCCAGAAATGTTGTACCTACTCTTATTTCATAATAGCTGTGAACCAACTAGTTCTAGGAGAAGGGAAACTGATTTCAAATGGGGGCAGACAAGGCTCATTTGGGCTCTTTAGGTAAGTCTGCCTAGGAGAAGAAAAACTCTGGTTTAAAACCTGAGCAGCTCAAGCTCATTAGCCATGGAAGACAAGAGGGCTAGGGTGCAACCACTGATACCTGTTCCTAGCAGGCAAACAAGCTATGATTTGGCATTCCTATGAGTCAGATAGGCCAATCCACCTTAACAAGCCATTACATCTTAAACTTACTATCAGGAGGTAGCCGTGAAAGTCTGTATCCACAAAAACAACAAGGAGTCCAGTGGCACCTTAAAGACTAACAGATTTATTTGGGCATAAGCTTTTGTGGGTAAAAAGCCCAACTCCTTGTTGTTTTTACTTATTATAGAAACAGTACAGCAAGTCAGACTAACTTATATGGATTTCTGCAAAGGAAGTGGTCATGGATTTTGTCTAAACATATTACACATATTGTGAGCTGAAATGTCAAAACTCTGTTCATTCCAGGCCAGATTGAGCAAGTAGTGGAAGAGTTATGGAAGTTATAAGTTTTCTTTGCAGGACACACATTGGTTGGTTACAGAAAAGTTCACAGCTGGAAATTTTATTTTCCTTTTTTCTGGACATTTAAGTGGACAAGCAAAGCACAGGTATGGGGTTGCTATAGCAGTGAAAAAGTTACTTCAGTGAATAGGTGGAAACTAGTATCTGAGTGGATTGGCATAGCAAGATTTACTTACTATCTACAATAAATTATGTATAACTGTGATCTGGTCATACACACCAACAGAAGAGGAAGAGAAGAACAAATGTTATCAACAGCTGGACAGCATTGTAGATGAGATTCCTGATCATGATATGATTTTGATCATGGGAGATATGAATGCAAAGGTTTGTAGCGGATGTGGTAAGCAAATGAATAGTGGTGGACCACACGGGACTGGAATGGCAAATAATAAGGGAGAAAGGTTAAGAACTTATTGAATGATGTACAATCTGATTATTGGTTGTACTTGGTTTCCTCACAAAGATATCCACAAGGTGACATGAAAGTCATCATATCGTCAAAACAAAAAGCAGATTAACCAAATCATCAATAAAAGGCATAGGAGGTCACTTTTGGATGTTAGCATCTATAGAAGTGCTAAGTATGGCAATGATCATGAATTACTAATGGGAAAGATTGAAGTCCAAGAAAAGAAAAGATGGGCACAACTGCAGCCAAATTTGATCTTGATAAGTTAAAGGATAGTTCTGTGAAGAAGGCATACAAGATGATGCTTGGAGGTCATTTCAGGCCATTAATTTGTTATTATGAAGAAATTTTACTACAGACTGGATGGAAAATATTAAAGAAAGTGATATAAAATAAAGTGGAGGACGTTATTGGAAGGTGTAATCCAATAAGGAAAAGCTGGACAAGCAATAAAACAAGAATATTACCAGAAAAGTGTAAAAAGGCCAAGATTGTTGGGAAAATGGAAGTAAAAATGTGCACAAAACAGTGAAGAAATCACAAAGATTGGACAAGCAAAAGTTCTGGAAAGAAGACACTCAAGAACTAGAGAAGACATCAAGAAAAAACAAGATATGGAAATGATGTACAAAAGGGTTAAATTTTAGGGAAACATGATCAGGCCAACAATGCAAGCAGTAAGAAAGGCTACTAGTGAACTGAAAACAAATGCCGAAGAGGTGCTGGAAGCATGGAAGAATCATGTTGACAAAGTGCTGAACACTGTAGTTCATCCAAATGCAAATATTTAAGACATGCTACCTGAACAGGGCAGCTTGCCAGGCAGAAGGGATATTAGCAGTGAACCACCATCAGAAAAAATAGAAAGAAAAGTGAAGCAGTTAAAAAAAAATGGGAAAGGTGCAGGAGTAGACATCATCAAGTTGAGCTGCTAAAAGCCAGTGAGACAAGTATTATCAAAACATTAGAAAAATATATATAAGAAGGTGTAGGAGCAAGAGGCGATACCAGTTGACTGCCTAATGACAATAGTTGTACCAATCCTAAAGACCAAAGATCCCGAATTATTATAGAGGTATAAGCAAAAATAGGGATTAAAGATGTTTGCAGTTTTCATCAACTTCACAAGGGCATTTAATTCAGTTTGGAGGGAAGCATTATGGAAAGTAGTAAATTCAAATGGCATTCCAGATAACTGCAATTATAAATGTTATGTGTGAAGACTCCTGTAGTGCCATAAGAATTGGTGGAAAATTAAACTAGTTCAAGCCAAAGTTTGGTGTACCACAAGGGGGCATGGAATCACTGTAGCTTGTCATCATGTTCTTCAATTGGATGTTAACAGTTGGAAGGTATGACATTGGGTGCACTAGAGTCAAGTTTGTTAGCTTCTGGAGATAACATTGTACAAACTAGTGGACATTTTTGAATTAATGATGATACTCTTCATTACCTTGGAAAACTGGTGTAGTTGACTTGCACTAACAATAAGTGCCACAAAGTCAATATGATTGCATCCTGGGAAAGGAACATTAGATAAAGTGCTGAAATGTAGCAGCAAAGTCACAGAACAAGTTCAATCTTGTGTATACCTAGGAAGCTTGATCAATGCTGATGGCTTCACTCCACACAAGGAGGTTAATAGGAGATGTGCTTTAGCTACAAGTGCTGCTCAGAAATTGATAATTTTTCACTTTGGTACCAAACATGATTTTTTTATCAATCCATAATTTGACCAAACCAGTATACTAACAGCATTACTCCATGCGCTGGAAACAGCTGCATTACATATAAAAGACATCAACGGCTAGAGGAAACATAGATGAGAATTCTTCAAAAGATGGCAGGTGTGAAGTGGAATGAAGAATTTAGAAGGAGTGTAGAATGTGAAGTCAGGGAATGGGATTGGCTGAACCAAAAAGACTACCATGGCCAAGAGACTCTAGGACACAAAGATATGATAGGATGCCAAAGATAATCATGCAAACACAACCAAAGTCAGTCAGATCTAGAGGTGGACCACCAACTAAATGGTGAGACATCATACACAGAGACACAACAAGGCTGGGCGTAATGGAGGAACAAGCCATGGACAGGAATGAATGGTGATGTTGTACTGTTCCCTATATCTCTAAAGATGCTTTGATAAGTACAGTCCGAAGTAAAAGTTGACTTGAGAAGAACATAGCACTAAAAGGGGTTCAATAAAAGGGGTTATCCTTTTTTCCCTCCTAAATGCCGAGTCCAATAAAGCGCACATTCAAGTCCCACTGAGGAGAAGTCAGGCTGAGAGAACCTAGCGGATCTCAAAAAGCATGCACTATCCTAATTTGAACATTTGCACAATCAACATATTGTGAATAATATTTTATTTTGTTTACTCTGGGCAGAACTCATGTTTTGGGTGCAGCTTGGAAGAGTACCACCTCCTTTCTCTGGCCCTATCCCCCCAGTTTGATCCCTTGTTAAATCCATTACGTAATTAATTTTGAGTCCACTGTATATCAGTTATTGTTAACTACCAAAGTTGACACCATCTAGCAAATGTACCAAAATGTTTGATATAGTTCTTGTGAGGCTAGTTTTGCAGACCCAAGTGTATGGGGTAGTTCAGCTAAGAATCCAAACTTTCAGGTGCTTATTTAAACTATTCAAACTTTGTGGTTTATGTATTGATAGTTTGCAAGCAACTCATGAATTCTTAAGTTATCATCCCATGCAAGACTAATGTATTACTGTATTTAATTAGTGGTAGACTGTCTATATTTTCTTTATTTTTTCCAGTTATGTTTTAATAGGACTCTAACCTCAAAAATCCAATCATTTGTTGTGCATCCAAGAAATGCCTTGTTAGTAATACTGCATAAATAGTAACATTTATATTAGTTTGAGGAAAGCTAAGTATCAGGTTCAGGTGAACTGACTGAAGTTAGTATTCTAGCCGTAGATTCACAAGGGAAACTAAAGCACCTAGCAGTTCCTTTAAGTGCCTAAGTGCAACATTTAGGTATCTCTGGCATTCACAAAACCACCTTTCAGCTGCTGCCTAACCCTGTAGATGTCAAATTCCCTAGACACCTATATTTCTGTCAGAGGTCATGCACAAAACCACTGAAGTCCTAACAGGGCTAAGTAACTTGGGGGCATCTAGCTCATGCCTAAGCCCCAGCAGGATTCACAAACTAGGCATTGCCCCGCCTTTGGGTCATGATCTGGCAGGCATGCTTAAAGCACACCTACCCCCCCAAAAAGACAAGAGAGGTGCCACTGTCCCCCTGCCCCCCTTACATCCAATAGGCCAGTAGTTTGGGCACTCACCTGGGATATGGTTTAAAATCCCCATGCTGCCTGATTTGGGGCAAGGACTTGAACCCAGTGCCCTAACCACTGAGCTATTGGGTGTAAAGGGAACAGCACTACTAGAACATCACCAGTTTTTCATGAGAAAAGACTGACCTGGCTTAGGCACCTAGCTTCAGAAAAGTACTCATGGCTGTGAATCCCAAGTGGAGGCTAGTGCCCGCCTCCAAATTGGAATTAGCTGTCTAACTTCTTTCAATAGACCAGGCTTAGGCCGCACTCCTCTCTTCAGCATTTCCTATTCGCCAGGTTAGACAACTGCCACCTCACTGTGCTGGCTTCTTTAAATCCCTTATTTAGGTTCCTAATTCTCCTAATCTATTGTATGGGGAGTCTGGGCACCCAACTCAGAGTTATGAATTTCACTAGGCCACGGGGTGTCTGAAAATTAGGTGCTTCGATGCTCACCACTGTAATGCTGAAGTCCCCCTTCTAGTCCTTACTGCTGCTCTCAAACCCGCTCCCTTCTATTCTTTCTTCTCAGTGTCACCATCTTGCCCACCCAGATTCTGATTAATGCAACATGCTAATTAGTTACCTTATCAGAAGCTCATTATCAACTCAAATTCACTGCTGTTAAATGATAATTGAGCTTTTATGAATGAATTTAAGAAATATGAATTTATGTGAAATCACAGGAAATATCTCAAATGAGACAGATAAGTCAATCCTTTTATGTCAGAGTTTCCTTCATAAAGCAGAATGGAGGATTTCTGTATTAAACGCTGTGTTTCATTATAAATAGAGTTAACTCAAGCAACTAAACTACTATTAATTATAATGAATAATGAACAAAGTGAAGAGTCATCAATATTAGCGAATCTGTAGTGAAAGCTAAACCTAAAACTTTAATCAACAAACCAGAGCTTTCCTATTGCACAGTGCATAATAAATTACAATAAATAATGCTTTATCAGTAAATAATATTAATCAGAGAACCTGGCTTTTTATAAGAAAGGTTCTTTATATTTACTTCCACCACTTGCAGACTCAGAAGGGCCAGCACAATATGGCCTAAAGTGTCTAATCTGGTTGTGAATTTAACTAAGCTCTTTGCCTCTGTAATGCTTGTGTGAGAGGGACTTCTCTAGAGTGAAAGCATCAGGGACTCACCTGGCATAGCAAGCTACAGCAAACCTGAGTGACTGGTTTTATTCGCATGATAGATCATTGTAGTGTAAGAGAGATACTCAGTGCAACTACTTTCCTCCATTACAAGAGAGTCTTAGAAAGCTCTTGTGATATAGATGACTAGAGACACTTGCGGAAGATAGTTCAAAAGAGCCTCAGTGAAGTGGGAAAGATAAGCTTTATTTATAAGGGAATTCCACTGGCTCTCTTTTGGGCACAGAATTTGGCTCCTCTGTCCTGAGATCATTTCAAGGACAGGGAGATAACCCATATGCAAAAAGTAATGTAGCTTTATTCTACTCAAATACAAAGGATTCCCCTTTCTTAATCAGTTTTCTCAACTCCAACAAACTATACATTTAATATGGTATCCTATAAACCTGTCAGATTCCAGCAAATTATTTTCATATAAGGAAGGAGCAGACTATTATTGGTTAGGCAATTTTCTCTCCAAAACACTATGGTATGTAGCACACACAGCAGAAAGTACTCAAAAGCATACAAAATATGACTAATGACATCAATTCCTTCACAGCAGAGAAGGACAGACCTCTATACCAGTGCCACAAAAGAAATCTTATTTGGTTTAGAACATACTTCTGACTTTTAATTCACCTCTGTCAGTCAGTACGGCTCTCCCAGGAATTCATTCCTTTGCAATCACTGTTGAGAGCCTGATAGTGTCTATGTACCATGCCCTCCACCCTCTTTTCATAGGACCACTGCTTAGGATCATGTAAACCAGCACATAAGAAAAACAAACAGTAAAAATAATAAAAATTCAGACTCAATAACTGTCTGATGCAATCCTATGTTTTGACAGGGCTGAGAAATGGTCTCCCTGTAGATTAGTCTGCAATAAAGTGAAGCCTGAGGCTGTACTAGCTTGCAAAGCCATGACCCTTCTAAGACTTCCTGTTATGTATATGTGTGAGGAATCTGAGCCGAGCCAAGTCAAGAGCACAACCTCAGCAGAAAGAGACCAGGCACAACAAGAGCTAACTTCACATTTCAGGGACATCTGCCAAGACTGTAGTTATTACCAGAATACACTGGAAACAGAGCAAGTGAATACTGTGATTCACTGAATATGATGGTGGAATATATTCCATCACTATCTCTAAATCAAAGAGTCTTGATTATTCTTGCCTAGTCTAAAGTGTGGAATTAAACCACTTAGTAACTATGAGTAACATACTAATATAGGGGTTAATTCCACACCTGTCCAGATGGCCGGAACAATATCTGTTCAATACCCTGGTTACGCCTTATTATGTGGGCTTAAGTAAGATTGGAATGGTGCTCATGCTTTGTGTTGGACCTCTGCAAAAGGATGAATTTAATGCATTAATGAATATTTAGATTTATCCTCACTTAAAAAAAATCAGCATAAGCACACCATTAAAGCCATTGTAAGTTAGGAAATGCAAAGTTAATGCTGAAACAGCAACTTTATTTATGTGATGGTCCAAACATCTCTTAAATCTTACAGCATAGAGAGATGAGGTGGGTGAGGTAATATCTTTTATTGAATCAACTTCTATTGGTGAGAAAGACAAGATTTTAAGCCATGCAGAGATCTTCTTCAGAGGATAATTAGTTACTTCTTCAGAAGTTTGTTCAATAAAAGATATTACCTCACCCACCTTGTCTCTCTAATATCCTGGGACCGACATGGCTATAACTACACTGCATACATCTTATTAGTGTACACATTTTGGAATACAAATATACTACACTAAATGTGTAAAAAAAAAAAAAAAAAATAAATGGAAACTAGTATGTGTTGTTTGAGCTGGTCAGAAAACAAAATTTATATTTTGGGGGAATTCTGACATTTCAAAATTTCTTTCAATTCTGAATCAGACTGAAATTTCAAATGAAAAAATATTTTAAAGAAATATGATTCAGGACCAACAAAACATTTTGCTTCAGTAATGTCCAGCTGTTATGTTTTAAGGTAAAAACATTGTTTTGATCAACTTAAAACATTATACATAGAATATGTTGTATTTAATATTTTACAATAGAAGTGTTCATTGAAACATTTTGACATTGAAATGATTCAAGTCAAAAAAACCAGTGGGTATGACTTTTTCCCATTAAAAATCATGAAGATAAACATTATTCCCACAAAATGTTTCATTTAGATGAAACTAAGTTCCAACGGAAAACTGTTTCATATTTTTTTCTACCAACTCTAACAGTAGCCTTGTGTCTGCCAAGCCCCTGGTCAGGCTGGTATAGATAATAAAAGGATTGTGCTATATAAATATAGGGCATAGGGAATGGGCTTCATTTATTTTAATCTTTCTAGAAGATGTCTTCTGAGCATGTTCAGAGATATTCGCCCTCCCCTTCCCCCCACACACCATATTTTTTCCACCCAAAACCAAGCCAAGCACACACTCCTGAAGGAGTATGTCCTTGCCAAATTTCAAATCTTAGCTTTTTGCTATAGCTTTGTTCCAAAAAGTGTTTAGAATTGTGCATGAATTATAAAAGTCAAACTATACGGTCATTGTCATGATTCCCTCCCCACTCTGAACTCTGGGGTACAGATGTGGGGACCCGCATGAAAGACACCCCTAAGCTTATTTCTACCAGCTTAGGTTAAAAACTTCCCCAAGGCACAAATCCTTTCCTTGCCCTTAGACAGTATTGCTGCCACCACCAAGTGATTTAGATAAATATTCAGGAAAAGGACCACTTGGAGTCCCTATTTCCTCAAAATATCCCCCCCAAGCCCCTTCACCCCCTTTCCTGGGGAGGCTTGAGAATAATATACCAACCAATTGCCTTTAGTATAAGTACAGACCAGACCCTTTATCTTTAGGACACTAAAATCAATCAGGTTCTTAAAAGAAGAACTTCATTATAAAGAAAAAAGTAAAAGAAGCACCCCTGTAAAATCAGGATGGAAGGTATCTTTACAGGGTGATATAAAACACAGAGAATTCCCCTCTAGGCTCAGCTTCAAAGTTATAAAAACAGGAATAAAACGCACTCTTAGCATAGGGAAAATTCACAAGCTAAAACAAAAGATAATCTAATGCATTTCCTTGCCATTACTTACAATTTTTGTAATCTTAGATACTCATTTCAGGTATGTTTTTAGGAGATATTTTTCCAGCCTGGTCTCTCTCTCCATCCAGAGAGGGAACAAACAAAGAGCACAAACAAAACCTCCTCCCTCCCCCCTGATTTGAAAGTATCTTCTTTCCCCTTTGGTCCTTCTGGTCAGGTGCCAACTAGATTAATTGAACTGATTAACTCCTTACAGGTAAGGCTTTTCAGTACAGCTGCCCTGTGTATATTTATGACAGTCATAATTATATGATCACATTGTTTTTTCCACTGGACTCTTGCCTCTTTTGGGGCAAAAGAAGGGCACACAATGGGATGGAGTTAAGGTTTCATGGGCAACTGTAAATCTCCCATTTCCTAACTTTCCTAATGTGTGCTTGACTTTGCAACTTAAATAACTTTCTTTTAACATAGTTTTTGTATGTACTGCCTGTAAAAATACATAAGAAAATCCACTTTGCTTCATAATGCCACAAAAGAGATGATGAATGTAGTTTAGTGTTTCTAACAATCAACAATAGAGCTGACTTCCTTTACCCAAGTCACATAAAAATATCCTATTTAGAGTCCTGGTGAGAACTGAGCAAGCTACAACATGCATAGAATGTGCTACTTACATTTCTGATCATCCAGTAAGTTGCCTTTGTGCTAAACATTATTCAGTAGAGTGATAGCCTGACTATAATGCAGCGTGTGAACTCATCAGCTCCCCGACTGGGTCTTGAAAGAACTCATGAAGCATCAAGCCACCCCTGATTATAAGTGTATGCTTCTGGCGATCTGGAGAAAACAAACATTCACAAAATGGAAGTAAGTTAATAAAACTGAGTGGCATAGAACACTGCAGAAAAGTAACACATGCATAGATTATATAAATTCCAAGGCAAACTACTAGAGATAGTAGTATCATGGTAGCACAAAGACACTAACAGATCTTGGTTGCATTCTGCTAGACACTGTATGTATACCGTAAGAGAGTCACTGCCCTGTAGAACTTACAATCTAAACTGACAATACAAAGGAAGAGAAAGCAAATCTTATTCCCATTTTACAGATGGGAAACCGGGGCACAGATGGATTAAATGACTTGCTCAAGCACACATAGGAAGTCTATGGCAATGATGGGAATTGTATTCCAGTCTCCCTAAATTCCAGTCCAGTTCCTTAACTATAAAACCTAAATTATATATTCTTAAATCCAGGCTAACTATCTGTAACATAAGAGTAAAAACCGAGAACATTAGGATTATAAAAATCGAGCATTAGAAGCTCAGTAAATAGAGTGAAGTTTGCATTTGATACAAAGCCAAACCTTTCAAAAGTTATGAAATTCACATTCAAGGCATTGAAACACATCAACTCTGCCTCAATAGCGACATCAGTGCCCCAGTCTTTGTTCTTTCAATGTCTATTTTGTAAGTTGGATCAGGGACTTTTTCTAATTCTGCACATATATCTTAAATTTGGAAGAGACGCTGTACTAGAACAACTCAGTAAATCCTTTCACCTTACCTTCTGCAGTCTATGGCTTTGGATGGCTAAACTTTGGATGAAACATTGATAGATGAGTGGAATATCCAAAAATAAGTGTACCATCTAGCACTGGTTTTAAATGGACTTCAGATATTTGTAATTTCGCAATGTATTGCCACCCTTGAAAAGACACCACACAAACCATTTTGTTTCTTTCATTTAAGTACTACAATGCATGATCTAAACTTGCATCATTTGTTTTCCATAGAAATTTTAATTGCACATCTACTCATGTTTGTATAATTGGTGGCATGTGAAAGCTTTATGAAGAATGGGAAAGGACTGCCTTCCCTATACATTTTTCTTGGCCAAAAAAGCATAAAATACACATTTTTCTGTGAAGTATGAATGACTGCAACAAAAGGCAGGAACTGATGCAGCCCTGTATGATTGGGAATAAGACATGCTGTTTCTGTAAAAGTTGAGTAATTTTTCCCCACTTATCCTGAAACTAGCCTTTAAAAAAAAAAAAAAAACATTTTAGCCATTTAGCATTCAAGGAGAGCCCCTTTATCTTTCTCTGTAGACAATGCAATTTGAACTCCTACAACAAAATGCCTTAAGATTTTTGACTTAATCAGTTATGTAGAACACAGACTTAACAATATGTAATGAGGTAAACCATAAAACTAAAACCAGATATCTAACCTTCTTGACATCAGGCAGTATTTCAGAAATTAAAAAACAAAAACATAATTTGCTTGTCTGTATCAGGGGCAATTCTAGGCAAATTCCTATTCAAAAGTTTCTAAATAAAATATCATTACTAAGCTTAAATTGAAACAAGCAAGATAAACTTCAAACCAAACCCTGGGGAACATTAATAAAATAGGAGAGCTTGAAAAAGCAAAGCCTCATCTCAACATATAAAAAACAGCAGAACTTGCTAATATGGAAAGAGTTCCTGCTATCCTCTTATCTCTGCCACCTGTCGGTATGAGGACACCACCTTCTCATCTAGGTGACAGTCCAGTGGAGCAGGTTAACTATGAAACATTTAATACAGTTGAGAGAGTAAATAAAGGAACCTACAAATAAAAAGAGAGAGGGGAGGGAGCAGCATTTTCCCCTAGAGCTTAACTGAAGCTATTAAACCTTTCCAATTAGTAACATTATCTTCCAGAATAAAGCTAAATAAGACAAACAAGTGAAATATCCCAGAGAGCAGAGAAGCCCTCTTCTATGAATCTGGTAAACTATGTAATTAAAGCAAAGGTTGGAGTAGGCTTGTCATTCCATATCTCCTCTCATTCTAGTTACCTCATACAGTGACCTTTCAAATTTTTGGTTTTGTTTCTTAGAAAGCTTAGCTCTACACCAGGTGTGTGGTATTCTCTTACAGTCTGACAGAGCCTGACATTCCTAATTTACCTGTGAATAGTTTCTTAAATACTCCTTTCCTCATCTCAACTCTAGGCACATACATGAGAGCTCACCAAGACCTTTCCAATAACGTCCATTAGAAGATTCTAGGAGAACAGGCTTAAGATAAATAGTGTAAGAGGGGTTAGAAGGATTTTTTAAAACTTGATCACCTATTTTTTCCCAGTTCCCATATATCAAGATAGAAGTGACTCAAACAGGCCTAATTCATATAACTCATGTATATTGGCCATAGAAAATACAGGTGAAATTTGAAGTGGAAGTTTCCTTTGAGCATTTTAGAAAAGAAGCAGCTCAAAAATCAGATTTATATTGGAAAGCAATTTCACGTTTCTACTGCCACTGTGAAATATTCAATCCATTGAATGATAATCAATAAGCCTTTAAAAAAAGCAATCACAATCCACTAAAAACTGAGCAATCTGTCATGCACATCTGCAGACTTCAGATAAACTATAGGCTGTGACTTCAGTTCACTAGTGGTGCTTTTAAGTGATTAACAATTTTTATTAATCTAAATAAACAGTAAAAGGACCAATCAGACTTCTGTTGGGCTGTTAAAGGATAGGGAGGGGAAAAAATCAGTGTATTACAGCTGAGCAGTTCATGGGCTACTCATCATAACTATTAATGAAAATGTTACAATAAATCTGACATCAAAAAGCTGGATAGATTTCACTGGTTGTTTTTCTAAGGCCTATCCAGCAATTTACTAGGCCATTTGTTCTAGTGCTTAGAACAGAAATTCTGAATCAGCAGATCTGGATTCTATTTCCTAGCTCTACCACTGACTTTCAACATGTCCTTAAACAAATCACTTAACTGGTCTTCAGCTTCTCCATTTATTTAATAGGTACATCTGTGGGAAGTGAATTAAGATCGTCAAATGAAATACTCTATATCAGTGCAAGTTTGTTTTTTTTAAGTAAGTTTCAAGATTAGAAATAAATTAATTCGGCTCAAGATTTCCTAATCAACTAGGGCAGACCATGCCCTGATTGACTATGGCATGTTGCTGCGATTACATGCCACCTATGCTTGAAAAGAAACAAAAGTTATCCATTTCTGTCATTAACTCTTGAATTTTGTGCGTGTCTTTCCAATTACAAGGGGAAGGTCCAGCAGAAGCACTGTACTTATCTGTGTCTGGATTTTCTTTCCAATGATTGGGTAGGAGACGAGGACAGAATCAGACCTATTTTATTATACCATTGAAGCAAAGATTCCAATTAGCTTTCCATCCTCCTCCACTCCTTGTTAATGTCTTTCAGAGCTCACCCATTATCCAAAAAAATAATTTGGAAAGTGTTTCTTTTAAAAGTCAATTAAAATCCTATAAAGGTTAAGCAATTCTCCAAAACGGGTATTTCCTTCTATATACAGATTGAAGCTCCCTGTAGTTTTAGCCATAAATCACACATAAAATACTTAGAAAAATATTGTGTCACCATTCTCATTTGCATGGTGACCCACTTAAAATTCCATTACAGTATAATATAAAGTGTATTGTATGAGATATTTGTTACCCATTGGCTATACTATACCACATCTCATCTTCCAGTTTTAGAAGACAGAAAGTGAGAATAAATGTGAATAAGCCTCACCTTACATTTGGTGCTATGACAGAGTAGGATGTTACTTGTTCTCATTCACAACATGCATATAGTGAGCATATGGCTGAAAAAGTAGGAGTGCTGCATAGTAGTCTTAAAGGTCTTGTCTGCACAGGGACATCCAGGAAAGTTGATCCAAATTAACTAAAGATGTAGATTTGAAGTGGGTTAATCAAATGGCATGCAAGCCCCAGTGGGGACACACATTCAGAATTAAAGTAGCCTTAATTTAGTCTATTTTAATTCACTTCCAAATTAAGGCCACTTTAATTCTGAACAACAGCATTCATGCAATGATTTAATATGATTTAACTAATCTACTTCAAATTCACACCTGTAGTTCATTTGGATTAATTTTTCTGCGTAACCCTATTTAGATAAGCCTGTAGTTCCAGATTCAGACATTACAGAGAAACAATACAGGCTTGTACTAGAGTGGAACGGTGACTCAATGATGTCTGTTAAGGAAACCCTAAACATTTTTCTAGGCCTTCTACCACCAGCTTGTATGGACCTAGTAACTGGCATTACTTGGCACAGGGACAGGGGCCAGAATGAGGGCATAAGAAGGAAGTGGGCACATTAAGGTGAAAGGGACAGAAGGTGAGGGACTAAAAAGTGAGACAAGAAAAAGTGGAGAAAGAAATAAAGGAAGGAGGAGACTGAGGAAAAAAGAAGTGTTTAATAGTAGCTCACAGAAGCAGGTGCTTCTTCAGAGTTTGAGCCTAGCAACTTCAGTGCCTGTGTCCTCTGACTATAGGAGCCCCTGTAACATTCTGAGATTATGATCACGGCAATATAGCAATTACCAGTTTTGGGGGGTTGCTGCTGTTGTTTGAGGGTGAGGTTGAGAGGGGGACTTTTGTGTCTTGCCATTTCACACTGACTTACAGAATCAGCTTTAATAAAGTGTTGCTGCAAATAAATCTTTTTCTGACCTTTGCCACAGAGAATCAATTAAAAAGGGGTAGCAAAATCACCTCTTTGGAGTAGGATGTCCTTGATTCCATCATTTGCGGACTATGCCCACAACATGTTCTGTGTTTCACAAACACACACAACACTAATGAAAGAAAATTTATCCCCCCACCATGTATACTTTTAGCATTCCCTTTAATCCATCCTTTACGTGTACATATTCATCAAATATCAGGCACTGAACAGCTGATATTTTTAACAGCCCAATTTCTAGTCTCAGCTTGCCTATTACAGAGGCATTGCACTATTTGCTATGCCTCTGTTTACTTTTTGCTTTTCATCTTCTAATATTGACAATATGACAAGATTTTGATAGAGGTTTCACCTTACCAAGGGAAAGAAAAGTCTACTACTCTGGAGAAGTTGAACAGTATGCATACTGTTACAATTCCTTCAGGCATAAAACATTCAGGTCCTAAGACTGAGTACATACCATACACTAGTATTCTGCACAGACAATGCACTTGAGGGCTGCAGGCAGTAGGCAAAGAAGCAAAAAGTAGCTTCAGAGCCAGTTGAGCGTGATAGAGAACAACTTTGCTCCCTTTTTAGACAATTGGATCCATGTACACAGTTGGGAATTTGTGAACAGCTTTGGAGCTCTCTTGGTTGGATTAAAAAGAAGAATGAAATGGAATTTAATAAACTAATCATTACATGCTAGAATTTTGTAGGTATTTTTTGAAACCTTAACTTTTAGGGCTAAGTTTTTAAAAGGTGCCTCAATGAAGCATGAAGGATTAATGCCCAGATGGGTTTTGGACATGCAAAAAGTTGTGCATTGAAAGATTGGCTCTTAAAAGAACATGGTCCATGTAAAGTAAATAAATAAATAAAAAGCACTCTGCCACCTGATTTTTTTAAACCTACCAGTTATATTTAACATCTGATATTACTAACTAGGGAATGGAGGGAGTTTCAACTTTCTTTATTCATGTCACAGTTCAACAAGTCATGTGGTGAATTCCAGCATTTGAAGTCTTTAAATCAAGAATGGGTGTCCTTTAAAAAGAGATATGCTTTAGCTCAAACAGATGTTATGACCCATGATATGAAGAAGGTAAAACTAGATGACAAAGATCCCATCTGGCCCTAAATGTCTATGAATATCATGGGAGTAATCTGACCAATTCCAATAATATTCAAACTCAATAGGTTTAAATACTCAGTGAAAAATCAAATCCATCTCCTCCTGTTTCCCTGCTGTAGAAAAATGTTCTTTCTAGTTAGAATTTTTTATGTATTCTATTTATTGACCAAGTTTAGGTGTTCAGAAAGTTACTGTTGAGTGCATCCAACGTTTCTCCTCTGTGGAAATGGAACATCCCCCTCATATTGCAAAGTACTATATATATATATGGATGGGATTACTCATTTGCCTAAAGTTATATATGTATTTAAGTGCTATTCTGACTTCAGTTACATGTTTGCAACTTCCATTTATTACAATGGAAGCTATGTGTATGTATCCAAGGATAAAATTCTGTTCTGATTTTTTTTTTTAATAAAAGATTTATAATAGACATTATACTAAAGGATTAGTCCTGGTATTCCTACATGGATTGCCTTAGAAGTATCCAAATATTGCTATTAGCTTCCTGCATCAACATTACTATTTAATGAATTGCTATACACTGGTAGGGCAAGGAAAACCCTATGGTAAAGTGTAGTGTTATGCAAAATGCAGCAGTAGAGAATATCTTTAAGGACCGTGTAGTAGCATGCGCTTGATCTTGCAAAACAGCTTAACCATTCTATTAAAATAACAATAATTCAGTTTTTACTGATCAAGTGAGTTGATGAGCTTCATTTAATAGAACTCTGAAGGTATTTGAGGGATAAGAATTGGGACCATGTTTTCAGGAGCTAAAGCACCATGATTCTAGCACTATCATACCAATGTGCTGTTTTTACAGATATATTTTATAGGTTTTTTTAAATTATTATTAAAGTTTGTTACAGTGCTGCTTGGACATCTGAGATGTGCTGTCTATGAATGTAAAAACCCCACACCTATTTTTGCATTGTGTAAGGTATTGCATAGATATTTTTTCTGTACTTTGATAACTGAAAACTGGTCAAAAACTTGCCATGAATTTAGTGCCAGATCTTCAGTCCAACTTCCAGCCACTTTGCGTTGCTCAGATAGCACAAATCAACTGGAAAGCTGAGGGGCAACCAAGGATTTATCTCATAAATCAGGCAATAAGTGAATCTCTCAGGTGGCCTAATGCCAGTGTAGGCTTGATTACTGCAATCCATTTTAGCCAAGAAAGGAGGCTGGGATTTTGAAAGGAGCCTAAGGAAATTAGACATCCAGATCCCACTGAATTCCTTTGCACCGGCCACAATATAGGCCACTGAAAAAAATATCACCCTGTGCACAGTCTCACGATGGCTACAGAAATTTGGGATCTGATATTCATGGGCTTGGGCCAGGTTACCTGGAGAAACACCTCCCTCTAGAAGACCATAATCAATCATAACAGCTACAAGAACAACAGAAGTATCAATTACCAGGCAACACTAAGGAGCTTGGGAACAAAGAGGTCTCCTCACCTACTTCCTAGACAATGTATATGTCTGATATCCAATTTTTAAACATATTACCTTTTAAAGTTTGTCTCCCTCCCACCACCTTTGAAACTTAGATTTCCCACAACAAATAATTAAAGTCAAATAGGTCACTTTTGCATTTTGTTCTAAAAGCAATGAGATCCAGGGCCTTTCAGATATGTTCTTGGCTTGAGCTCCACAGTTGTGCGCTCCAGTTTATATATAGGGACAAACACTATTCAGATTGACAATCCATATGGCTGTGGCCGTTTTTATCAATGAATACCTATACTACTGTCTTGAGTTCTCACTTTCCCTTTTTAGGGTTGCTGCCATGTCTCATTTTACCTTCAGATGTAGTTTCTCCTCTTATTAAAGGGTAGTTTGACATGGGCTCAGTCCTTTGGTCCTCTCCCCAAAGGAAAGGTCCTACAGTTTTAGAGTAAACAAGAAATAAAACATGTCCATTTATAGTCCTCCCTGTGCCAAAGCCATCATCCTGGTCATCCAGGGTTGATAGCAGCAGTCATTTGCACTGCACAGGCCAAAAAGTTGAATAGTCCTTTCTTCCAGGCTTGCCCATATCTTCCCCAATGTAAGCAAAGAGACACTACCTCCTACCATCTCTGAAAGTCCCAGCTTTTGGGCCCCAACACAAGAAACTAGTGTTTGGTTCCCATCCCATTTCTGCTACCCTTCTTTTCCCTTCACACCTCCCTATTCCCATACTTTTCATTGTGGGGAGCCCCACTACACTTTTAGTCTCCCCTCCCCAACATAACTAGATTGAACAAAAATCTTTCCTTAGTTAGTGAAGCCTTTCACAGCATTCCTTGCTATCCCAAGCTAGTCACATGATTCTTGGGCTATGTCTCCCATCCACTCCTGCCACACTATATTCCCCAGAATGCCTTTGTGTGAGCTGAAGCAGATTGGCCTTTGGTCTTCCTTAAAGCCCCCCTCCCACACACACAGCCCTATATTGATTCAACCTATTTATTGACTGCAGTCAAAGGGAAAAATATGAGCCCTGAAAACCATCTCATAATATTTCAATAGTATGATATTTTCCCTATAATTTTCCCTATTGTACAGAATTTTGTAAAGTCCTTTGTGGGCCTTCCAATGAAAGGTGCTATAAAATATAAGATTATTATTATTAATTTATTGTATTATTACTAACAAGTTAATAAATCATAAGATATTTGATTCTCTGCATATTTTAACAGATTATATTTTGCTTATTTTTAGGCCTTTTAAAATCCTAACCTTAAAATCCTATCTGTATTTAAATGTACTTTAATAAGTGAGGTACTATATCATGGTGCTGGATGGATTTTGTCTCTCCATTTTCTTCTTGTTCCTGGCTCTATTCTTGAAATTGTGGATAAGAATCACAGATGTGGTTTATTACTTTACTTATGAAAGTCATGTCGAGTGAAAAAGGTTAAGGAAAGAAGATTTTTGTTAAACACTGTCTGTAGTATGGGATCAAGGGCTTTCACTTTAGGCCATATTAGGTGCCTGAGGCTATTGAATATTATATGCTGAACTCCTAGTACAGAGAACAAAACAAAACAAAAAGGTTACTTTAGTTTGACTACAGTCCTTTGTGACACATTCACCAGCTATTATAATCAGACGGGCTTGCTCTCAATCAGGGGAGCTTTTCTTACACAGGGGGAATATTAGCCACTGTTTCCTAATTAAGGAACCACATGAACCTAAATCAGCAATTTAGATGGAAGAGAAGATTTGAGTCAGTAAACTATTGACACTTACAGGTTTACTTTTATTTTTATCTACACACACAAGAAGTGCAGAGATGTTTGGAGGCTTAATAGTCCAGATTCTATGGAGTTGGCACTTCCTAACTAGAGATGTGTTTAATATTTTTAACCTCCAATTCACTAACCACTTTTTAAAATTTTCAAACCAAATCACTTCATGAATTAATTGACAGTGGCCAAGAGAGAAAGAAGCTTATTGTAAGAGAGATGGGCTCATTACTTGGCATAATGAAGAATCTTGAAAAAACACTAGTGAATATTTAAGGATATTTTTTTTCGGTATAAATATTGGCCCTGATTCAGCAAGATACTTAAGCAGTTGCTAGCATATAGCAATACTTGCTGACATCAGTGGCACTACTTGCATGCTTAAAATTAGGCATGTGTCTAAGTACCTTGCAGAATCAGGGCATATACGGGAATTCTCTCTCCATTTTTCTGGAGGTCCTTTATATAGTCCAGGATCTTTCATGCCTCACACAGCCCAAATTCCTACAGGGTCTATAATGGAAGATAGTATATGGTATCATGAAAAAAAAAATCTGTTTCTAAATTACTGGGGGCCCAATCCTGTGAAATGCCCTCAACTTCCATTAAATTCAAAAGGCAATTGAGACAATACACACCAAAACTGGCTGGTTTACCTAAAAGTGTTACTTAAATAAATGTAGTTAGTTGAACTGGTGAGAGAAGTTTTGTGGATACATTTAAATCAGTATAAATCTGGCTTCTCTCTATTTAGCTTAAGTTTACTGGGAACAAGTTTAAGCTGAAAAAAGCTACTCAAACCAGAATAAGTGTATTTACAAAAGGATTTTGCAATTGTTTCATTAAATCTGTTCAAAAACTGATTTAAGTTATACCAGTGCAAGTTTTGTTCATAGACAAGACTTCATATTTCTCAGGAGATGGTCACCAGTTTCCCAGAATGCGCCCTCTATGACTGTAGGGCTGCAGAAACACAGCAAGACATCCTAGCAAGTTTTGCAGCTAACTCCAATTTATTAGTTTTACATCACTTTTAGAAAGTGTGACACTAATGTACTCACTGAACTTTTTCTTTTTTTGGTTCAGCCTTTGCTTCTAAATGAGGATTTATGTATTTGTATGAAACACTGCAGATCCATCAGTATCGCCACATTAGTTAGTACATCTGAGCAACAATTTAAAAGCAATTTCTAATGCTTGCTAATGTAGCGACACTAAACCTAAATATTAAGCAACAATTTAAATGTTACACAACATCAGGCAACAAAGTAGGAAAACCAACCTAAAACTTGGACAAAAAGATGACCTAAAAAGGATTTTTAAATATCAGGCTTGTATCCTTTTTGGCAAATTTGTGATACATAAAAGCAGCCTGAAATGAGGGGGGTTGTTTGGGGTAATTTTGGTTTATTTTGGTGTTAAAAAGTGTTTTTTTTTCTGCTTGTTTTTTATCTGAGAGTCAATATCATCAAATTTGGTTTTCCTTGGTTTTGCTGTGGGATTTATTAGCTTTTTCAAATTGTGTTTATTGTGAGCTCACCACCTTTAGTGAAGGGGTGGAGGGATTGCATCTTTAACACAGACATCCTTTACCCATAGTTTTAGTCACTGAAATACAGCAGTTGTTTACCACCACCACCAAGAGTAGCCAACAGTTTGATTAACTATCCCTTCCACTCTCATTTATTCTAAGTTGCTGTCTTGTTTCCTGATGTCATCATTTCACAAATTCTCCTACCATCAATCTTCCATGGTGACAAGGCATACATTTCATACAAGCAGAAAAACTCCACTTTGAAGAAAAATGGAGGTGTTCTTTATACAACATAAAGGGGAAAAAGGCTTCCCCCTCATTTTGCTTACCGCTATTAGACTTGATTTCCTTGTACGACACTCCACACTGCTTTGGTAGGTGATGATTCTGCAGGAGTAAATTCAGGCCTTGTTACTCCACAGTAGCTCCTACCAGGATATTTCTGTAGCTGCTTACAGAGAACAAGTGTTAAACACAGAACCAGAATGATCCTCAGGTTTGCTCTGTACTACCAACTTGTGTCAGTATAACTATATCGCGCAGCCATGTGAAAAATCCACTAACCCATAGTGTAGACATCACTAAGTCAAGGGGTGGGCTTCTCCTGTCAACTATCTACTGCCCCTCAAGGAGATGGAGTACTTAAACTGACAGGAGAAGTTCTCCCATTGGTATAGGTAGTATCTTCACTAAATGCTACAACAGTGCCACTGCAGCATTGTAAGTGTAGACAAGAGCTCAGCATCCTTCAGGCTTGGAGAGTCCTGCTTCGGAGAATGGCTAGCTATAGTGCAGCCTATAAATAGAACACTCTAGACATGTCAAGGTATTTAGAAGTTTCATGCAGGAGTTTTAGGATCTGACTAAGTAATTGACTCCAATTTAGCAGGGAGGTTAGATAGAAATAAATTAGGATTTCATAGTCACTATACAAGTGTCCCCAAAGACAAGAGTATGTCTTGAAACAGTGTGATGTAATTTACATGCATTTCAAACCAGCACTGGAAACATTTTGCAGCATGATAACGCTATTTAAGGGCCAGCTTCCACTGAAATAAGGAGATTTCTTTGAAAGGAATGCTTGTTCTACTTGAAAAGTACTTCAAATTGTAGGGTGGGATTGGCAAAAGCAGTCAACATTGGACTTACTCAGAAATCAATACGAAGACTCCAAATTATTTCACTGACAGCAGAGTTAGGCCAACACTAAATGCTTCTGGAAATCTCCTCCATAGAGGTGATCTGCAAAAACAGCATCACTGCAATAAAATTAATCAGATGTTTTTTTCCCCCTTCTTCTGTGTGCTCCAACTTAACAGCAGAACTTCAGTAGTAATAGTGGCTGTTTTCTTGGGTAAACCAAAGTCATACCATCTCATACTGGCTTTACTGATAAATCTCACTGGACTGACATCTTGTTGCCTCAAGAATGTTGGATTGTTTTTATTTGCATAGTATTTGTATTTTGGTAAAATGGTGGAAGAGCCTAAACAACAGCTAATGAGTCCTCAAAAGCTGCATTCACTGTGGAATAAGTTGTACTATTTTCAATCTGATTGCGGCCTGGTCTTGCTTTCTGAAGCCATACTTTTTATATATTTGATGTTTACCTGCCAAATAAATTACAGGTATACACCTGGGTAATAGCATCTCTAAATACATGACTTGGATCTGCCCTTCAATTATAGGTACATGCAATTTTTGCAAGTGCAAATTGCACCTGCATAAAATAGGCCATCCTTTTGAAAAAAGTTAGCCCTGTGCAATTTTAGGTTTTGCCCTCAGCATCAGCGTCACCTTGTGATTGATTCTTGTTCTAGTTAAGTTAAGTCAGGTCAAGTCATCCTATCTGAGCCATACTATGGACAGCCAGTAATTTCTGACACTATGTGGATATCACACTGTACACATTAATTGCTACCAATCAGTCAAACATTAAGAAAGCACAAATATTAAACTAAGTAATTTAAAGAAGCACTGTTTCTGTCTGAAGGCTTTAAAATTAATAAAAGCCCTGCTCACCATTGTCAGAGGGTCAGGAGAAACTCTCCATGCATCACTAATTAACACTATGTTAAGTAAGAAAGCAGAACATTTCCTTCCCTTTTGACTACTGTTGGCCTGTTGCATATATGCAGCACAGTCAACATTATATACTAAATTAAGTTGGGGAGTTTTCCTTTGAGGAGAGGGGGAGGGGGGAGGGAAGAGAGATAAGTCTCTGTTTTGTATTTTTCTTAATATTTAAATTTGCAATCCATCATATGTTCTAGTTAGCTACAGCATTTACAGATCACTGATGGATTTTTTTTTTTACTGCTGTGAGATGCAAGAGATGCTGCCTGAAATCAGCCCCTATAACCTCATGATTATCTAACTTACTCATTTGAATTCTTTCATATATAGGGGTATATAGAAAAAAAAATCTCATTAGGGAATGGTTATCAATTTTTATAAGCAATCTGCGAGAGAACAAAGTTGTGTCACTCAAATCTCCAACCCTTTGTTACAAGGAAAATATTTATAATAGAAAGAAAAATAGTAATACAAAAATCCACAGTTCTACCAGATTAAACAAGTGACACAGCAAGCAAGTCATTTGCAGACTAACAGTTTTGTATCCAAAGCCTCCTTATCTATTAACACAGCTCTGAGGGTGATCATCAAACAAATAATCAGCTTGGTCACATATTGGGAACAGCTGCAGGTTTTAAAACATTGTTCAGTTAAGTAACAGTTACCGATTTTCAGATGCTGTGTCTTTGACCTGCTGGTTCTAGAACTCTTGATACCAAGTATGGGACATTCATTCATAACAGAAACACAGCTTTGTGGAAAAAGATTTTAAAAGTTAGGTACAGTATAAGGTTCCTCAACATAACAATATATAAATATTATATACCCCTTCAAAGACGAACAGTCAAAAGGGAGGAAACTTGTTAAATAAAACAATGTACAGGACAAACATTGTTCACTTAAGTCACAATGACTGTCCTCCAAGTTTCTGAAACAATTATTTTTTCATGGAACGTTAACTATGAAGGGAGGAAATAAGGGGTAACAGTTAAAGCACAAGATAGGGAGTCAAGAGATGTGAATTTTAGTTCCTGCTCTATCGATGTGCAGTCTTAAGTGAGTCACTGCAGGACAAACATCTTAAATGCATCTTCATAAATGAACTGTGATTGTTCTGCACCTCTAAGAATCAATCCATTTGTAAATAAGTGCCAAAGTATGGACGTCTGTGCCTAACTTTGCACAAGTTCAAAAATGCTGGCGTTGAGGCTTGTCCTCTTTGCATCTCATTTCCCACCATCTGCATGTTTACCTACTCCAGAGGGTTCAAAAATGTGAGTAAAGTGCTTTGAGAGCCTCAGATGTAAGATGTTACAGAAATATAAAGTAGTTTTATTTGCTTATTTCTTTTAGATTCAACCCCCCCCCACAACTATATGCTCCAGGTGCCCCTAAAATACAACAAAATTAATGTGGAAAGCTAAATCCTAGTTTCTCTTTAGCTATCATTATATTCAGTATTATTATGTCTACTATGATCTCTCTTTTTGCAAGCTACTGTCTCTACATTTGATTATCAGGGGGTAGCCGTGTTAGTCTGTATCTACAAAAACAACAAGGAGTCTGGTGGCACCTTAAAGACTAACAGATTACATTTGATTGTTGATTTCATGGACCTACAGGTGCAGGAAACACACATCTGTCCACAATAATCAATTCCATAAACAAACAAACAAACAAAGAAAAAGTATGTTATGGGCCTGATTTTCCCATTTTCCTATGGGCCTAATTTGCTGTGCCCATGGAAGTGAAATGATGCAAGTTGAGCATGATGTGTGCTCTAGTAAGCCAATGGTTAACATGCGAGGAATGGCTGGCTCTAGCATCCGGTGACATTACGGTATCTTCTTAACCAGAATTGTAAATCTGGGCAATCAGATGTGTTTATCTAGGTTTTCAGAACACTGCCCATCTATAATGTCTAAATCTAATCTATATGTGGCAAATAATTTTTTGCAATTGGCCAAGATACTAGATTTCAAAACATACTTCATGTTTTTAGTAGCCTTCACAACCTCAATGTTGTACTGCTTATCTTGATAACCTTTTCTCCCTTCCTGCAAAATACTCTATTCCTGGAATTGTATATATAGGCTAGCTTTGCCTACAGCAATAAACCAGATGAGTCAACATTTTATTCTCTTGCCTTGCTAGACTTATTAAAAAAAAAATAATCTTAAATGAGTTTGAGTGGGCATTATTGAACCAAAATAACCAAGGGCATCCTTCAGCTGACTTTAAAAAAAAAATTCTTGAAATTTCAATACAATAATTAGCCACCTTTTATTTTATTTCATTACAAAGAGAGCAGAAGATTCCTAATTGCAGACTTCATGGAACAGATTTTTAAGTTTTGTCCTATTAAAAAGCTCGCAATGTTCTAAAGTGGGCTATTCTGGTTAGAGTAATTCAAGCACTCTAAAACTGTATATTTAATTCCAGCTCTCCATAATCCCAGGAAATCACCTCTTCATCTGTCATTTCAAGTAAATCTTTACCTGTATAACAGAAGCTTTTATATGCCCTGGTGAGTGACAGCTTTGAACTTTGAGGCCATTCTGCCACACTTCTAAATGTTTCCGCTGTCTGTGGGGCATATGTCTTTTATTTATATATTATAAATGTGGCTTTTTTCAATTCCAATAAAATGTCTTTATATATTGTATATCATTCAGCAGGTTAGGAATTCACAAAGATCGATGCTTTTTGCTGGAAACTTCTTTTGTCTTTTTTGGGGGGCACATACAAAAGGTCCATTAAATGGCAATAATTCAAATACATTTCAATTAGGAATTAGATCTGCCAGATTGTTTATAACACTGTTGATTTGAGCCATTTAAAGTGTTATTGATAAACATTTATCATCCTGAATTTTGTCATGTATTGCTCTCATGCAAGTCTTTTTTTTGTAAAGGATGTGTTATTTACATACACCTAATTCTTGTGAAGCTCTTCTTCCTTCCTTCCTTCCTTCCTTTCCATCAGGCTCATTAGTTTCATCTGGATAGATTTTAACAGAAGCAGAAAAAGTCCAGATATAACCACATGATCATGCAAATTTTTAAGTTAGTTTATTCCACATAAACTGCAATAATTGATTATTCCTTCAAGAATCAGAAACACAAGTGATATAAGTTACATTTTGGGAAATTAGTACCCTATGGATCTCTATGAAAAGGAAGTTATATTGCTAGTCACTTTAAAAGAATTGGCAAAGTTATTACCAGTCACACATTCTCGTCTGGAATAGCCAATGATAATATCTGTGGTGTAAGAGCCAGAACATTAAACCTTGATTTTACTCTCAGCTATACCATGGACTTTAAAAATCAGATGCTGGGATTGTACATTCTTAGCCTATTTGTGACAAAGAAGAAATACCTCCAAACCACACCTGCAAGATGATTTTAGAAGCTTCTTTCTCTCTCTGCAGGTATTATGTTCCACCTTTCACTATAGAGTGCGTCCCACAGTGATTGTCCTTAAAACCTCACAATTTTGACCGGATAAATAGATAAGAGTTAATGTGGTATTGGCGGTATTTTATTTAATTCCTTATTGTTACTACAGGATGGTACCTCAAATATATTACAAATACAGAAGCAACAGTATATAGTTATTTAACAGGCAAACCTTTAAGGGTGGCAGCTGTTGATCTGAAGCTAAAGGAAGGTGAGCCTGGCCTCAGCTAACGTTTTTAATTAATACATAATTGATGTTAAATAGTATAAATAACACAATGAGCAGATCCTAAGCTGGCATAAATCAACATAACTGTTGACTTCAGTGGAGATGTACTGATTTGCACCAGTTGAAAGACCTGGACCAATATTTAGCAGTTTGTTTTCCATGCTCAAGAGAATAAAGAAAGGCACTGCGACAAGAGGGAAAGACAATACAAGCATGAAGTCAAGGGCAAGGTTTAATAAAAGCACAGAGTATTCAGTCCCATTTCTAGTTCTAGACCTACCATGTGGATCACAAAGTCAAGTGCTTGAAGCATCAGCCTCTGCTCTTGGGCCTAGTTTAGAGAGACACTCCAAATTCATTTCCCCCCCCACACACACTGTGCTACATAGAAATTACATCTGCACCTAACTTGGGAAATTTAAAACAATTCTGCCACTTGAAGTACATGATGTTGTTCAACCCAATAGTGGTTTTATTTAATGAGACACCCAGAGTAAGGCCTTCAATTCATCAGTGTCCTATGGCTGCCATTGTAGCATGGATCTGATCCTTAGTCACTGAATGTCACCAAGAAAGAAGGTATTATAGGTGATGTATCTTTTTAGAGTCACTACAGTCAGTTACTAAACTGTGTTAGGGAGCAGTACACAGATGTATATAATTAATAGTGCTAAACAGATAGGAGAATTAATCTCAGTTAAAGCTGAGTAAGAGCATAAGCGTGACCTAGCATTACAATAGAAAAACTTGAGAACAAGTGAAGAATTAATAATTTGTGGCCTCTGAGAATGCAAGAGAAGACCCAACAAGGGAACCTGACAAGTGTTCCTAAATTATTGGCTATCAGGATCCCTAGGAAATTCCACTTACATTCTCTCAGTATGACACTGTGACAGGTTCAATCACAGAGATCCCCTTGGGACTGTCACCTGATGTGCCAAAATTACCTCTGAGCCCATTTTCCCTGCCAGCTTGGGACTTCCAGAACCCTGCCTTATTTAGCCAGACACGCTAGGCTGCTGCAACACAGACCCAGGTCTAGTCCACACCCCCAAAGCTGCAGGCTTTAAGTGAAAAGAGCTCTGCAGGTTACCTGACTCCAGCACCAAGACACCCAGCTCCCAATGGGATCCAAACCCCAAATAAATCTGTTTTACTCTGTATAAAGTTTATACGGGGTAAACTCATAAATTGTTCACTCTTTATAACACTGATAGAGAGATATGCACAGCTGTTTGCTCCCCCAGGTATTAATCACTTACTCTGGGTTCATTAACAAACAAAAGTGACTTTATTAAGTATAAAAAGTAGGATTTAAGTGGTGTCAAGTAATAACAGACAGAACAAAGTAAGTCACTAAACAAAATAAAGCAAAAACATACAAGTCTAAGCCTAATACATTAAGAAACTGATTACCGGTAATATCTCACCCTCAGAAATGTTCCAATAAGCTTCTTTCACAGACTAGACTCCTTCCTAGTCTGGGGCCAATCCTTTCCCTGGTACAGTCCTTGTTAATTCCAGCAGACATCTTAGGTGGTAACTAGGGGTTTTCTCATGACTGGCCACCTGGTTTGTCCTTGTCCACCCCCTTTTATAGCTTTGGCACAGGGCAGGAATCTTTTGTCTCTCTGGGTCCCCATCCCTCCTTCTAAATGGAAAAGTGCCAGATTTAAGATGGATTTCATTATCAGGTGACATGGTCACATGTCCCTGTGAGACCTCATTCTTCATTACCCACTGGCTGGCCTGCATGTACACAGGAAGGCTTGCAGTAAATAAACCATTTACAATCAATTGTCCTAGTCAATGGGAGCCATCAAGATTCTAAACCACCATTAATGGTCCACACTTTGCATAATTACAGTAGGACCTAAGAGTTAGACTTCATATTTCTAGCTTCAGATACAAGAATGATACATGCATACAAATAGGATGAACATACTCAGTAGATTATAAGCTTTGTAATGATACCTTACAAGAGACCTTTTGCATAAAGCATATTCCAGTTACATCATATTCACATTCATAAGCATATTTTCATAAAGCATATGGAGTCACAGACACCTCCCCTAAAAATCCCCCCGATTCACCTCAGACCAGAACTGTCCTTGTTGTTTGTGAAGCTGTGAGTTTTAGAAGTATTTTTCTGAAGTGAAGTATGATTCGAAGCTTGTTTTCAATTTAATTACATGCACAACTACTACCCTGACTATAATAGTGTGAACACTCCAAACTGGCACAAGAGCACAGCTATGGTACCAATGGCATGGAAAATTAGCTTAGTGCAGCTGTTCAATATCCAGCAAGCCTGTCAGTAGAACAAGGAGGATAAACCCACACCCCGCTTTTTGCCCTGAGGTGGCAATGACATTTAGGCAAGCCAGGAAGAGGCAGCTTGTGAAATGCTGTCTGATCAGGGAGAGGAACTTGGAATTTACTAAATTAACACTTATTTTCCATCTGTTAAGTTCAAGATGGAAAAATAAATGGTACATTGTTATGTATATCCCTTACTAAGAAGGCTAATATCTGTTTGTGGATTTGGATGCTATTTTTTAAAAAATAGTATGTCTACCAGGTGTATTCCATAGTTTGGAGTGCCTCACCTCCACAAGAGGAAAACATTTTCAACCTTTCAATTTATATTGAGTGTGTAAGAGTTATTTTTGTTTGCTTATGGTGCAATTGTAATCCATGATTATGTTTTGAGTGCTAGGTCGAGGTCATTGGCACAGTGGGTCCTCCTGTATAGTCTCCTTTCTGTTGAATAATGGAACCATAAGGTTAGAAGGTGCTGCAAGGGTCATCTAGTCTAACCCCCTTCTGCAATGCAAGATTTGTTGGGTCTAAAGTATCCCAACTACACCCTGATGAAACACACTGCTGCACTAAACTTCACCCATTTTGTATTTGACAGGTATACAATTACTAACAGTTAGCTTCAACTATGACCCACTTTTCATGACATTTCTTCAAAATTGTGACATTGGAAAAAGTTATCAAATGATTCCTTCAGTTTGATGATTTTTAAATGGGACACTTCTCTCGTGATATATTTTGATGGAATACTATCATCAGACTTGAAACCAGCTAGTTGTCACATGACTAGCTATAACCACGAATTCCGAATGGTTACTTTCATCCTCCCTTCTTTTTCCCCTTCTATCATCAGTTACACTCACTTGTCACCACGTGCCTTTATTTGACTGTAAGCACTTTGGTGCACAGATTAAAAGACAGTTTCTTCTCCACTGTGCTATGGGACTGATTCTGTGCTTCATTAAATAGAAATATCTGGATTTGAGGTGTATATTATATACTCCTTAAATGCCATTTATCTTTACATTTAAAGAAACTAACATCTTCATCATGCCCCTGATTATTTATTAGAACTTCCCATTGAGTTTAGTGGGGGCCTCTTAAAAATGTCTGACAATATACAGCCTAAGGTGTGTACTCTGTGCTATAGCTAGGCAGTGGACATCCAGGTATGATGTATGTACACATTCAATTTTACGCAGAAAAAAAATAAAAGGTGTGGTCTCAGGCTGGACCAAGAATGACTATTGGGCTATTCACTGATTCACGGATAGACATGAATGGATAAATTTGTTAATAAAGAGAAGACTGGGATGGACACATTCAATAAACATTTTCATTTTCTATCCGTGCTGTAAATGTTTCCATAAGGCCAATCTAAAAGTGTGGAAAGTTTTAGTTAGTAATTTCTCCCTGTGCCTTGTAATTACCTCGCTGGTTATTACCTTAGAGGTTAATAGACAAGCAGCATGATAGCAGGGTAATAGATCCTGAATGTCCATAGCAACTAATATAGCTAATTCTCTAAGGGCTCCGAGTGAATGTTTAGTACCTTCACCAAACTCAAAACAGATGGATTATCAGTAGGTGCTTAAGTACATAAATGACCACAGGATAAGACTTAATTTTACTGCATGGACTAAAAAAACCCCCTAATCCTTATATTTTAGTACATGCACCAGATCGTGTCCCCGTTGAGTGAGGGTAATGGAAGGTAGAAGGAAGAAACATTAAGAAAAAACATGTTAATGTTTTTAATGATGCCTCATCACATTAATCAAACACATTACTGTATCTTATCAATGAAGCACTTATCTACCTCTCCCCCTAGCAAGCTTGTCCGCATCCCGCACATGTTAAAATAATTTACTGTAAATTGTAATCTCCTCAGCACATAGTCTTCATATTGTTATTTGCCTGTAGAATGCCATGCACAATTATGATGTTGAATGAATAATCAATAATGGAATTGCTGGCTGTTGCTGCCATTGAAAGCTTTTGCTTGGACCTGTGGTGTTATCCTTGAGCTTTTTGGGGTCCAGCAGCTTAGCTTTACAATTGTATTGTACACAAAGAGAAGTTTCAAAAAGTTGTCAGTTATCTTGACATTCTTCCAGATGGTCTCTCAGTTGATATTCCAGTCAATTAACTGGAGAGCTGGTTCAATACACCCCATTTGTGTCTGATGCTGGACTGTCTTCAACTGTCAATTGAGATAGTTACAGCCTTGGCCCACAAAGTAAGAAAGGAGCTCAAATACAATTAGAAGCTCTGCTAGGTGTGAGGTAGCAGGAGAGCTTCTACCTCTTCGAAAGAACAAACTTAGTAATAAGAACTGAAATTGTAGAATAGCACTATTTCTTCATGTGGGGGCTGAGAAGTTGTCCTGTGGATAATTCTCACATTATTACATACAGTATGTCTATATGCCTTTATTGATACAGATATTGTGCCATACTAATGCTTGGTTGCTTCAGCTGGTCTTAAGCATGGAACTGTGAATAATATTTGATCTAGTAATTTTCAGTTCTTCAGATTGATGCAGTCTTGATGCATTCAGGGTAATGTTTAAGGCATGAGAAATTTGAATAAGAATACATATACACTTCCCTCCCCTGGTTCCACCAAAGGAAAGGTTGTCTCTGACCCTTGAGCAAGGGGCAGCATGTAATTGGCATCTGTATGGCCCCAGGAGCAGACCAGAAACCACATTGTGACTGAGTCACAACCTGTTCCCTCCTTGCGGGGTGGGGCAAATTCTGTTCACTATTACAAAAACTAAAACAGAACTTTGGACCACTTTTCCACAATCTCATTAAAGTTTTAGAGCTAGAAATATTTTGACAGAACACAATAGTCTGGAGAGGGATGAAGCCAGTCAGATACTTCATTATTGCCGCTACTCTTATCCAAAGCATCCTGCATGACAAAAGGCATCTATTGCTTTTATTGTATTGGGTACAGTAGTTCTGTCACTCATAGATCACTACCTTTTTTGTATATTTTTTTTTTAGGTGGATAGTATCATTTATTTTCATCAAGCCTAAGCTGGCTTCAAGGCAATAGTTTAAAACTCAGTACTATTGAATAACTATTTAAAACTTCCAGTTCTTGTTATACTTTTTCACTGTATTTGTTCAACTTCAAATTATAAATGTGACTTAATAGTACAGTAATATAGTGGGCTGGAGCTTGTAAGAATTATCTCCATTAATCAGCTGTATTATTTATAGGGTATTGGCAATATATAGATCTTAGTATTAAAATATCAAATCTAATACAATAACATGGCAAAATGCAATTAGCAAAGCAGTTTGCTAGTATAATCATTGCCATGGGCCCTAATTAACATGGAAATTAATTTAATAACCTGGTAGAAGAGACTGTAATCATGTAAATCACTATTTGCCTTAAGACATGGCTTCTTGAAGATGATCATAATAAACCTTTTAAAACAATTTCTTGCTATTTGCATATATCTGGATGATTCATACAAATATCAATGAAATACTTTGTGATAGATGGCAAATACTTTGAATGATAAAGAAACTATAGGTTTGCTAGCTATTTCCATAAACATTGTGTGGTGAGAAAAAGCTAAAGTAAGGGAAAGGACAACAGGTCTGCAAAAATGGCTTTATATGGTACACATTAATGGGTTTCTATTATCTACATTGAGATCTTTTATGGACCATATGCAAATTCCATAATGAATAATGTATTCAGCCCTGATCGGAACAGAGATTAATTTTCAATTACTGTAGGCTGTTCAGACTAATACCATTATTTTAGATCATGTAAACATTAAATGTTCTTGATTTTTAGTTACCAGTCACTTGTAGAAATAGGCTAAAACAAACAGAAAAAAAGAATTCAACCTGCATCATTATTCTTATTGAGTCAATGTTTCTGTGTTTTTTTCTTTTGGCATTATTACAGTAGTAGAAAACAGTGAGGGTGCTTCCCCAAACCAGGATTTGGGTATTTCTTCTAGGAGAAGAACATAACACCTAGGAGACCTACTGGTGAACCGGGGCCCAACTGTGCTAGGTGCTGTCATTCTGTCTATGTATCTCAGCAGAGACATATATACTTGGAAAGATCTTTACCAAATGTGGAGGAAATCGGGAAGGTAAATAGCGGTCTAAAGGTGGACATAACTTAAGTTTCTGGTAAAGATTCAGAAAATATTTTCAAAAAAAGTCTTATCCAAACCAGCCCATCCATTCTCATGTATTGCATTAAAAACACCTTATTTTTATGTAATGTTTCCATTTTAACCATTCAGAAGTCAGGAAATGAAAAGGTGAAGGATCTTATCGTAATAGTCATTTGTTTACGCTGCTCATCCTGTATATTTTGTGGTATGTAATCAACTGCTTAAGCTGTCAAATATAAAACTACTTAAAAAAAAAAAGAAGATACTATGTATGACTGAAGGGGCTGTATTAGTGAGAGAGGAGAAATTGACAAAGGACTGCTCTCTCCTTACACCCCTATGCTGCAAGTCACCCAAGGGGTGATCGTGAAAGGACAGGGAAGTGGCGAGAGCAATAGTTCCTTCCTCACTAACTTGCAGGCCTGGTTGGGTGCATAGGAGGTGGGGGGTGGAGCAACTGTACTATCTTCCCAGAGGGTAGTACAGCTCTCCAATGCTCCCAGGTTATGATCCAACCCCCTTTAAGTCAGTGGAAACGTTGCTGTTAAATGCCATAAGCTCTGAATCAGGTCCCCAGTGAGGGCAGTATGTTAGTCATGGCCCTTTATGCTACATTAATGCAAGTATTGGTATCTGATTTCCCTGTGGTTGTTTTAAAAGAAAAAAAAGAAGTCCACCTCATATTAAAACTATTTTAGTTTTTCAAATACATTATAAGTTCTGCGCTGCTTATTCACCTATGATGCAATCTTTCTATTTAAATTTTAGTTTTGATAACATTTTAATATATTCCTAGAAATAATATTATAATAGGAAAGTAAGACATTTTCTACTGAATTTGTGCAAAAGTTTTTTCACGCACTTTTCCCTGAGTTCATATTAGAATCTCAGAAGCCCAAACACCAGGCAAATTTTCATAGGAAAAGAATTCTCTTTTTAATTGATATGTGCAAGAGAGAATCTAAAAATCAGGCTATGTGAAAAGGCATATAATTTTTCACACATTTAAAACTAAGAAGTTAATCACTCATCTTTGTGCAGAGTTGACACAAATAAACTGTAGCCCAAACTGAGAATATCTGAAGAAGTATCAAGATGGAGGAAAATAGGAGTTTTTAAAGAGAGCCCCAACGTAGCTAGTGGTAGCATTTTTACCAGGTAAATGCTGTACTGCCTTCTTAAGAGTTCACTTGCATATGAACCTGAACTCACAGGAAGCGTGACTCAGGGACACTCTATTCAAGCAGTAGGTCTGGCTTTCATAAAATAAGAGTCACACATGCTTTCGCCCACAGCTGAGAGTAGAAACAAATGTCCTTCACTGAGCTAGGAAAGGATGTGCACCAAAATATTCCAAACACAAACCCCCAAGTTGAAATTTAGGTTCCCCAGCCAGGACTTTTCAGCCTACAGACTTCCAGTGTTTAGCTCCAGCATTAGGGTGCAGGAGGCCTACAGCTTCCAACTTCACTATTGCATACCACCCCCATAAGGAAAGCTGCTTTTTCTAACCCTGCTCTGTATGAAGCCAGCCTCTGCTTTCCTTAGCAAGCCTTACTTTAGGGCATGTCTACACTACAAAATTAGGTCGAATTTATAGAAGCCGGCTTTATAGATATCGGTTTTATACAGTTGATTGTGTGTGTCTCCACATAAAATGCTCTAAGTGCATGAAGTCGGCGGACCGCGTCCACAGTACCGAGGCTAGCGTCGACTTCCAGAGCGTTGCACTGTGGGTAGCTATCCCACAGTTCCCGCAGTCTCCGCCGCCCATTGGAATTCTGGGTTGAGATCCCAATGCCTGATGATGCAAAACAGTGTCGCGGGGGGTTCTGGGTACATGTCGTCAGGCCCCTCCCCCTCCGTCAGAGCAACGGCAGACAATCGATTCGCGCCTTTTTACCTGGATTACCTGTGCAGACAACATACCACGGCAAGCATGGAGCCTGCTCAGCTCACCGTCACCATATGTCATCTGGGTGCCGGCAGACGTGGTACTGCATTGCTACACAGCAGCAGCTAATTGCCTTTTGGCAGTAGATGGTGCAGTATGACTGGTAGCCTTCATCGGCTATCTGGGTGCTGGCAGACGTGGGGCTGCATTGCTACACAGCAGCAGCCCCTCGCCTTTTGGCAGTAGATGGTGTATTACGACTGGTATCCGTCATCGTCATACTCCAGTTCGATCAGAGGCACCTGGGCAGACATGCTTTGTCTCCTGGAGACTCAGTCCTGCCGGCAGTCCTATTGAACCGTCTTGATGATGATGGCTAGCAGTCATAGTACAGTATCTTCTGCCAAGCACCCAGAAGATGCCGAGGGCTATCAGTCATGCTGCACCGTCTGCTGCCAGCTTAAGATGTAAAAAATAGATGGACCAGATTTGTTCTGTATTCATTTGCTTCCCCCTCCCCCCCCGTGAAATCAACGGCCTGCTAAACCCAGGGTTTTGAGTTCAATCTTTGGGGGGGCCATTCTGTGTGACAGTTGTTTAGGTTTCTCCCTGATGCACAGCCACCTTTGTTGATTTTAATTCCCTGTACCTGTACGCCATGTCGTCAGTCATCCCTCCCTCCCTCCGTCAGTTTCACGCCTTTTTTCAGACCAGACGCCATAGCACTGGGATCATGGAGCCCGCTCAGATCACCGCGGCAATTATGAGCACTATGAACACCACGCGCATTGTCCTGGAGTATATGCAGAGCCAGGACATGCCAAAGCAAAACCAGGACCAGCCGAGGAGGCGATTGCAGCGCGGCGACGAGAGTGATGAGGAAATTGACATGGACATAGACCTCTCACAAAGTACGGGCCCCAGCAATGTGCAAATCATGGTGTTACTGGGGCAGGTTCATGCCGTGGACCGCCGATTCTGGGCCCGGGAAACAAGCACAGAGTGGTGGGACCGCATCGTGTTGCAGGTGTGGGACGATTCCCAGTGGCTGCAAAACTTTCGCATGCGTAAGGGCACTTTCATGGAACTTTGTGACTTGCTTTCCCCTGCCCTGAAGCGCCAGAATACCAGGATGAGAGCAGCCCTTACAGTTGAGAAGTGAGTGGCGATAGCCCTGTGGAAGCTTGCAACTCCAGACAGCTACCGGTCAGTCGGGAATCAATTTGGAGTGGGCAAATCTACTGTGGGGGCTGCTGTGATCCAAGTTGCCAGGGCAATCAAAGACCTGGTGATATCAAGGGTAGTGACTCTGGGAAACATGCAGGTCATAGTGATTGGCTTTGCTGCAATGGGATTCCCAAACTGTGGTGGGGCGATAGACGGAACCCATATCCCTATCTTGTCACCGGAGCACCAAGCCACCGAGTACATAAACCGCAAGGGGTACTTTTCAATGCTGCTGCAAGCCCTGGTGGATCACAAGGGATGTTTCACCAACATCAACATGGGATGGCCGGGAAAGGTACATGATGCTCGCATCTTCAGGCACTCTGGTCTGTTTCGAAAGCTGAAGGAAGGGACTTTCTTCCCGGACCAGAAAATAACCGTTGGGGATGTTGAAATGCCTATCGTTATCCTTGGGGACCCAGCCTACCCCTTAATGCCCTGGCTCATGAAGCCGTACACAGGCAGCCTGGACAGTAGTCAGGACCTGTTCAACTATAGGCTGAGCAAGTGCCGAATGGTGGTGGAATGTGCATTTGGACATTTAAAAGTGCGCTGGCACAGCTTACTGACTCGGATAGACCTCAGCGAAACCAATATCCCCATTGTTATTGCTGCTTGCTGTGCGCTCCACAATATCTGTGAGAGTAAGGGGGAGACATTTATGGCGGGATGGTAGGTTGAGGCAAATTGCCTGGCCGCTGATTACGTGCAGCCAGACACCAGGGTGGTTAGAAGAGTACAGCAGGGTGCGGTGTGCATCAGAGAAGCTTTGAAAACCAGTTTTGTGACTGGCCAGGCTACGGTGTGAAACTTCTGTTTGTTTCTCCTTGATGAATCCTCCGCCCCCGGTTCACTCTACTTCCCTGTAAACCAACCACCCCACCCTCCCCTCCCCCCTTCGAGCACCGCTTGCAGAGGCAATAAAGTCATTGTTACTTCTCATTCATGCATTCTTTATTAATTCATCACACAACTAGGGGGATAATTGCCAAGGTAGCCCGGGATGGGTGGGGGAGGAGGGAAGGAAAAGGACACACTGCAGTTTAAAACTTTAACACTTATTGAAGGCCAGCCTTCTGATGCTCGGGCAATCATCTGGGGTGGAGTGACTGGGTGGCCGGAGGTCCCCCCACCGTGTTCTTGGGTGTCTGGGTGAGGAGGCAATGGGACTTGGGGACGAGGGCTGTTGGTTACACAGGAGCCGTAACGGCGGTCTCTGCTCCTGCTGCCTTTCCTGCAGCTCAACCATACGCTGGAGCATATCAGTTTGATGCTCCAGCAGCTGGAGCATCGACTCTTGCCTTCTGTCTGCAAGCTGACACCACCTATCATCTCCAGCCCGCCACTTGCTCTGTTCAGCCCGCGATTCATCCCGCCACCTCTCCTCTCGTTCATATTGTGCTTTTTTGCACTCTGACATTGACTGCCTCCACGCATTCTGCTGTGCTCTTTCAGCATGGGAGGACATCTGGAGCTCCGTGAACATATCATCCCGAGTCCGCCGTTTTCTCCTTCTAATCTTCGCTAGCCTCTGCGAAGGAGAAACATTTGCAGCTGGTGGAGGAGAAGGGAGAGGTGGTTAAAAAGACATATTTTAGAGAACAATGGGTACACTCTTTCACGTTAAATTTTGCTGTTCACATTACACAGCACATGTGCTTTCGTTACAAGGTCGCATTTTTCCTCTTATATTGAGGGCCTGCCGGTTTGGTGTGAGAGATCACTCACGCAGTGCCAGACAACAGAATTCGGCTTGCAGGCAGCCATGGTAAGCCACAGTCTTTTGGCTTTTTTAACCTTCATAACATGTGGGAATGGTTTCAAACAGGACCCATACCAAGGACCCATTGGGTTGGCCATTTAAAATGGGTTTGCAATGTAAAAGGAGGGGCTGGGGTTTCCGGGTTAACATGCAGCACAAACCCAACTACCCCCCCGCCCCACACACACCCAATTCTCTGGGATGATCACTTCACCCCTCCCCCCCACCGCGTGGCTAACAGCGGGGAACATTTCTGTTCAGCAGAGCAGGAACGGGCACCTCTGAATGTCCCCTTAATAATATCACCCCATTTCAACCAGGTGACTGTGAATGATATCACTCTCCTGAGGATAACAAAGAGAGATAAGGAATGGATGTTGTCTGCATGCCAGCAAACACCGGGACCATACGCTGCCATGCTTTGTTATGCAATGATTCCAGACTATGTGCTACTGGCCTGGCGTGGTAAAGTGTCCTACCATGGCGGACGGGATAAGGCAGCCCTCCCCAGAAACCTTTTGCAAAGGCTTTGGGAGTACATGAAGGAGAGCTTTCTGGAGATGTCCCTGGAGGATTTCCGCTCCATCCCCATACACGTTAACAGACTTTTCCAGTAGCTGTACTGGCCGCGATTGCCAGGGCAAATTAATCATTAATCATTAAACACGCTTGTTTTTAAACCATGTGTAATATTTACAAAGGTACACTCACCAGAGGTCCCTTGTGTGCCCTCAGGGTCTGGGAGCACGCCTTGGGTGAGTTCGGGGGTTACTGGTTCCAGGTCCAGGGTGATAAACATATCCTGGCTGTTGGGGAAACTGGTTTCTCCACTTCCTTGCTGTGAGCTATCTTCATTGTCTTCATCATCATCATCTTCCGCGTACCCCGAACCCGCTTCCCTGTTGCGTGTTTCTCCATTGACGGAGTCAAAGCAGACGGTTGGGGTAGTGGTGGCTGCACCCCCTAGCATGGCATGCAGCTCCGCGTAGAAGCGGCATGTTTGTGGCTCTGCCCCAGACCTTCCATTTGCCTCTCTGGCTTTGTGGTAGGCTTGCCTTAGCTCCTTAATTTTCACGCGGCACTGCTGTGCGTCCCTGTTATGGCCTCTGTCCTTCATGGCCTTTGAGACTTTTTCTAATATTTTGCCATTTCGTTTACTGCTACGGAGTTCAGCTAGCACTGATTCGTCTCCCCATATGGCGAGCAGATCCCATACCTCCCGTTCTGTCCATGCTGGAGCCCTTTTGCGATCCTGGGACTCCATCATGGTTACCTGTGCTGATGAGCTCTGCGTGGTCACCTGTGCTCTCCACGCTGGGCAAACAGGAAATGAAATTCAAAAGTTCGCGGGGCTTTTCCTGTCTACCTGGTCAGTGCATTTGAGTTGAGACTGCTGTCCAGAGCGGTCACAATGAAGCACTGTGGGATAGCTCCCGGAGGCCAATAACGTCAAATTCCATCCACACTACCCCAAATCCGACCCGCAAAGGCTGATTTTAGCGCCAATCCCCTCGTCGGAGGTGGAGTAAAGAAACCGGTTTAAAGGGCCCTTTAAGTCGAAAGAAAGGGCTTCGTCGTGTGGACATGTCCAGGCTTAATTCGATTTAACGCTGCTAAAGTCGACCTAAACTCGTAGTGTAGACCAGGCCTGAGTCTTTCAGAATTAAACCAGGACAATTAGCCTCAGTCTTTTCTGATCAATTGATAAAGCAACCTAATTGATTCCCAGGTGTCAGGGCTCTGGTGCTCATTTGATTCCCAAATTCCAGGGAGAAAGGAACTCAGACAGAAAAGTACTGCAGTATAGACAGACATAAAGCAACAGTGAGGAAGACAATCATTCATTCTCTTCAGTATCACTTTTACTTGCTTAATCATACCACGTATAACACTGAGCTCTATAAACTACAGAAACCTCCCCTACAAAGTGCCACCCTGTCACAAGGCAGTTAGGGTGGGATCCACAATGGTGTTTAAGTCCCATTTTTAGGCACCATTATGATGCACAATACTCCTGCTTGGCCACCTCAAAACCCTGTTAGTGCCTAAACTCACCAGGCACCTATGTTTCTGCCTTTCAGTGTGCATTCTGCTGTCAGGCTGCTGGGTGCCTGTCTCCCACCTAAGTCCTAGAGGAATTCATGAACCAGGGCAAAAAGTAGGTGTTCAGCTGATTAAGTTGGTGTGTGGGGCCTGATCTGGTGGACATGCTCAGTGTCTGCCTAACTCAACATAAAACAGATGGGGAAGGGTGAGAGAAAAATCTCTCTTATAACCAAATCCACCACCTGCCTGCTGAGGAGAATGGATTTGAACAGGGATCTGCCACTTCTCAGGTGAGTGCCAGAGAAAAAGTTGGAATGGCACTATAGCCTAGTGGTTAGGGCCTCATCCCTCCTCCTCTTCCCTCCTGTGGTTTTGTGTGGAGTTAAGCAGCATCTGATCAGGCCCGGCATGTGACCTAGGCAGACAAACACCTATCTTCCTCTGGTTCATGAATCACAAGCAGAGATAGGCACCTCCTTGCAGTCCAGACTTAGGCCCTGAACTCCAAGAGAGGGGCCAGCTTAGCGCATACCCCTCTTATCAGCATCTCCTATGGGCTAGATCAGGCAGCTCCCCACCTAATTTGCTGGCTCTCTGGATCCCATTCTAAGGCACATATCTCTGCCCATGCATTGTATAGGCATCTAACTCAGGCTTTGTGGATCACAGTGTGGTTTCTCTGAATTTCAAGGTGCCTAAAAGTTAGGTGCTGTGACTCTCTGCATCACAACACCTAAGTCCCTTTTGTGGATGGAGATTTCATTTAAAACAAAAAAACAATAACCCTGTTTCTGTAACCTTTCCGCCCTCTCTTTTTGTTTGTTTGTTTTTGCTAAATATTCTAGAAAAAGCAAACCAATTGCTATGTTTGAAAAACAAACAAGCAGCTGGGTTCCAGCTCTACACCAAAAGGGTGGAATGGACCAAAAGATTGTACCCAGGTACACTCTTTAGGTAAAATAAATCAATTGAACATTCGGTGTATCCCAAGGAATCATCTCTCTAACTCTATTCAAAATCTCTAGCCCGGCCCACAGCATTCAAAGTGACAACCGTGGCAGGAAATTGATTGCATTTGGGATAATGACCAACAAATGATTGTTTTACAGGCAAAGGCCAAAAAAGCAAAGGCCAGCTCTGTTTGCTATCTGAAACCTGCAAGCATGGCAAAACTCAAGAATCAGCTATTTCAAATAAAAATAACACATTTTTAGAAGTTCTTTTTTAAATATCACAATCAATTTCTAACAAGCTGTGTCCTAAAACTGAACTTGATGTATTATTTGGCATGTAATAATTCACAATGACAAAGCAAGAAGCAAAGTAACTTGTTGATTTGTGTGTGCCAAGTCACAGGTTTAAGTCAAAGATTAAACAAAAGGGCTGGTTTTGCTGCCTGTTCACAAATAATTTTAACTGTCAGTGTTTAGTTTGGATTTATTTCCTAGAATGAATGGAGAGAGACAGAGACATGTTGGAACTACTAAAAATGTCAGTCAGTGTGTATTCAGCTAACTTTTTGGTTGCTGTTTCATTTATACTTTTCAAACAGCCACCATCCAACAAACCTATGACCACACATTTACTCAACAGCCAGACATATTCACATTGGCCAAATGCTGTCATGACTGTGTGTGCACAGTTCCCATTGAATCAATTGTAGCTATGTGTATGCCCCAAAAGCAGAATTTGGCTCCACACATTTGAAATAATTACCATTCAAAGCTGCTGTTGTTGCAGACAAACATAGTCACCACTGAAATGTTAGAATTATCTTTCAGCTTATACTTCTCCCCTACACACAAGATAAGTAACAGCATGGATTTGTCAAGAACAAATATCGTCAAACCAACCTAATAGCTTTCTTTGACAGGGTAACAAGCCTGGGAGGAAATGGTAGTTGTGATATATCTTGACTTTGGTAAGGCTTTTGATACTGTCTTGCATGACCTTCTCATAAACAAACTAGGGAAATACAACCTAGATGGAGCTATTATAAGGTGGGTGAATAACTGGTTGGAAAACCATTCCCAGAGAGTAATCATCAGTGGTTCACAATCAAGCTAGAGAGGCATGTTAAGGGGGTCCTGCAGGTTTCAGTTCTGGGTCCAGTTCTGTTCAATATGTTTATCAATGTTTTAGATAATGGCATACAGAGCACACTTATAAAGTTTGCGGACGATACCAAGCTGGAAGGGGTTGCCAGTGCTTTGAAGGGTAGGATTAAAATTCAAAATAATCTGGACAAACTGGAGAAATGGTCTGAAGTAAATAGGATGAAATTCAATGATGACAAATACAAAGTACTCCACTTAGGAAGGAACAATCAGTTGCACACATACAAAATGGGAAATGACTGCCTAGGAAGGAGTACTGCAGAAAGGGATCTGGAGGTCATAGTGGACCACAAACTAAATATGAGTCAACAGTGTAACACTGTTGCAAAAAAAGCAAACACCATTCTGGAATATATTAGCAGGAACGTTGTAAGCAAGATACTAGAAGTAATTCTTCTGCTCTACTCCGCGCTGATTAGCCTCAACTGGAGTATTGTGTCGAGGTCGGGGCACCACATTTCAGGAAAGATGTGGACAAATTGGAGAAAGTCCAGAGAAGAGCAACAGAAATGATTAAAGGTCTATAAAACATGACATATGAGGGAAGATTGGAAAAACTGGGTTTGTTTAGTCTGGAGGAGAGAAGACTGAGGGGGACCATGATAACAGTTTTCAAATATACAAAAGGTTGTTACAAGGAGGAAGGAGAAAAATTGTTCCCTTTAATCTCTGAGGATAGGAGGAAAAGCAATGGGCTTAAATTGCAGCAAGGGCAGCTTAGGTTGGACATTAGGAAAAACTTCCTAACCATCTGGCTGATTAAGCACTGGACTAAGTTGCCTAGGGAAGTTGTGGCATCTCTGTCACTGGAGAATTTCAAGAGCAGGTTAGACAAACACCTGACAGGGATGGTTTAGATCAGTGGTCGACGGGTCGATCCTAGAGGATCTCCCAGTTGATCGTGATCTAAGACCAGGCAGTGTTACTGCCGCTAAGGCTGACTCCCTGCCTACCCCGGCTCCACGCTGCTCCTGGAAGTGGCCAGCACAGCCCAGCGAACCCGGGGGCAGGGGTCTCTCTCCACGTGCTGCTCCTGCCTGCAAGCATCGCCCCCGCAGCTCCCATTGGCTGTGAGAGCTGTGGGTGTGGTGCTTGCAGGCAAGAACCGCACGCGGAGAGAGACCCCTGCTCCCCACGCTGTGTCGGCCCATTCTGGGAGTGGTGTGGGGTCGGGGTAGGCAGGAAGCCTGCCTTAGCCTTGCTGCGCCCGCCGCTGACCGGGAGTCGCTGGAGGTAAGTGCTGCCCGGCAGGAGGCTGCACCCCAACCCCCATCACTGTGCCCCCTCCTGAAGCCAGCACCCCATACCCCCTTCTGCACGACAAACCCCCTCCTGCACTCCAAGCCCCACCATGAGCCCCCTCCCCAAACCCCCTCCTGCACCCCAACCCACAGCCCTGAGCCCCCTCCCAGAGCCAGCACCCCATACTTCCTCCTGCACCCTGAACCCCCTCCTGCACCCCAAGTGCCAGCCCTGACCCCCCTCCCAGAGCCAGCACCCTGCACCCCCCCGCTCCTCAACACTGTGGCCCAGCCCAGAGCCCCCTCCTGCACCCAAACTCCCTCCTAGAGCTTGCACCCCTCACCCCCTCCTGCACCCCAACCCCCTGTCCCAGACTCAAGCCAGAGACCCAGCCTAGAGTCTGCACCTCCTGCTGAACCTCCACCCCCTATTCCAGCCCGGTGAAAGTGAGTGAGGGTGAGGGAGAGCGATTGATGGGGGGCGGATGGAGTGAGCAGGGTGGGACTTTGGGGAAGGGGCGGGGCCTCGGGGAAGGGGCGGGGTAGATCCTGGGTTGCCCTTAGATTCAAAATGTGATCTTGGGTGTAAAAAGGTTGGAGACCTCTGGTTTAGATAATACTTAGTCCTGCCTTGAGTGCAGGGGACTGGACTAGATGACTTCTCAAGGTCCCTTCCAGTCCTACGATTCTATGAACGGGAGGGAGGCGGAACAGAGCTGGGCTAAAAGGTTTTGTTAAAAATAGAAATAAAGAAAGCATTAAGTACTGGGTTGGAGAGAGTGGGAAGTACTTGAATGATAAAAGGTTACAATCCCATCAACATTATTGCTGTGAATAGTGAAAGTTGCATATGGGATTATAGATTAAATAATTATTTTGATTACCTCTGAGATCATAAGGGAAAGAGTTGAACTTTGTAAAAAAGGATAACTTGGAGTAAGGTGAAATAGTTCAAAGAACTTCCAGAAAATCTACAAAAAAGGTATCATTCAAGTAATATAGTTACCTGAACAGCCAACTTGCGCATATTTTGCAAGTTAAAAAGCACGTGCTTGATTCTGCTGGAACATATTACTGATCAAGTTCTCACAAGAGTTACTAAATGAAAAAAAATAATTAAAAGTATTGAATTGGGAAAAAAAAAATTTTTTAAAATCTCTCTGCAAATTCAGCGCTGGATTTTCTGAACTGCCCATGTGGAAAACTAGGAAGATAGAAATGGAACAGGAAGGCAGGGGAACAGCATGAGGGAAGGGAAGAAATAATGTGAGCATAAGAGCATCAAAGGCATGGGGATGAGACACCAGTGGAGATGGAGCATAAAAACAAAAAAGGAAGGGCAGGACGAGAGAGGATAAAAATAGAAAACACACACACACAAATATACTGGGGGGGGGGATGTGGAAGACAGCAAGGAATAATAAAAAAAGAAGAACACAGGACAGGACAGAAGTGGGGGAAAGAGAGAGGGAGAGAAAGTAGACAGAAATAAAGGAAAGATAGGACAATCCTTCTGTAACATGGTGCAAGCAGACATAGAAAAAAGAGGTTGAAAGGGATCACCCACAAAACCATCACAAAAGGGAGCTCAGAAGAAATTTGTTGGGAACCACACACAAAGGATGGTTTTGGGATTACAGCCCTGGACTGGGATTCAGGGGTTGCAATTTTGGGTAATTTATTTAGGCCTGCATTTTTAAAAGTGTGGTGGCACTTATCATTGCAACACCTAACTGATTTAGGAGCTTAAATATAATTAAAAATCTAGGTCTAAATCTCTTCTCAGGTCCCAATCTGCAAAATGGGGATAATAGTCATTCTTTCCCCCTAATTATTTTATGTCTTATGTGCTTAGATTGTAAGATATTTGTGGCAGGGACTCTCAGTATGTGTATGTACAGGACCCAGCACAATGGGGCCCCAATGTCAGTTGGGGACTCTAGGTGCTACTGTAATACAAATAAATAATAATGCGCATGCACACACACACAGTTTACATATTCACATTTTCAAATTTGGGTACCCAAATCCAAAGCACCTAAATCCTTATGTAGATACCTGAATAGGTAGCCTGATTTAAAGCTCTTTGGGGGCAGGGACCATCTTTTTGTTCTGTGTTTGTACAGAGCCTAGCACAATGGGATCCTGGTCCATGACTAGGGCTCCTAGTTGCTACAGTAATACACATAATTTTCATGGTGTTGAACATGTGCAATTCCCACTGAAGTTAATGGGAGCTGCAGATGTTCAGAGACTACTGATTGAGGTGCCTAAATGTGAATTTCAGTGCCTACACTCTTTGAACATTTTAAAACATAGAATGTATATCCATATGTATGTATAGCCATGTGAACCAGATCCTAGGGAAGATTCTGGTTGTAAGATTGGCCTCACAGCTCCTGAAAAAGTCAACCCAGCACAACGGAGATCCTTAGGTTGTGCAATAGCTTGTACACTATTCCTGCTTCTGTTTTAGGGTGGGACCAGAGGAAAGAGGTGTGGCTGGGATTTCTTGAATGCCATTTTGGCTCTCTGGGACTGTTAGGATCAGTAAGTAAAACAGTCTTCATACTGTTCAAATTTACATTGTGAGACTGGCTCTACATACAGCAGCAGGGGTGTGCCATGACAAACATGAGGCCTCCACTGCAAAATCACCTTGCATAACGTGTTATGCTTGCCCTTCAACTACAGGTGAGGACCTGGATTGAACATAGAAAATACCAATATACCAAAATTCTGCAGTTTTCCAAATCTCTATACCAAGAAAGAATAATAGGGTTCAAGTCAAGTAGGTAAAGGAGGTTTAGGATGTATCCTCAGAGTTGAATGAACTGAATATAAACTAGTGCTAAGAAGAGTGAACTCTAGTCTCGACTTTTGGATTCTGGCTCCTCCATCATAATAATTGCATGACTTTGGGCAAATCACTTAACCACTCCGTTTACCCCTCTGTAAAACAGAACTGGGTATAAAAATGCCTAATTAACTCACAATAGTGTTTTAAAGCTTAATTACTTATTGTCTGGAAAATGTGTTAAGCTCTTCACATGAATGGTGCTAAGCACTGTAAATAGAAGTGAAGTAGTGCTATTGTATTTCATTACTGGACAGGAAATATAATCACCAGTAGGCACACACCTGTGTTTGCCATAATTGACTACTAGATGTCACTCTTGCTTCACATAAATAGCTGAAATGACACCTCTCATCTAATGATGAATCATCACCATTTTGAATTTGTAAATGGGGAATCAGTTGCAGCCAAAACAGGATAGGTCATCTTATTGAAGGAGCATTCGAAAGGAGACCATTACCCATCTAAAACCTCACCAGTGTTAGTTAACTCCACAGAAAGTAACAAAATAAAAATAAAAGCCTCTCATGCAGAAACCGGAACTTAATTGAGCAGTTTCTTTGTCTGTGGGAGAGCGCTGTCCACCTATTTCAGCCTGAGAGCTAAACACATTATATCGAAAAGGTCCAGGAGACCTCCCTTTGCACCAGTCACACAATGCAAAGGAATCAGAAAGAACCCTGTAAGTCCCTTCTGGGGATTCATAGACCTGGAGCTGCAGCAGAAAATCAGGGACCCATAGCTAGTGTTAGTTCCTAGCATCTCTTCTTTTTCCGAGCTATAGGACTGCCCTGGATGGGTGTGGAGGAGGAGAGCCATTCTTTGCTAGATACTCCCCTAAGTTCAGGTAGCCAGATGACCTCCTCTCTTCCTTTGCCAAGGCAGTGAAAAATACAATGGAGTAGCCTTCTTTCTGCCCTCTTCTGCAATGCAGCAGATGGCTTGCAGGGGAGGTACTGAGTAACCTCAGCAGGGAAGGGACAGCAGCTACTCAGAAGGCTTCTGGCATTTTGTTCACGTCAGAGCTGCTCCTGGGGTTGTAAAGGAGGTGGGGTCCTCTAGCAACAGGGCTAATTCAGCTTTTACATAGCAGAGTGGCCAAGGGAACATATTTTCAATTCATAATCAAATACAAATTATCTTAGCAGTCACACAATTTAGAGCCTTGGGAAACACCAGCTGGACACCACTTCGGTTGCAGGTCTGATGAAACATTGCATTAGGTCTGTTTTCATCCCTCGCCAATGAAGCTAACGTTAGATCTTGTCCTGGTTCTTAAACAGTTATTTTTCCCTCAGACATCTGAACAGTACAGGAGATGTATTGCCAGCACTCATGATTTTATCATGAGTCTTGCAACTTTTTTTTTTAAAAGCCCCAGTTCCCAGAGTTGTTTGATTACATGTGAATCACAGCTTTCATATAACAATATGTTTATAGCCCTCACAGTTTTGGAGAAAAGCTTGAAAACATGAAATCTAATGACTCAAAAACTCATAGGCAAATAAGATGATTTTTGTAGTTTGACCCAGGCTTGGGGCTGGCAGCTTCAAAAATCTAGCTCTTATTCAATGTTTATATTTGTACTATTCTTGAAAAGCCTCCTGCTATAATCACATTGAAGGAAGAACAATGCAGGCTCCCTCAGTTTGGAGGTTTTTTTGCCAGAAGAGCCAAATGACTTTGTTTACTTGTGTAGGATGTCACTAACTGCAGAGACACCCTTTCAGGGTACTCATCCAGATTCTTCCTTCTTGCTACAATTTGTCCCCCCCCCCCATTTTCCTTTAGTTCTAATGAGACTGGATCTACTCTCTCCCACTTCCAAGTTTCCTTCGTCATGAGATGAGACATTATTTGGGCTTTGACATACTATTTTCACTAGTCATTGCACTGAGATAAACAAAAACAAACAAACTTCCCCCACACATAAACCTCACGTGCTGCCCCCCCCCCCCCACCCATTCTCCCCAAATCATAGATGGCCAGGCTAAGAAATACAAATCAGCAAACTGCAAGAAATGACAAGTCCCTGTATTTACTGAGGAAATATATGTCCAGCTCAAGAGGCGGAGGCATCTCCTCTCTTTTAGGCCTACACACTTTACATTAAAACTAGCATTTCAGACACATTGTTACTGAAACTCTACTTCCTGAGAAACATGATAAATGTTTCTAGGTCCATGCTGACACATGCATTCCTTTAATATAGCCAGCTTATAGAATGCTTCCCTCCTCCCTCACCCCCATACCTCAGGGGCTAAAACATGTTCCTTTCTTCCAGGAGTGATATTTGACATCACAGCAATCAGAGTGGTAGTAGATAACAGATTGTGGAATAGAACTGTGGAGATAACCACTCAGTAGAGGGGAGACCCAGGGGTTGTATGAGACCCTTGTTAATGGAGCTGGCGTTTGGTAACTGTAAACGTGGATCTCCACTTTCATTTATTATAAAGAATACAAAAACAAGTCTCTAGCCCTTTTCCCAGTGAAGATCCTTGATAGCGTAAACCAATGTGAAGAGATGCAAAGCAATTGTTAACACAGGAAGGAACATACAGCTGGACTCTATTTCTTCAGCAGGTGGCCCATGTATTACCCCCACAATGCATGTATCTTTTTATGCAAGATGAACCAGTTGATGTTGGTGTATCATCTCACTAACTCTATTTTGCCAACCCTGCACATTGAGGTGTAAGCATGATCAGAAACCAGTCCAAAACCTCTAATGTATTCCCCGTCCCTCCAGTGAGCAGGGGAAGGGAGCTGGAGGACACATGAGCAAGTGTGCTGAATACAACAAGCATGCACTGGACAAAAAGTACACTCAGAAGAGTGGAGTCAAGGTTCCAGTTGGAGGCAGGAGTCACTATCAGTCAGTTGGCTGAGATATTACAGAATGGATGTGAGGTGATGGTCTCAGTTACTATTTGTTTGGTTTTAAGGAAAGGGCCTTTGGGGTTTTTAGTGCCACATAGTTTCCTAGTTTGCTGCTGTGAAATTATTATTTCAGAACATTAAAGATATGGTTTAAAATAGACACCAGCAGTTAATGTTTCTGAATCAGTTCTTCTGGCTCTGGAAGACTTTGATTTCCAGAGGCATCACATTGCGAATTAAATTATAGCCCAATGAAGGGCTGTGCATGGTAGATGTTCCCATAGTTATTGTTTAATATTTGTACAAAATACCCAGTAGCAAAAATAAAGACATGGACAAACATTATCAAAGTTGGGTGCCTAAAGTCAGGCACCTAAAACCATATGTAGATACCTAAATGTGTTACCTAATTTTCAGAGGTGCTGAGGACCTGTAGTTCTCATTGATCTCAGCACTTTGTTTAGGTCACTTATTTAGGTGTCTACATATAGATTTAGGGACCTGAGTTTAGTCACCCACCTATTTTTTGGCCACAGTACCAATCCCATGAAATTTACTACTCCAGTAGGAAGATTTACTAGGTTATCTATCTAAGATGGTTGTTTAAGGCCATTTTGTTTGCCTAGTCTTGGAGCATTACACTGTCATGCAAAGGTACTGGTGTCTTGCTCCCTGTTCAGAACTAAGGGTATGTCCAGACTACCCGCCGGATCGGCGGGTAGCGATCGATCTATCGGGGATCGATATATCGCGTCTCATCTAGACGCGATATGTCGATCCCCAAACGTGCTCACGTCAACTCCAGAACTCCACCAGGGCAAACGGCGGTAGCGGAGTCGACGGGGGAGTCGCGGCCATTGATCCCGCACTGTGAGGACGGGAGGTAAGTCGAAATAAGATATGTCGACTTCAGCTACGCTATTCCCGTAGCTGAAGTTGCGTATCTTACATCGACCGCCCCCCCCCAGTGTAGACCAGGCCTAAGAGTGCAACAGATTTAGAGTACTCAGCTCGTTGGTGGGGCGTGCATTGTTCAAGATGTTGATTCCGTGGTGGAGGTCCTTGATTTTGACAAACATAGACAAACAGAGATGCTCCTCAGGATCTGATGAAATTACAGGAAACTCCTTCGAAGGATAAATCTGTTGTGGTGCAGCACAGTTTGAACAGTATGAAGGGTGCGTGGTACATTCAACTGAAAACTAGTCTAAAGTTCGTATTCATTTCATTGTCTTTTTTTGACATGCATAACATATAATTGATGCAGTAAAAACATTTTTACCTTTTTTTTACAGGTGGTAATAATTATCATTATTGGTAATGGCAAGATGTACAGAAATACAGCCCTACCTGTATTTCCTACCATGAGTATAGGGGAAACTGCTAACATCTTGTTTATTTGTAAAACAATAAAATACAACATTTAACTGCATCCTCTGTAAGAAGTACAATTATGTTGTAGCAAAAGAATTTCCTATTTGCCTTAAAAGAAAAGATAGCAGCAATTATCAGAAGAGTAATGTTACATCAGAAATGTAAGGTGCTGAAGTTGCTCTAAGTGACTCCATACATATTTATTAAAAATGGCTTGGCATTTAGGCATTTCCCTGCAGAATTATACAAGTCAAAGGTGAAAACTGAGATGATTTATTTCTAGTCATCAAACATGCTGAATCATTGCTGCTACAGCTTACCTAAGGAGGGGAAAATCTGTTTCTCAATCATTTAACACTTAGAAATATAATACTTGTTTTAGCACAGTAGCAAGTACTTCACACTAAAGGTAAATGGGAATGCTGGTCTAAATAGCAGCTAGACACATTATAGAGAAAAGTGAATTACAGAAAAAATTATAAGCGAGTGAAATAGATTGGCAAAAAACTTATCCTGTCAATAACAATGCAATTGTGATTATTTGTTCTTTACCCAATGCCCAAAATTGTGCTAGAATATTACAGACAAATAGAAATACCTGGTCTCTGGACTGGAAAATGTACAATCTAAATAGGAAAAAGACAAATCAGAAGGAGGGAATAAAAAATGGGGGTTCTAGGTTTGGGGGAGAAGGCACAGGCCCCTTCACTCACTCCAGTGCCTGAGTCCTGCGTGGTCTGGTATCTGTGGCTGTGCCGGGCAGACATGCCATACCCACAAAAAACAAAAAAAACCCGCAGAAATTGGGCTTGTTTTTGGCTTAATTGGCTTGTGAGTTGCTTGTTGGCTAGTTTTTGGCTTGTAGCAGCTTGTTGCTTCTTTTTTTTGATTGGCTCCCAGCAAGCAGGGGCAAGAGGGGAGAGAGTCAGGGGTGCACAGCGGTCGCACCACAGTCCCAGACTGCATGCCGGGGGGATCTAGTCACATAGAGTGTTGGGGTTCTTAAGGATTGGCTTGATTTGGCCTTGTTTTGAAATGGGATTAGCTTGATTTTTGGCTTATTGTGAAAGTTGGGGTGCTTATTTATCACGTGAAAGTTGGCAACTGTGGTGCCGGGATCTGGAGGCTTATGAACTCTCCCAGGAACCTTCTGGTCCAGCGGAAGTGGGACCTGGCTTGGAATAAAGGAGAGATAGCAACCCTTCAACTCAGTCCTGGTGCTGCTGGAAATGTCAGCTGTATCTAGAGGATAGCCTTGCTCCCCCAATATAAAAATCTGAATCCAACACTCAGAGCTCCCTAAACTCAGGTAATACCCCTGCTCCCCTTGGTATAGCAGAGCAAACCAACAATCAGCATGTGTTATAGTCAGGAATTTCCCCATGCACTAAACACAGCCCATATATGGGTACAGCCTAGCTCCCATTAGTGTTCCATCCACCAATGATCATCTCCTATAATCTGGGGCCCCTCTGTTCACCAATCACAACCTTGGGGAACACTCTTGTTCAACTCAATATTTCACAACTATCCACACTTCAGAGCATGCTTTATCCCAGGATTCCCAAACCCACTAATCAGGGAAACTGTACTCAAGCCCACCCCAATCATCCAGCCAGTCAGACCATCCTATATTTAGGAAATACTCTTGCTGCCCTCGGTAAACCACCAATCAGAATGTGCTATATCTAGCACTAATATAGTAATAATATTATAGTATTATTTAACTACAGTAAGCTACTATGTTATAAGAAAGTTTCCCACAGGAAGACATGTATATATCAGTCTATCTACATGGGAAAAGAGAAAGGAACTCAGTTTAACGTGATAGTTCTCACATTTTCCTTGCATCCCATAACATAATTTGTGTCAATCTCTTCTTGACCTGATTAAATAAGAGTTCCAGTTGGTTGTATGAGTTAAAGCCAACAAATTCTACCAAAGATATGAACTTTGGGGAGCAATGGGACTTCAGTTGGGAAGTGTGAAAAAGTGGCATTTCTTCACTTCTAAAAGAACTGTATAAAGCACAAAACTGGGATAATGGAATAACCCCAGCTGATTGGATATTGCCCGCATGAGAAAAGTTTCTTTTACTAAAGTTAACCTTGAAAAAGCAGGATGGAAGGTCTCTAGAGTCTCATCTAAAAAGCTTCAAGGAAAGAAAACGGCAACAAGATTGAAGGTAAGACAATGTCCAGAAAGACAGCTGTAAGCCATAATTGTGAAAGATCCAATGTACCCAAATAAACCCCCAAGAATAAAATGTTAGACTGCTGGAGAAAAAAATTGTGAAGAGGCATCTGAAAATTTATGAAACGAATGAATGAAAACAGCAGAATTGTACTGAACCTTAAAAACAGTTTGAATTGCATTGATTTCAAAGGATGGGTCAGTTATTTTGTTTGTACTAGACCACTCATCTGTAATTGCAGACCCCAAAAATAAATTCAAAATCTGGTGAGAATCCAGACTTTGTTCATAAAGCAGAGCATAAGATCATAGTATGCTATCTGAAGCGAGACAAAGCACTGGGTCAATAGTTCAATAATTATTAGACCTAAGCCTGGAGAGACATTGAAATTACTTCAGTGATGCTATTATTTATTGAGCACCACATGTGTTCTGAGTGTTTTACAGTAAGGATAACAGTTAATGCTGTTAAAGAGGGGTTCCAAAATGAGCCATGAATTTGGCCTCATATATTTAACAAACAAGCTGTAGATTCTGTCATAAATATTTAGAGCACAGTGTGCCCAGTGACCACTTAGGAAGAAGAAAGGCAATGTTAAGGGGCATCAAGCATATCAGTTATTGGGATAGATCTGACTGCTCCAACTTTTTCTTTCAGTGGACCAATTAATAAGAGAGAGATCCTCACACACAGGCCACATCCACTCTCAACAAACTAATACCACTATTTGGTCCTGCAAATATTTCTATGTACAGACTACTAAGGAGGATTTTGTTGACCATTGGCGGTCTATGGACCACAGTTTAAGAACAGCTGGAGTAGATGAACGTCTGGTGTTTGTGTTATTGCTCAGATGAGGAAACATTCCTTGAAGGGTCTAAAAGATAGTTTTAAAATATCTTGTGGGAGTTTAAGACTAGTCACTGATGCTCACAATTAAAAAAACCAATAGTGCCACATCCATAAATAGATTACAAGGAAAAAGGAGTTAAGACCAGAGTATGTACTCTTTACAAAGCTCCCATTAATACGGATGCCACATTTATTAATGAGCGTGGTTCTTGGAAGAGTCCTTGAGAAATTTAGGTAAATTCTTTAGCTTTGAAATATGTTGTCAGGTCCGTAAATGACTTTATTGATCTGGAGTGTTGCTTATTTTCCTATATACTATTAGAAAAAGCAATAGATGTAGGCCATGTGAGCAAGAATAATGTAGAAACCATTCTTCATTTATTAACTTTTAATTATGAAGAAACATTCTTTGTTAATAATTGTATCTTCAAATTACATTTTTTTTCTACAACTCTGCTCATGTGCAGTGGTGCAGAAAGCAGAAGTTGTAATAATGTGTCAGTTGGATGATTTTCTACTAATTGGTCCAAGAAGGGGGGATATGACTAGGATTTTGGGGGGGGGGGTCAAAGAACAGCTGATGAGTTTGGAGTCCTGTTGTCTGAGGGGGAGGGGGAAAGAGAGAAGTCCTACTAGCAGATTCAATATTCTTAACAATTAACTTGGATTCTATAAGTGTGAAGATTTATTTTCCAGGGTTAAAATTACATATTCTTAAGGAGCTGCAAAGTAGCAGGGGGTGGAGCTGGATCTGTATTGAATCAAGGGAATACTTGGTGAGTAATTTCAATTCCATTTTCAAGGTAACCACAGCAGGTTAGCTATTCAGCACTTACATACTACAGTGAAAAGTGTCTTAGAAATACCTAAGATAGGTACAGACTAACAGATTTACATGTTAGTAAAAATAGAACATTCACAGCACCTACAAGGATGCCTTATGTAGTGAGCAAATCATGTAAAATTGGAATTTTCTTCTAAAGTAGGGACTGTGTCAGAGCAAGGGGGTAAGGAATAGATAGCAGAGAAATGGAAGTCGATAGTGGTAATGAAGGCAAAAGAAGTGGGTTCTTAGGATGGTTTTGAAGTGGAAGAATGCCAACACTTGGCACAGGGGAAAAGGGATGTTATTTCAAGCAAATCAAAAAATGGATTGAAGACTGGAGGAGACAAAAGCTTCTGATCCAACAAAGCACCTGAGCGTGTGTGTAATTTTAAACACATGTGTAATATGCACTGAAGTCAATGGGGTTACTTGTATGCTTAAAGTTGTGCATGTACTTTAGTGCTTTGCTGGGGACAAAGGGAGCAACAAAGAAAGAAAGGGTAGGAAGCATAGGGGGCAAGAAAGAACATCAGAGATTATACAGCAGTCAGGGCAGAGCTGAGTGTAAACTTAAAAGTGAAGCTGGTGAATTTGAGGTTCACACAGAAAAAGGCAGTAAAGGGAATTGAGGAGGTGAAGTATAGTGTGATGACGTGATCAGAAGAGCAGGAGCTTCTGAATGTTAATAATGAAAAATATAAGTACTAATAACAATACTTGGTACCCCTATGGTATGGTGCTTTTCATCCCTATAGCTTAAAGCACTTTACAAAGGTAGATAAGCATCATTATACTCATTTTATAGATGGGAAAACTGATGCATAGCGAGGTTAACGGCCTGATTTTCAGAGATACCAAACACCTGCAGCCCCACCTCTGAAAATGATGCCATAAATAACTGCCCAAAGTCACAAAGTGAGTAGGTGGCAAAGCTAGAAATAGAACACCTCAATCCCCTGGTTTCCACTCCAACGTCTTATCTAATAGGCCACACAGTTTTAAAAATCTGGCCCAAAGTCTATCAATCTTTCATTGCTCATTTTTCGAAGGGTTTAGGTGCCTAATTCTCATAGAAATAAAAATCTAACAATCTGTCTCTTTATGTTTTCAAATCCAATCCCAAAAATGGTCATACAGAAAATGATTTTCAGTCTTTCTGAAACCAAACTGTGAAAAGTGCATAACAAGTAAAAGATTGGAGCTTACAATATAAATAATAGATCAGCTCAGAAAATGTTAAGTATTTTCTGCTAAATATTTAAAAAAAATTTTTTTTCTAATTTTATTCAGATTTGTTTACAGAAATTTTCCTGGTGTGTGTGCGTGTGTGTGTGGTGGTGTTTCTAGTGGAAATCAAAAGAAACCATTTTTTAAAAGGTTTTCAGTGAAAACCCAGAAAATTTAACCAAAAAATAAATGTTAAGGAAAAATTTGCATTTCCCAAAATTTTTTTTTCCAGTTGTAGCAGATAGCAACAGACTTGGCAGCTGATGCTTTGGGTGTTGTTCAAGCTAACTCAAAACACTTAGGGTGAAATTCATCCAAACTGGCACCTCCATCCAAGCCCCTTGCACTCTTCTTATCAGGGGTTTCATCCTAAGTGGATAGAAGGCAGTGTTTCTACCCTCTCAGAGCAAAATCAGGGGTTCTAAGTATCAGAGGGGTAGCCATATTAGTCTGTATCCACAAAAATAATGAGGAGTCCAGTGGCACCTTAAAGACTAACAGATTTATTTGGGCATAAGCTTTCATGGGTAAAAAACTCACTTCTTCAGATGAATGGAGCCAGAAGCCATGCATCTGAAGAAGTGGGTTTTTTACCCACAAAAGCTTATGCCCAAATAAATCTGTTAGTCTTTAAGGTGCCACCGGACTCCTTGTTGTTTTTATCAGGGGTTCTGATGGTCAGTTACAGAGGGACCACTTTAAATCATGCCAGGGGCTTGACTGGAACTCCACCAGTGGATGCTGTAGCAAGAAAGTATTGTATCAGAACTTTCCCCCAACTGCCTTTGCATTGCCCTCTCCCTGAACAAATCTGATCACTCGTTTATTGGGTTGCTGTGGTTTCCTGTGGACCACCTTGTTCCACAGCAACGTTACCCCATCTAACTTTCTGCAGATAGGATACCTGCACCCTGGTTTACTCCAGAAGAAGATGGTATAACCCAGAGTGAATTTGCCCTTCGTTTATTTAAAAAAAAAAACTATTAAAGCTGGTGCTAGCTAGTTTGTTTTTACAACCACAAAGAGCTATTGTTGATGCATGACCCCCACACACAGGAGAAAGGGGATGTAGCCAGTGCCAACCTTGGCTTTTCCTGTCAAGCACAGGTTACAATGAATGCATTTAAAATGTCCATGCCAGTTCTGGAACAAATATCAGTTTCTAGCTATATTTCCCATTTTAACTGTAGAGGGTATTGCCAGGAATGGGAATGGATCAGATCAGCAGTAATGAACAACAGAGCTACATTGATTCACAACAGCTGAGAATCTGCCCCACATATTTCTAAAACAGGAATTCACTTTTTAAGTGTTCCCATCATATGAAATTAAATCCTGCTGGCAAGCCTCGTACAAAAGCAGAGACATAGTATTGGGAATAATTAAAGCACAGAAAAGTTTTACCAGATTTATTTTTCAGCTCCTGTGACCCGGTGAGAATGTGACACGAACATTAACAAGGGAACAACTAAATAATACTTTCTAATAACAGCACAGGGATTGGAGCTGCCTGTTCACACATACAGTGGGAATAACTGTGTCAAAATACTTAACCTAGTACCCATAGGCTTCTAAACATACTTGTGTGGCTTTGTCACTGTTATTAATATTTATAAAATAGAATGTGATATGAACTTTAACAAGGGAACAACTAAACCACATCTTCTGATAACATCACCATAATGACCATGACAGGAATTGCCAGTTTAATTAAACCTGAATCTAAATAAACAAAATGCAATTAATAATTAAAGGTCCAGGTTCTGATATCTTTATTCATGTCAGGTCCCCTTACTCCTCCTGTGGTCCCATCTAACACTCAGAGTGAACAATTTCTCCCCATCAGAGGAACTTCCTGAATCCTGAGATCACATATCAGTGTTGCAAATGCTATGTAAAATCATCTGAAAGAATGTACTCCTCTCAGGAACGATACTAGCAATCTGAGGCCAGGTGCTCTGTTTGCAGAAAGATAGTGCGGGGATGTTTCTAGAGCTCCCTCTCAAGCTCTTCTAGAGTCTCACCCTTCCACCCCCCCAAATACAGATGACATTCATAAAGTAAAAATATAACCACCTTGTTTTTCCTGTAGTTTTCATTAAATCACTTCTAAAGTGATCAAGCTTTTTGATCTTACTGGTTTTCACTGCTATCACTCTAATGATTTCAATAGTTACTACAGAATTACACTGGTTTACGTGAAACATATCAGCCCCAAATTCAGTCCCGGTATAAGTAGGTGCAGCTGAGATTGTGACTGCTTATACCCAGTGGCTGTATTTGGCCAGGTGTGTCTTTTATCAGTTTTGCAGGGTTTTCATTTAAACTCCTGTTCTGTTCTTTCCTATAAATTTACCTGTACTCTCTCTCCTTCTCTCTCTCATGTGCACACATGAGGCATTGTACTGCCAGATTTTGTTCCAAATTTCTGTTCAGTAAAACCTTGTACTCGGGCAAAGGGACCAAGCCTAGGAGGGCTCAAGAGAAGCAGAACAGCACCAGTCATGAGTTGGCATCAGAGAGGTGAACAGGATAGCACAGAGCAGCCAGGAGGAGGAAATGTTAGGAACACTTCAATGATTCTTTTAAAAGAAGCAACTGGCTCTCCTGAGAACTATTTTCTTCTGGTTGCAGCATAGCCACTGGTTGGGATCTGTAAACATGCCAGTTAATCAGAAGACTATGCCTCTCTGGAACAGCAGTGTTCAGGCTTGTTGAAGGCACTCTTGAGTGCTAAGCAGAGATCCTCCCCTAATGCTTCACTAAGGGTAAAATCTCCTATGTCCTCCTCCTCCAGCAGAGCACATGGCAGGATTTTGTCATGAAGCTGGATATTTTCTATCTCTGCTACTTATTCTTATCTTCAGTGTTCCTCCACTGAGCGGCTCATGCACTGTCCTCTGCGGGAATCAAATGTCAAACCTATCAGAATTCCTACTAGCCTCCTCCTCACAGGGCCGGCTCCAGGCACCAGCCCACCAAGCTTGTGCTTGGGGCGGCACCTGGAGGGGGGCGGCACGGCGCTCCAGCCGCCGGGGAGAGCGGGGCCATGGCCGGGCTCGCCGCCCTCCCCCCGGCGCTCTGGCCGCCCTCCCCCCCGCCACCGGGGGGAGAGCGGCGAGTCCCGGCTGGGGCTCGCCACCCTCTCGCCGCCCTGCCCCCTGCGCTCTGGCCGCCGGGGGGAGAGCGGAGCCCCGGCCGAGGCTCGCCGCCCTCCTCCCAGGGCTCCGGCTGCCCTCCCCCCTGGCGCCCTCCCCCCGGCCGCCGGGGGGAGAGCGGAGCCCCCGCTGGGGCTCGCCGCCTTCCTCCTGGGGGGGGGGCGGCCGGAGGCTTTTTTGCCTGGGGTGGCAAAAAAGCCAGAGCCGGCCCTGCCTCCTCAAGGCACAATTGACCAAGATTTCAGTCACTCTCCCCTCAGCCATCATATGCAGCTGCAGGAGTCCAAGATTCTAGAAAACGGCAGTAGAGTTCAACTTTCAGTCTGGCGAGGCCGAATGAGCTCCTCCAATCAGGAGTGAGAAAGAAGTGGCAAGCCAAAGGCAGGATATTTCTCACAGACTCAGACTGAGATCTAACGTGGAGACAGAATAGCTCTACTTTGTGTTTCCTGCCTAGGGCCCAAATAAGTTTGGAGATGGCAGGTAATTCTGTATTTCACCGGTCAGGAATCATTCATAGCATTACCTCACCCTGCTTCTCTGTTCCTTCCTGAAAGGGATGAAGAAAGGAGCAGGAGAAAAAGAAAGTGGATATCAAGGCAGCTTCTCTGCTGTTTTCCATTCCCTGTGTGGGAATCTCTAAGCACTCCCTTGCTGCAGACCCTGGCCTAGTAGCTGTGTCACAAGCAGGGAGAGTTGGAGAAGGACCCACAGCTAGCTGACACAAGTTGAAAAGCCCTGAGGCTCCCCTAAGTTTGGCCAGAACTGGGGCAGGGGAAGGAATTAGGGAGCTGTTAGCAGCTCCAGCTGCCAACTGTACTTACAGACTACAAGTCTCATTCCATTGCACAGCAGTTAAACCACTCCCCTTGAACTTTTTCCTGTAAGTTACCTTCTGTACCTAGCATGCCTAGCTCTCAGCAGCCCTCAGATGTCACCCATTATGTTATGTACATGAGTTCCCATTCACCAGTTGATAAGTTTGTAAACTCTTTCAATCCCTAAGGAATTAACACTTCAAGTGGAAGCATAAAAACATAAAATATTCAACTCTAAATTACAGAAATTAGAGGGGGAAATGAAGTAGAATCAAGTCAGAAGCTTTTTCTGGTAATTACTTTACTCAGGAACTATAGGGGAATCATCAGGAAATCAATAGGAAAAGTATAAACACCAAAAAATGAAAAATGATGCACATAGTATGAAAGGCTTTAGTGACTAGCAAAGAGCTATGATGGACAATTGAATCTTAAGGAACAAGGATAAAAAGCCAAATGGCACTGCTAATTAGATCTGGGGTTAAAGCTTGGTCTTATTTACATTGGTATAAATCCAGAGTAGTTGATTTACACCAGTGTAATTAGGCTCATGACATTGCATATTATAAACCACAACAAAGTACATTCAGAGGCTTGTGGTAGTAGATTAAATATTTACATACCTGTACTACTGCTGTACCTGTGAATCAACCATTACATGGATGCATTACTGGCACCACAGTTACAATTCAGAGGGGCTTTATTTGTAAGCCCCAGTTTTCAGGCAATAACTTTTTTTGACAAGCTCTATTCAATATGAGTATCTCAGGTTTAGGGTGCTGAGATTCATTGATGATATTCAGTGTGTACAAGGAGATAAGAAAATATTATCCAATGTCAATTACTTAGCACAACTTCCCTTATAAGACTAAAGCATAAAAGGATAGATTATCCTAGTTTAGTTTATATCATTACTGCTCAAAAAATGGGAGTGATTCCTCTTATAGGTTCCTCTCTTTGAGAATCAATGGAAAATTAATAAAAAAAATAACTCAGGGATGAATTGCAGAGTTGCCATCAGGCCTGAGCCAGTGGTAGCATGTAGCTGGGCTGCTCAAGCAGACTAGAGTCCAAACTACCATGCAGAATCATAGCCTGTTCCCTGGTTCCCCATTTGTTCCACGGGGGACTGTAAACTGACCCAATCCTTTACTTGGCATAGATTACTTCTCCCTCCATACAGACTAAGCAAAACTGGCCAGCAGATTTTGGGAAGTGAAGTCAAAGCTCCACCCATTCACTTTCTACCTGCATCAGATGGACAGTCGTGCCCCCCGCTAGGGCTGGCTTTACACCTTACACACCCCTAGGCACAGCATCTTCAGTGTCACCCCTGCTTATAGCTGAGCTTCATGTTTCACACAGTTTTAGAGAGGTAAGGTGCCTCTAGAACACTGGTGCACCTAGCCACATGCCTACTGTGCCTAATTGGAAATCCACCCATGCAAGTTGCTCTCCTCATCTCATTGTAGATAGCTTGGGCAGCGAGTAAAGAGACACTTAACACCCCCATTATTTCCTGTGCAGGTGAACCACAATCTCACCCTGAACTCTTAAAGATTTCCATAACCCATTTTAATCATAAGTAACATTGGTATCTACCCGCTTAGGTGAAAGGCATTCCTGCGCAGTGGGTCAACACAAGGCCTGTGGAGCAATTTAGTCACACTTGAGTCCACAAAAAGAGGTTTAAGGGAGATTTAAGTAGTGTGCAGACCTTGTGCTGGCTTTCTGTGCAAGTATAAATTGCACCTGCCACTTGAATGGTAGGATTTCTAAAGGGGATCCCTGTAACATTGCCCTTCCTCTCTTGTAATTATTTGTACTATATTTTTAAGACTATACCTTCCCCTAGTAAAATGAACTCCCCCTGCTTAAATGAGTAGCCTGCCAATCCTGCCTTTGCAGGGAGCTGGGATTTTGAAGCGAGTGCCTGAGACCAAACAGTTGGCCTGGATTTTCTATTTATTGATAATAATAATGAGTCCAATATTTGTGCTCTACATTTTTGAGCACAAATATCATAATATAGATAAACAATAAGACCGAAGTAAAAATGAGAATGAAGATGTTGAGGGAGTGAAACAGGAGCTCACAGTTACTACTGTAAATGGTGAATCTACTCAAACACTACAAATAGGCTGTTGTATGCCATGAACCCATCAGTCTTTACAAGCCTTGTTACAGATCTTTCTAATTCTGGATTGTCCTATCTGATTAAGATTCAAATGTGAAAATATTAAGGGAGAGGCCTGAATTGAATGCTTTTGCAATGACCTCAACGAGAAGCTATAAGCATATATGACTGCAGCCTGTTTCCTTACTACAGGTTATATTGAAAGTTAATACCAGGTGGAGGATTCCCTCATCAGACATCCCTATAAGCATCTGGCATCCTCTGCTAGCAGACTGCAGATACTTAGGGCTGGTCTACACTGGGGGGGGGGGGGATCGATCCAAGATACGCAACTTCAGCTACGCGAATAGCGTAGTTGAAGTCAAAGTATCTTGGATCGAATTACCTGGGGTCCACATGGTGCGGGATCGACGGCCGCGGCTCCCCCATCACTCCTCCAACTGGTGGAGTTCCAGAGTCGACGGTGAGCGCGTTCGGGGATCGATATATCGCATCTTAACGAGACACAATATATCGATCCCGGATAAATTGATTGCTACCCGCTGATACGGCAGGTAGTGAAGACGTACCCTTAGGGTATGTCTACACTAGAGCAACTACAGCAGCACAGTTTAGATGCTAACTACTTTGACAGAAGGTCAACATTGACTTACTACATTGATAGAAGGTGTTTTTTCATTGATGTAATTAACCTACCGCTCTAAGAGGTGGTAGCTAGGCCATGTCTACACTGGGAGTTAGATTGACCTAAATACACATTAAGGGCATATTTTTTCCCACAGCTCTGAGCAATGTAGCTAAGTTGATCTAATTTTTGAGTGTAACTGCCTTAGAAAGAACTTGACTCCAAAAACTGCAGAACACTTTCTCTATTCTCCCAAATCTCAGAGGCTGACAGCTTGTTGATCACTATCCCTCCTCGTGGGAGGGGCACTAGCCATCCCTTTCTTAAAAAGAGCTCAGGCTTATTTCAAAGCAGTCACTAGCTCAGGTGTCTGCATCTATTTTAAGGAAAGATGGCAAGAGGCAGAATGAGGATGCAGAAGGTGCAAGGAATACTGTTACTCTTAAGCATTAACAGCCAAACTCTAAACCTTATAAACATATGCTATACAAATCCTTCAGCCACTCCAATCTTTCATCCTGCTCCCCCCCCCAAAAAACCCATACACACCCCAAATTGTGTGTGTGTGTGTTGGATTTTGTGAAGCAGATTTATCTGATTCCACTAGATCTACTCCAGCTCAACTATGAATCAGAGTTGCTAACAAATAAATTTAAAAAATAAAGAAAGAAAGAAAATAAAAATGGTAAAAAAAACCCACACCTCTGGGCTCCAAGAGATACTGGTTCAGAGACAGAAAATGCCTCTAGAATATCTCAAAATTTAAGTTGTTTTGGGAAGAACATGCTCCCTTTGGGGTTCAGGACAGCACTGAAGTTTGAAAAGCCTTGGGTGATCAAATCAAATGAGGTTTTCTAGGTGGAGAGAGAGGAGGGAAGTATTCTTCAGGATGTCCTGGTGGAGAGAGCTCATTATTCTGATACTGTTGAAACATGCTTTTTTCACATTTTGCTCTTCACTCTTGAGTAACCCCTATCAAGGTCATAGGTTGTCATCTCAGATAGTTAAAAGAGGCCAGATCCTCACATCATGTAAATTGTCATTAGTCTACTGACTTCAACTGATGATTTACACAAACTGAAGATCTGGCCCAGGATATTTCAGTGCACTCTACCATGAAAGAAGCTGAAAGGTCTTTTGAATGAAATAATGTTTGCATAGTTTTTAAAATTTTCAAGTGTAAGTTTCTTATTAAAAATAGATTTAATAAAATCAGACACCGATGAGTAAATAAAGAGAGGAAAAATCTGTTGTGAAATAGAAAGGCAGGAAAAAACAGTTTTGAAACTTTGATATGGTCTAGGGTTGCCAATTTCAGTTGGACACAGGGCCAGCTCCAGGGTTTTTGCCGCCCCAAAGGAAAAAAAAAAAAAAAAAAAAAAAGCCGCGATCGCGATTGGCAGCAGCCCCACCGCACCACTTTCTTCTTCGGTGGCAGGTCCTTCCCTCTGAGAGGGACCCACCGCCGAAGAGCCTGACGTGCCGCCCCTTCCCCTGGGCCGCCCCAAGCACCTGCTTGCTGGGCTGGTGCCTGGAGCCGGCCCTGGTTGGACGTATTCCTTGAAGTTTCATCACGACATAATCTTTAATTAAAGATTAATCTTCAATTCCTGGAGATCCAGGACAATCCTGGAGGATTGGCAACCCTAATATGGTCTTGGGTACAAATAAATTATATTAATTACTGTGGGCAAGACTGAGACTTTACACAGGACAAATTTTGCTATTGCACTACTCCAGGAAGGAATTCTGACTCAGCAAGAAAATTCCCTCCTTGGTCCCCTACCTCCCTTGTTCCCTCTTTTGATCCCTGGAAGAGGGGAAGTGACAAGATGATGCCTTTACTGACATTTAGGATGCTGACACTTGTGGCTTGAAATAAACTAGTCCAGTATTTTGATTCATGATCTTTTAATATAATACAAATTAGAGGTGGGAAAGTTCTGCTAAAACTCTCTCTCTCATCAGCCATCAGCTAGTGCAGGATTATTCCATATGCTACATGATCTCCTTTGCTCTGTCTAGTCTGGATTAAAATGGCACAGGAGAGGGGGCTCAGTCCACTTACCTTGGGAGACTAGTACAAAATAAGAGCCAGGAATGTAATGATTTACCATAAAAGTTCATTATTTGTATTCAGTAACACCGAGAGGCCTCAGCTCACATCAGGGTGAAAACCTGGCTCTACTGAAGTCAATGGGAGTTTTGCTACTGACTTCAGTGAGGCCAGGATTTCACCACAGGTCCATATAGCGCTAGGCACTGTAAATATATGTAATCAGAGTCAGTCCTGAAGAGCTTTCATTCTAAATAGACAAGACAGACTAAGGAGAAGGAGAAACAATGGCACAGAGGAATAAAGTGGCTTGTCTAATGTCACATGGCAGGTCATAGGCAGAACCAGGAATTGAACCCATATCTCATGACTCCCAGTCCATTACCCTACCCAATGATCCACACATCCTATTAGAATAATAATTATTAATACAAAGAAATATAAGGGATCATGAGCACTCTAAAAGCACAAGAGCAACCACCAAGCTACACAGACCCTAGATCTCTTTCTCTTTCCTTTTTTCCTCAAATGACTTACATTTTTATAGTTGTTAGTGCAGATTAAGAAAAAGGTATGTTTCTCTGCATTACTTTCAATGGATTTCAGGAGAAAAGTTCATTTTGGTTTACACATTTCTCTATTTATATCCTGCACTTAAGCTGTACACTTTTAGGCACAACTATGGTAAAATATTTAAAAGTGCATACCAAGAATGCATAGGCAAAATGTCAATAGCATTACCCCCCGCCAAGCTTTATAGTTAAAGGAAAGTGTCCTTTTCATTTAACCTCACATCTGAGGAAATGCAACGTGCCCTAAAGGTCTTCAAACTTGGGCTCACTCCACTGTAAGACACATTAATTTTTATATTACAGTAGCATCTAAAAGCTCCATCCAAGACCAGGCCCCATTATGCTATGATGAGATGAGATAGATAGTGTAGGAAGACAAAGGTGAAGTGCCTGGGCCAATTTCACACAGCAGATCAGTGGCAGACCAGGAGTGGAACCCATCTCTTGACTTCCCATCCCATGTCCTAGCTATTGGACAGTGATACCTATGTAATGTTCAGAGCAAATATTTACATTCAGTGTAATTAATAACTTCTTCATAACATTTTTTAGTGCCAATTCTCATTGTAAATAAATTAAGCAGTTATTTTAACAAATTCTCAGAAACAGATTTTATCTAAAACTTTAGTAACACACCTTTATTCTACGTATTTCAAAGAGAACTTAAATAATTCCTGGAATAGACTCATAGACTTTAAGGTCAGAAGGGACCAATATGATCATCTAGTCTGACCTCCTTCACAACGCAAGCCACAGAATCTCACCCACCCACTCCTGTATCAAACCTGTTTCTGAGCCATTGAAGTCCTCAAATCATGGTTTAAAGACTTTAAGGTGCAGCAAGTGACCAGTGCCCTATGCTGTAGAGGAAGGCGAAACCCCCCCAGGGCTTCTGCCAAACTGCCCTGGAGGAAAATTCCTTCCCGACTCCAAATATGGCGATCAGCTAAACCCTGAGCATTTGGGCAAGACTCACCAGCCAGACACCCAGGAAAGAATTCTCTGTAGTAACTCAGATCCCACCCCATCTAACATGTCAAAGACGAATTAATAGCCAAAATTAGGCTATCCCATTATACCATCCCCTCCATAAACTTATCAAGCTTAGTCTTGAAGCCAGATATGTCTTTTGCCCCCACTACTCCCTTTGGAAGGCTGTTCCAGAACTTCACTCCTCTGACGGTTAGAAACCTTCGTCTAATTTCAAGTCTAAACTTCTACGTATTTCAAAGAGAATTTAAATAATTCCTGGAATGACTTAAACCAGAATGACTGGAAACACTTTTGAAGAGTATGTCAAAAATACTTCCCCCAGAGTACTGAATATGTTGTATACTGACTTCCAGAGGAGCTTACAAAGATCCATTTTCCTGATTAATTTTCAGAACTCCGAGCAATTTAAATTCTCATCATCAATGTCAATCTATTATGAAAATCCCAGCACCAGCAGAACTGTCTTCCAATCGAGGAAGATATTTGTGGCTCTGAACACAGCACTGCAGTTTCAGTAAAAAGAAATATTTCTTGGCCACTTGCCTATGACACAAGGAGACAAAAAACTAATATAAATTCAAAATCATTATTCTTCATAGACAGGGCTTCCTGCAGAGTTAATGTATGGTATATTTATTTCAAACTTATAAGATGCAAATGTAAACCAATCTATTATTTATTAGACAGCTGAATGTGGTGAAATTAGCCTCATTATAGCAAAACTATCTGAAAAAAGCAAACAGTAAAGCAACCTCAGTATAGCAAAACTGCCGGTGAATAGTGTGATGGGAAGGAAACTATAAAAAGAGTTTTGGCTTTGGTCTGGGTAGGCATTCCAAAGTTTGGAAGCTTATCTGAATCATTTAAACCTACTGAGGCCCTCACCAAATCCTGCAGCAAGCTGTGCCTTAAAACGTGCCTTCCATCAGTAGTCCCTGGAATACGCATGCCTTCCACACTGTAAATATAGTGTTGTCTTTTTGGGTGGAAAAGAAGAAGGACCAGTGGCCTGCTGCTCCATCCAACACATTTGCAGGATACCATGCCCGCTCTATTCTGATTGGGGAGGCCCTCTGGTGACCCTCCTCAATACATTAGGTAGGACTGAGCAGGTCAGAGAATAGGAAGAAATGCCATGGGACCCGAATTATTGGATGTTTACCAAGTTCAACTCAAAATGTATAGTAAAAAGCTGCCTCACAATGTCTATGGACTTCTGTGGAAAAACTTTAATCCAGAACTTTGATGAAAATGTCACTTCATACACATTAGTGGAAGCTTTAGGAACTGGAAAATCGGAATAATTTGGATTTTAAAACAAAATATTCAGTATGAATTTTATTTCTTCACTTAGTATATACAATCGGAATATTTATTTAAATCCATAGAATGACATCAAAATGCACCTTTCCTATTCACCCTCTCATCACTTTTTATTGTCAAGGTGATTCTAATTACACAAATGTCCTCTGCACAGGGCATTTCCTGGACAAATGATGACCAGATGGAGTTAATGATCTTTGACATCCTCACAACGTATCAGCTCTCTCCAATGAACATCAATCCTTAGGAAATGGCTGTGTGCTGCCATTGTTATTGACTGAATGCACGCATTGTGTACGAAAATTATCATATACAAACACATTTTCCCCATACCAATGAGATTCACCTGCAAACCAATTACATATAACCCATTCATAAAGAAACAAGCTATTCTTGTGAAGCCATATGGCAGACAAGCAAATGAAGGCAATTGACAGAACAATTAGATTTTTACAAGCATACCACAAAAATGGTATTCCAGTGGTTGAGTCCGAGAAGGCAGAAAGTGGGGGTGAGGAGTTCAGTTCAGATAAGCTATCAGAAATTCATTCCTCGTCAATCTTTTCTGAACCTTTTAAGTCATGCTGCTTCCTTCCAACTGGACCTGATTCTTCTCCTGACCCCCATTTTTTCCTTGCCTCTTAATCCTTATCTAGGCTATCTCTCTGCCCCCAATTTGATGAGACTTCCCTCTTGTCAACTCTTCTCATTCTTTCCCCATATCTCTTTGTATCCATTTTCTCCCTTCCAAGTCCACTCATCTCCAAAGACTCTCTCCACAAATATCCCTTAATCCTCTAATTGAACTCTTTTTTCCTCACCCCAATTTCGTCTTCTCTGCTCCATCCGCACCTCTCCTCATCATCCATTTTCTTTCCCACCCTCTGTTCTTTGCCCCTGTCCACTTGGGTGAGAGGTATATGGCTCATCAGCTCCACTAACTTCAGGACATTTGGCAGAGGCTGGGATTGCACACTTAGTTTTAACCTTCCCCTGCTCAGTTCAAAGCTCCTTTAAATCCTGCATGTTTGAGTTAGGCATCGTCAGTGAGAGAGCGTGAGCCCACCGTTCACCTGAGTCTATTACAGTAAGATGGCATAAATATTTTTTTTAAATGGCTCCTTGGTGACAAAGTTGTTTATAGTCACCAGGATTTCCAGTTTTGAGACCCAAATTCAAATATTGTCTGAGGGTCACTAATGAAAGAGCTTCATTGTCTCTTCCCAGACTTCATTTGTGCACATACAAAAACCACCTCACAATTTGGCCTGGTTGATTGGCAGTCTCTGCACCAGCGGCCTGGAGCTAAGATAAGGGATGGTGCAATTAACTACTGAAGTCCACTGACAGAGCAGCACAGGGGAGCCGGCAAGCCCCTGCTCACACGGTTCTTGGCCAGGGATGCTGGTTCCTCACTTCTGGATGAATTAAAATTCATTAATGCATTTGTGAAGAAAAATACCACCACAGAAATAATAAAAAAAAAAATTAAACAAAAAACATACTGAAAAAGACATTTCGGTCTCACAAGTCTTCTTCAGCTGTAGGAAAATTACTGTTAACTGGACAGAAAGAACTAGGAAGCCCTTTCCATCTTTCTCATATTGATCATTCATTTCTTGTACTTTATTTTTTGTTTCAGCCACCACTAAAGAGAAAAGGCTGACAAGAATCTTATTTTCTATTTCTAGTGTCTATTTTAGCAACCTTTTAAAAGTTTATGATGGGTCTTATCTATAAGTGCTATTGGGGAAGTCACATGCTGATAAAGGTTAGTTAACCCTTCCTGAGATTCCAATAAATAACATGGTTTTGTTTTAATAAGAAAGCTTCCATCCCTATCCTGACACTGCAGCCTGCTGGCTCATAAGTCTATTATAGCAAGGAACATCTGGGATTGTTGCTATCGCTCAGTCATCTTAGCTTTGAGAGGTGCCAGGTATAAGCTGAGAAGCTTGATACCATGTTGGACTGTCACAGGAGAGTTGGACTGTCACAGGGGAGAGACAGAAGAAATATTAGGAAAAAAAGATCAGCAATAATACATTTTCTTATGAGATTATTCAGCGATATACTATGTAGAAGAGGCTAACAAAGTTAGTCCATGAAGAGCCAATATATTCTGTGGAGGATCCTATAGTGACCACCAACTGGTGCAAGATATTAAAACTGATTTAGAGAATTATGTCTTGATTCTGCAATTAGTAATGTTGCTGCAACCCTCTGTCAATTGCAAGTCAGGGCCCTAGAGGGGTCACTGCATCTGGTGGATAAACTGCAGCTGACAATAGAACCTGGACATATATATCACAATAGCAGCTGCTGTATCTGAAAATGAGCACTTCACACCGGAACCTACATATCATCATCAAATACTATGGCAACTGTGGCTACATAGAATACTGCATGGTTCAAAAATTCAAGGCCTAACTTCAGCTGTCATGATCCTATGAATGATTTTCATGTGAAGACAAACAAAAAAGACAAGAAAAAGAAAATAATCATTTTAAAACAGAGATCTCGGTCATATCATAGTTCAATCTCTATCCTTTCCTGTCCACCGCACAAGAAAAGTATCAATCTAATATGGATATAGTCATCTGACAGAACATCCCTCAATTTTAGAGGCAATAGTCTAACACCATATAATATCCTATTTCCATGACCCGGTGTTACTGCATCTGGCATGGTTTCACCCTGGAGTGTCCTCAGTGTTCCTGTTCTGAAGAGTGCTCTCATTTTTCTCAGCTTTTATAACTATATCCCTAAAATTCTTGCTTCACAGCCACAATTGTTTCCCTTGAGGAGGCCTAGATGATGGTCCAGATACTACAGTCGTCAGTTTCTATGGTGATCAACACGGTATAAACCTAGACAGAATAAAATCCCTGCAGCACTAACCAATAACACAACTTAATCAGCTGGAAGTATTGCCGCTGAGTGACAGAAGGCCCTCTTATCCTCTGTGGAAATGAGCACATGGATTTTGTTTGCAGCTTTTCAGACTTGTAAGCAAGAGACTAGGTCCATACATTGCTGGAGAGTGAGGCAGCTGTGTTTCAGTTGTAAACAAATTTTGTTTGTAAAGTTGTATGCCTGTGAAAATAGTGGTTCTGTTACACCAAAGTGCCTTCTCAACATTAGTAATACAACTCTGTGCTGGTATTCATCACTATTAATATTGTCACCTCTGGTGCCTAACCCTAAATGATCTTTTATGTTAGAGTATTGTTCTTTTCCTTTCCTTTGTTCAACACAAACCTTAATTTTTAAACACAGGGAAATATCTTGGTTTTATTCTGCCTGCTGGTAATTGCCCAAGAGGATATGACTGTATATGCTTCACTCCTGTCCCATGCTAATTTTTCTTGTCATTGCACCAATCATGACATGTTTCAAAGGCATATGAAAAATGTGTTTGTTCCAGGGATAGCATTTTGCCAATGCCCTCATACTTCTGCTGTGTTCAAGATTTCCAGGAGGTTCAATTTTGGACCTCAGGAAGTGAGTTGGATAACCTTTAGCAGCACATAAAAATGAAATCTGCCTTCTAGCATTACTCTGCAAGGTTGGGTAGCAGCAGCAGGAGAATCATAATTCACCCAAGAAGGAAAATCAGTATGACATGTAGCCATATAGAGTAACAGTTTGCTTTTAAAACTACCTTGAGCACAAAGAGATACTGTAGGCTTCACATTTCTTGATAGAAAAATGCCCACTAGTCAGTCATTCACAAAAAGGTATACAATACAAACAAACCAGAATCTTATCAGTCTGCTTCAGGCTGAACTTTTGAAAGCTTCAGCTGCAACCGTTGCACCATTTCTTAGAACAAAATTAAGGAAAAAATACATTGTTTCGTCCAAGTTAAAAAATTCTTACAATTGATTTGTTGAGAATCACAAAAGCCTATGTGCTTTGCATCAGGGACTTGAAATTTTGCATTGGCATCACCCTAATGTCAGGAATGTGTCTGTTGCCATCCCCATGAAAATCTACCCAAATTTTGCCAAGTTATAAGACTCTAAAAAAACAAAACCCCTCAGTTCATACATGTTCAGTGGAGACTTGTTACAGTTTGGCATTTAAATTCTTAGAAGATTCCAACTGCACTGAGTATGTTGTTCCATCCCCTCACAGTGCCTACTTTGCTGAGTAGGCTGCACATGCATCATCCCCACAGAATCATAGAATATCAGGGTTGGAAGGGAGTTCAGGAGGTCATCTAGTCCAACCCCCTGCTCAAAGCAGGACCAATTCCCAACTAAATCATCCCAGCCAGGGCTTTGTCAAGCCTGACCTTAAAAACCTCTAAGGAAGAAGATTCCACCACCTCCCTAGGTAACCCATTCCAGTGCTTCACCACCCTCCTAGTGAAAAAGTTTTTCCTAATATCCAACCTAAACCTCCCCCCCTGTGACTTGAGACCATTTCTCCTTGTTCTGTCATCTGCTACCAATGAGAACAGTCTAGATCAATCCTCTTTGGAACCCCCTTTCAGTTAGTTGAAAGCAGCTATCAAATCCCCCCTCATTCTTCTCTTCTGCAGACTAAACAATCCCAGTTCCCTCAGCCTCTCCTCATAAGTCATGTGCTCCAGTCCCCTAAACATTCTTGTTGCCCTCCGCTGGACTCTTTCCAATTTTTCCACATCCTTCTTGTAGTGTGGGGCCCAAAACTGGACACAGTACTCCAGATGAGGCCTCACCAATGTTGAATAGAGGGGAATGATCATGTCCCTCGATCTGCTGACAATGCCCCTACTTATACAGCCCAAAATGCCATTAGCCTTCATGGCAACAAGGGCACACTGTTGACTCATATCCAGCTTCTCGTCCACTGAAACCCCTAGGTCCTTTTCTGCAGAACTGCTTCCTAGCCATTCGGTCCCTAGTCTGTAGCAGTGAATGGGATTCTTCCGCCCTAAGTGCAGGACTCTGCACTTGTTGATCCTCATCAGGTTTCTTTTGGCCCAATCCTCTAATTTGTCTAGGTCCCTCTGTATCCTATCCCTACCCTCCAGCGTATCTATCACTCCTCCCAGTTTAGTGTCATCTGCAAACTTGCTGAGGGTGCAGTCCACGCCATCCTCCAGATCATTAATGAAGATATTGAACAAAACCGGCCCCAGGACCGACCTTTGGGGCACTCCGCTTGAAACCGGTTGCCGACTAGACATGGAGCCATTGATCACTACCTGTTGAACCCGACGATCTAGCCAGCTTTCTATCCACCTTATAGTCCATTCATCCAGCCCATACTTCTTTAACTTGCTGGCAAGTATACTGTGGGAGACCGTATCAAAAGCTTTGCTAAAGTCAAGGAATAACACGTCCACTGCTTTCCCCTCATCCACAGACCCAGTTATCGCCTCATAGAAGGCAATTAGGTTAGTCAGGCATGACTTGCCCTTGGTGAATCCATGCTGACTGTTCCTGATCACTTTCCTCTCCCCTAAGTGCTTCAGAATTGATTCCTTTTGGACCTGCTACATGATTTTTCCAGGGACTGAGGTGAGGCTGACTGGCCTGTAGTTCCCCGGATCCTCCTTCTTCCCTTTTTTAAAGATGGGCACTACGTTAGCCTTTTTCCAGTCATCTGGGACCTCCCCCGATCGCCATGAGTTTCCAAAGATAATGGCCAATGGCTCTGCAATCACATCCACAAACTCCTTTAGCACCCTTGGATGCAGCGCATCCGGCCCCATGGACTTGTGCTCGTCCAGTTTTTCTAAATAGTCTCGAACCACTTCTTTCTCCACAGAGGGCTGGTCACCTCCTCCCCATACTGTGCTGCCCAGTGCAGCAGTCAGGGAGCTGACCTTGTTCGTGAAGACAGACGCAAAAAAAGTATTGAGTACATTAGCTTTTTCCACATCCTCTGTCACTAGGTTGCCTCCCTCATTCAGTAAGGGGCCTACACTTTCTTCTTGTTGCTAACATGCCTGAAGAAACCCTTCTTGTTACTCTTAACATCTCTTGCTAGCTGCAACTCCAAGTGTGATTTGGCCTTTCTGATTTCACTCCTGCATGCCTGAGCAATATTTTTATACTCCTCCCTGGTCATTTGTCCAATCTTCCACTTCTTGTAAGCTTCTTTTTTGTGTTTAAGATCAGCAAGGATTTCACTCTTAAGCCAAGCTGGTCTACTGCCATATTTACTATTCTTTCTACACATCGGGATGTTTTTTCCCTGCAACCTCAATAAGGATTCTTTAAAATACAGCCAGTTCTCCTGGACTCCTTTCCCCCTCATGTTATTCTCCCAGGGGATCCTGCCCATCAGTTCCCTGAGGGAGTCAAAGTCTGCTTTTCTGAAGTCCAGGGTCCGTATTCTGCTGCTCTCCTTACATCCTTGTGTCAGGATCCTGAACTCGACCATCTCATGGTCACTGCCTCCCAGGTTCCCATCCACTTTTGCTTCCCCTACTAATTCTTCCCGGTTTGTGAGCAGCAGGTCTAGAAGAGCATATTCCAGCCCACGGGCTGCAGGGACTGAGCAGAACTCTCCCTACAATTTCTTCCCCTGTACACTGCAGGGTGTTGTGGCACCAGAGCTGACAGCAGGAGACTGTCTCTTTTGTGCGCTCAACACGGCCCTTGTTAGTGCCTCCCTAGTCAATATAGACTGGAAGGAGGAAGCTACCTAATTCGAATGCACATGGTGAGGAACACAGGGTGTTGGTGGGAAGAGATATGGAGTGAAGAGACAGGGGTAGAAGCTGTGGAGGGGAGGTTGGATATAAGCCAAGTGTGGGTAACCATAAATGAGAGCTGCAGATGGGGAATAAGCAGAGGGAGGAGGGTGGAAAGGAGCAGGAGTTGGGTGAGGATGGGCACGTGTCGGGGGGATAGAAGTCCAGGCAGGGACTGGGGAGGGGGAAATAAGAGCAGAAGAGTCCGTAACCACTAGAGAATGCACCCTTCTAGAACCTAGAATTAAGCCCTTTATTCCTGAGTCTCATCTCTCCTTTGCTGTGTAGCAAATAGATGTGAAACCCACTGGCAAAGTGTGAATCTCCATCCCCCACTAGCAGCAAAGAGTCCGGTGGCACCTTATAGACTAACAGACGTATTGGAACATGAGCTTTTGTGGGTGAATACCCCCTTCGTCGGATGCTACCCACTACATGCATCCGACGAAGGGGGTATTCACCCATGAAAGCTCATGCTCCAATACGTCTGTTAGTCTATAAGGTGCCACAGGACTCTTTGCTGCTTTTACAGATCCAGACTAACATGGCTACCCCTCTGATACCATCCCCCACTAGTTGCATGTCCACATAGATGTTAACAGCTTTATTCTGCTACCAGTTATTTGAGTAGCTCAAGTGGTAGAGGACTGTGACTGATCGAAAAATCCCTACTCTACTGATGACACATGCAAGGGAGATTGTTAATATTGATTCACATATTTAACGTTTTCGTTACTCAATTTTAAAGTTTTTAAAAATATAGGAAATTGCTTTTAATGTAGTTTTTTAAAATGTAAGTTAAGGTTGCAAAGTCAGGCACTCAAAAGTTAGGAAATGCCAGAATAAAGAGTCCTATGGAAAAAAATAGCATGTGATAATGTAATTAAATACTGTATCACAATGCATAAACACAAAGGAGCTGAATTAAGGATGCATAGGGAATTTTGAGTGTTTGACTTTGCATTCTTAACATTCTTTTAACATGTTTTTTAAATGTACTTTTATAACCTTTGTAAATAACATTATAGTACCCACTATTTTTAAAAATAAATGTTGATACAGAATATTGCAAATATTAATCTATAGTTAATTATAATTAAAGTTTGAATTGTCATTAAGATTAAGTGATACAATGTCTGTAAGTCTCCAATGACTTGCACCTTGTGTATTATTTTACATCTTTGGAATGTGCAAATGGGCTTAAAATGCTACCACTTTATCATAGCTGAACCAATATTGTTCAAAGAATGCTTTAAGAAATTTAACAAAGAGTCCTGTGGCACCTTAGACTAACAGATGTATTGGAGCATAAGCTTTCGTGGGTGAATACTCACTTCGTCAGATGATTTCCATTCCATACGGCTAAATGCAGTGCCTTGCGTGGTGTCAAGTATCAGAGGGGTAGCCGTGTTAGTCTGGATCCAAATCCAGATCCAGACTAACAATCTGTTAGTCTATAAGGTGCCACAGGACTCTCTGTTGCTTTTTACAGATCCAAACTAACATGGCTACCCCTCTCATACTTAAGGAATTTAGACTCTTTCTGCTTATGGGATCAAGCGTACTGCAATTTCCTCAGATTTTTTTCTGGAATTGTTTTGGGTTTTTTTGTTTTACTTTGACAGGTAAATTATGACTATAGATTCGGTATAAAGAGTTTGCTCTGGATATTTAGTACTGAAGATAGGATATTTGAGCTATGTTACTTGGTTGTTATTGGCCATATAAGTAACATGATATTTTGTTTGTTCCCTGACTGAATGAGCATGCAAGCATTTCTTGCAGGAATATACCTGCAGGAACAAATTCAAAATGGAGAGCAAGTACAAAACATGTACCTAATGAGTATATGGTTGATACAACTGCTATGTACTGGGTTACAGAGAGTTACGTAATAATACAAAGGAGTTAAAAAATCAATAAATCAAATTACACATGAAGGGCAGAACAGCATTGTGTCAATTAGTAAGGACTAAAGGATAGGTTTTATATTACTGCTAGAATGTCCATATTTTTTAAAAAGAGAGCTTATCTTGTATAGCATTGCACACACTTGTTTTTAAATACTGTGAGTTTTTCTATTATTATAAAATCTCACATCTTGTTGAACCACAGATTCTTAAGAAATTTTATCTGGTGTTAATTTTAAGAGATTTGAGGTGGGGGGAAGCAGCATTTTATTCAAGCATATCTTTACTGCTAATTTATTACTGTAATTATGTAACTGGAAATTTGACCAGAGAAAATATTTTCGATTGTTTCCATAAACTCAGTTAGGAATTTTATTATCATAGCCTACAAACAATAGTTCAATAGTATTTAGATTTTCTGCTTCACTGTATGCCTTTATAATGTAGTCTGTTCTTTAAAATGCTATGTATTTTATCTTTGTAATGCATCAAAAGTCTTTCTTTCTTTCATTGCATAGCTCTGAAAGCCTGGGCATATGAAATCTGAATTCTTTGTTTTATTGCCAAGGCATAAAGTTGAAAGTAGCATATTTCTGATCTTGAGTGAAAAAAAGTAGGAATCATCATATGGAACTCATTTTCACTTAGATGCTTGAAATACTATCAGCTTTAAATAATAATTTCACAAAACTTGGACTTCAATTTGATCTTGTCCTATAAAAAGTCTAATCAAACAACTCACAATAGTGCATGAAAACATCAGTAATCTCATTTTTTGCAGCTCCTAAATTACATGTTTCTTTTTGAAACAGAATCTCACAGGAGTCACACAAAATTTAAATCAGAACTGGGCACACTTGAGACATGTCTAAGTAGAGTCTTGACCCTATAGTGTTTAACTAATCTGAATACTCCAATCAACTTGTCAGGACAGAGGAACAAGGCATATACAAGATTTTACAGCCTCTGAGAGGTACACTGTGATTTATGGCTTCTTATAAAATTATGTATGGGCTGTAAAGAAGTTTTGTTCTTTTATTTACTGTATAACTAATGTTACTGGGGATGGGGGGCAGTTTGTTACAGCATATGTCTTCTGACTAGTTTAAGCAATGGGTAGGTTGAGAGAGGGAGACATAGGTTTAGAGTAATTTCATATAGAGTAGGTGTTGATGGAGCTGGAGAGAACTGATCAGCATTCATAAAGCAACACACAAAAATCAAGCAGCAATGGCTCATGACCCTTAGGGGGGAAAACAAATGTGAAAAACAGAGAGCTGAAAAAGTCAGTAGGGAAGAAAAGTATCTGTTACCCTTCCATGACTGAAGGAAGAAGAAGAGCAAGGGAAGAGGAAATGAAGTTGGCATATGAAATGAAACTAGTGAAGAAACACATACACCCCTCCAACCTTTAGTTCTTTGGGGACTTGTTTTCTTCATTTGTATCTCACCTGCCACCACAAAACAAATAAAATTTCTAAACTGCTTAAACAATGTACAACTGAAAAGGGGACAGGGGTGACATATCATAGAATCATGGAATGTCAGGGTTGGAAGGGATCTCAGGAGGTCATCTAATCCAACCCCCTGCTCAAAGCAAGACCAATCCCCAGACAGATTTTTGCCCCAGATCCCTAAATGCCCCCCTCAAGGATTGAGCTCACAATCCTGGGTTTAGCAGGCCAAATGCTCAAACCACTGAGCTATCCCTCCCCCCCTTGAAATCTTGAAATCCATTTTGTTTTGTGAACTCAACTTTGTATTGTGTCTTCTATTTAGTGTGCTTACTGACATTTTGTGTTCTGTGTTGAAAAGACAGCCTGACTTTGAAAAGACTAGTCTATTCCAGACTTTGACCTGTGTAAGAAGTTGTGGGAGAGAACTATCAGTGAGAGACCCATCAAGGGATATCAACTTTAAATGACTCTCAATGGCTGGTCCACCTCAGGAGACAATGGTTTTCTTCACATGGGACTCACTGGCTTTGTGTTGGAATTTCCCAGTCTATGCACATGGTGAAACAGGGACACAGACTATACTGAAGGATCGGGGGGGTGCTCACTGAGAAAGGGCAACTTCCACCACCACATTGCCAGAAGACCAGGCTACCGAGAGAGAGAAGGCAGGAGGGACTATGCCTAGTCTATAACATGGTCAAGACCTCGGTCTCACAGAAAGGATGAGATCAGACTAGGATGGGGGGCTTCTCAGAACTGTTTGTTATTTTCCAGAGATCTATAACACTCTAGTGTCTTCTTAAGAGTAAGAGTGGCTATCATTAAGAAATTGCTTTGCTAAGCCTGGGTTCCTTGCTTGCCAACCACATTATACCTCAAGCAGGTTCATAAAGAAGCTCAGAATGCCCACAGTGCAATGGAATTCTGAGGGCTCAGGAGCCACTGACTTTGGGGACTAAGTTGACTAGGCTGCAGAGCCCCATATTCCAACAACATTTGTACCTGGGAGTGTGCCTTAAGAGACCCAAAGCTAGGTACAGAAAGTACTTGGGATCCAGTGGTTGGGTCTACTCACCATAGACTCGTGTCTATCCAGACAGGAGGACTGGACCAGGATGTGACAATACACAAATACATACATACACAGACATCCATTAACACTATGGAGAGGTGGAAGTTGCTCTAAAATATAAATCTAATTTTAAAGCCAGATACATAGTGTTTTTTTTCCCTCTCTCAATCTCTCTCTCTCTCTCACACACGCCTTTCCCTGTATTCCTGTGGTACCTTTCCTATACGTTCTCTCATTCTTTCCCTCTTTTAAAAAACGAAACTACATATCCTTCACATTGTTCTTTCCATTTCCAAATGTCTCCCTGATTCTCTCCCTCCTCTCTCGCTACCCCATGGTTCCAAAAGATCCACTTACTGCTTTTCTTAAAACCATTCTTTCTGCTCCCTATCTATATTAGCCCCCTTTCCTTTCCCATTGTTTTCTTTATACAATCCATTCCCTTATCCTGATCCCTACTGCCCTACCAAAAATCCATTATTTGGTCCATCTCTCATCCTCTACACCAAAAGTCAATACTTGTTCCCCCAATCCATTCTCCGTGTGGTCCATTCCATTAATTCAGCACTTCTGTGTGATTTTCTGTTTCTATTTCAGTGTTGTCATAAAGTTTATGTCCACACTTCCCCTTGTGGCTTGTTTATGATGCATAAATACATCATAAAAATAATTTATACTAGATTCCTTTTGTATTAGAAATATCACCTCCCTACTTCCCTCTCTTTGCTGGAGGAGATTATTTCCTTCTGAGAACCTGAGCAATGATGTAAAGTGAGGCAGGAATCTGTGTTTCAACTTCCCTTCCCTGCAACTGGGGTTGGAGATGTGGAAGCAAAAGGTTTAAGTAACAGCCTTGTGTGCCATTACTATTCAGGTCCTCCAGGACTCTTGCCAAAGACCTCAGAGTTTCAGTATGTCTGGTGGATAGGGCACTGGGCTGGGAAACAGGAGCTGTAGATTCCAGTCCCAACTTTGCAACTGACCTGCTATGAGACCTTGGGTGAGGCATTTCACCTCTTTCTGCCTCAGTTTCACCCCCTCTCCCCCATCCACTCTGTCTGTTTTGACTGGCAATTCTTTGGAGCAAAGTCTGTCTCTCTGATTATGCCTATATACAAAGTGTACCACAATGGAGACCCAATTCTGATTGGGGAATCTAGGTGCTGCTGGAATGAAAACAATATTTAAAAGAATCTAAATGTTCTTTTAAAAACTTTGGAAGGCATATTTTTACATCATAAAGTAAGTTATGATTTTGTTTTTGCTTCACTGTTCACCTTTAATATCTGTTGAATCATTTAAACAGGAGCAAATAACATCCTTTTTTTAAAGAAGCAAAGAACTGATCAATAAAAACAACAAGAAAAAAAATTACTAGTTTGCTAAAACTCCTGCTAGAAATTGAAAAGTGTTAATTAATGCTGACCACAGCATATTAACAAAACATCCTGCTTGACAATATAGTGAAATATTAAAGTGTTGCAGTTGCAACTAATGCATTGCTTGTGGAACACCTGTAAATGTGAGCTCATAAAAGAGAATTCAGTGCAACTGCTAGCTGTGATTACCGAGAGACTGCTGCACTTAGTTAAAGACAGCTCTGACCACAAATGAATCATGGCTTCTACAATATAATATTGGTTTTAGAAAAAATAAACAATATATTTTATGTCCTAAAATATGAGGGTTTCTAAATGTCACATCAAGTTTCATTAATGTATTTTCTTTTTCAAAACTTCGGAATGTCATTTGTTTCAAAGCTAAATTTTTCTCTTAACTTTAAATGTAATTTATGGCTTTCCCATACCTAATTAGCTTAGAACTTGATTGCCTCCATTTAAAAGGAAGGAAACAAGCTATTAATTATAGGCTGAGACCCAAACTGATGGGAACATCAATACTTTTATTGCAATTTTCACAATAAATCCTAGACCATAAAGCCTTATCTACGTGTTTTGGAGGTGGGACAAATTTCATATCCATTAACATGGAGACAACACATTGATTGCCTGCTATGGCATTATTAAAACTGATGAGGCAGCTGCAGGAAAAGGCTTGCATAAAGTGGATATTCTCCTAGATCAATGTATGCATCTTAAATTTTAGAAATGATCTATTTGTGCAGTTCATATTTCTGCTTTTACTATATTTTTAAAGCAAAGATCAAAGAAGAATCTGGACAGTGATAGCTAACTCCTTTAATCATTACTACGGACACTGATTTCAACACTGCCAATAAATATTGACCTGTGGGCTCTAACTCCTGCATCAACAGTAGAGCTAAGATGTAATGTCAATGCAAATTTACAATTTTTTTCTCCTTGTTGCCAATGAGCAACATATTTAATATTGTTCTCGGGTGTAAATGGACAAAGGCTAAAAAAATAGAGAGAAAGAGAGAGATACAGAATGAGTACCTGGCTTTGTACTATTGCAGAAAAGTGTACCAGAGGGTTTTTCTCTCTTTGGCCTTCAGCTAAAGCAATAATGTTTATGCAGTATGTGTTGTCAAGGAAAAGAATAAATTAAGCTCTTTGGGGGCAAGGACTATACAGTGCATAGCAAAATATCTTGATTGTTCCTGAGGTTACTATTGCAATTTAAATAAATGTGCCTTATTCCTGAGTACTGTGGTTTGCTTTATTATCCAGTTTAGATTGTATTTCCTTCCCCTTGCTATTGTTTCAGAGTCAACTAATTTATGGCCCTGGTAGGCAGAAGAAACTTTTGTGTGTGTCACTTGTGGGGTGGGCTATGAATCATTATGTTAACTAGCCATGTAAGAAGCAGTGCATCCTTAGTCTGTGTCTGTAACTGGTGATGAAGCCAGACTAGTGATCTCTGAATCATTGCCTGCTGACTCAACGTTAACCTCCACTTCTTCAGTACTGCAATTAAAGGACCTCTCCTTCCTCCCTCACACACTGGTGTGCTTCGTGTCATGTGACAGAATAAAGTGTAAGGGTTTTGAGTGTTCTCTTTCTCAGGGTGCTTGTGCATGGTTTACAATCTTTAGTACATTTCCTACACAGCACCTTAAGCTCATATCTTTCCAGAAGTATATTCCAAATCTAACAGTAAAAATACAGCATATGTAAACAGACCACACCAATGCATCTTAAGAAAATTACATTGTGGAAATATAAATGTAATCAAACCTCTCTCAAACTATATTTCTCATCTTCCCAGGCAGTGTTCTTTCCATCCATTGCATACAAGCAATTACTTTTGACAAGTCACAAACAGAAGTAAAGGAATACTGAGATCACTGAGAAATGATGAGCACAAGAATGCAGTTGTGATTCACAGTGAAAATTCAATGTTCAATGGCCCTCAAACTCATATTTCTACAAGGAGTTGTAGTTTAGTGTCATAACGTGCTGGAATACTGGGTAGCTACAGATTTCTCTTACACTGTCTGTGCTTCTATGCTGCAAACACTATTTAAGTGTTCCTATTTTTCAAGTTATTACAGTGCCTTCTGAAATATCCCTGCTTTGCTTAGAATAGAGCTGTGGTATTGCATATACTACTGGATGGTAATAATTGGTAAATACTGAGAGTCTAATGGCTACCACTTTACTTGCTTAGGTGTAACAAATGCATGGATTCTAGTATTAAATACAATGCACCCCTGTTACAAATCAGATTTTACCCACAAATCACGCTGTTGCCAATCCTTTAGAATCTAAAATCTAAAGATTTATTTATAAAAGGAAAGAGATATAGACGAGAGCAAGAATTGGTTAAATGGAATCAATTACATACAGTAATGGCAAAGTTTTTAGTTCAGACTTGGAAGCAACAACTTCCTAGAGTGCTACTGGCTGGTCAGGACCCTGTTGAAATTCACCTATGGCACAGGGTAGAAACAGAATACTGGATTTAAATTTTTCCTGTACAGAACAGTTTCAAAAGTGCCTTGGCTTAACCTCTCCCTTTAAACTCAAAGGTTGAATTCCCATTTACTTGCAGCGGGGGGCAGAGTTATTCCAATGCTGAGCAGTTTGGGAAAGCCTACATTAAATCATTCTGGGGCAGAATATCCTCAAATTCCCATGTAATAAGATAGAGGGAGAGAGAAGTGGGAAATTTAGGCAAAATTGAACTGAAATATTAGAAATTGTTGCATGTATCTGTGCCAGTGAAGTAATGGATATAATTCCTTTGTCTGCAGATAGATTTTAAAACATGAATAGTGAACATTGATATTATGATGACATTGAGTACTGAAGAAATTTTGGGGGGAATGTTTTGTGTTTGATAGTTTGGTTTCTTAATTTTTTAAATTCTTTTTTTAGCTCAATCTAATAGTTACAGGGGAGATTTTTAAGTATGTGGGCGGGGGAGGGTAGAAGTGGGGGAAAGTCCAAAGTCAATGTACGTGGTTATGATAATTTTAGCAGGATGTTTTTACAGTTAATAAAAAGCTACATGAAAACAAACAAAAAAGTGTAGGATTGGAAAAGCTTCATGATTCTCCTTTGCTCTTTCCTCCATTCCCCCATTATTATTACTTTTTCTTTTATTGTTGTTTGAAAAACAAAAAACCTTTTAAAGTGAAGGTAAGATAGCAGGTACATGTCAGTGGGAGAGTGCATATTACTTTTCTAGAACATATAGTATAAAAAGCACATTAACAATTGAGGAAACTAAGAGTAAAGGAAGAATTTACAGGAAAATATGGACATTCGGGGTTAAGGTAGCCATCTTCTTTGAGAAGAGCTGGCTAAGGAGCTTGCTGCACCATTAACGCTAATTTTCAAGAAGTTTTGGAACACTGGGGAAGTTCCAGAAGACTGGAAGTAAGGTACTGTTGTGCCAAAATTAAAAAAAAGGTAAACTGGATGACCTGATAATTAAAGGCCTGTCAGTCTGACATCGATCCTGAACAAGATAATAGTGCAGCTGATAGATGATTGAATTAATAAAGAATTAAAGGAGGGTAATATAATTAATGCCAATTAATATGGGTTCATCACAAGTAGAGGCTGTCAAATTAACTTAAAATCTGTTTTTGATGAGATTAGAATTTTTGGCTGATACAGGTAATAGTGTTGACGTACTATGATTTCTGTAAGGCATTTGATTTGGTACTACATGAGATTTTGATTAAAAACCCTAGAATCTAAAATTAACATGGCACACATTAAATGGACTAAAAGCCAACTAACTGATAGTTTGGTGTTTTGTTTTGTTTTTTTTCCAGGGAGGGTAATTAATCTTTGCAATTATTTACCAAGGATCGTGGCAGATTCTCTATCACTGGCAATATTTAAGTCAAGGTTGAATGTTTTTTTTTCTAAAAGATATACTCCAGAAATTATTTTGAGGAAGTTCTATGTCCTGAATTATACAGGAAATCAGACTATATAATCACAATGGTCCCTTCTGACCTTAGAATCTATGAAAAGAGCAAAAGTTCATGCGGTGACTAATTACCACACTCAGTGTTAGAAACGTGTATGAAAAAAAACTATAAAACCAATGATATGGAGTGCACATTTACAATACTCTACACGTGAAGGAAGATAGAAAGCTGGTATCTCTACAGGAGATGAGTTAAGGTAGCCTACTTCTTCCATTGTGAACTGTCATACTTCCAAAAGCTTGGATTCCTCGTAAACTTAATCTGATCTCTAGATTTCATATGTTTCTATTTTTTTGTTAAATATGAAATACTTAGAATCCAGTCTTTGCCTATCTGTGCCTCAGTTTCCCCAGCTAGAATTATATCTATCTCCTTTGTTAAGCACTGTGTGATCTGCTGATGAAAGAGATAGATATTATACCACTGATGTCCATTGGAACTTTACCTTCATCTTAATGTTTTTTTTAATGTGAATATATAGAGAGTACTTCAGTGACTAGGGCTGTTAATTTTTCATCTCTCACCAGGAAAGAATTTGCTTTATTTTTTAAAAGAGAAAATGAAAAAAAGAAAAGATCTAGCATGCAGAAATACTTTAACAGATCTCTTTAAGTCATATGCTTATTATCATTAGTGACTGATTTATTGAAAGATTGAATAAGGTGAAATTAGCTGAATTGTAGAGACACAGTATTATATTACTATTGATAAATATATTCCAAGTAATCATTATGCTTTCAGCAAACTAAGTACAATATGCTCACTCATTTGAAGTGAAGTTTTAAGCCTTTGAATTCATTACAGACTTTTTTGCAATATCAAGCAATAAAGAGTTGGTACATTTACTAGTATGATTTGAAAAATTAGGAATTAATAATACAATTAAATTCACTTAAGCAAAAGATTAAATAAAACAATTGTCATTAACTGCAATCTAGTTGTTGAAAAATGGTTACTTCAATTCCCATTAAACACAGAATTTTGTATGACCAATATTTTACATCTAACTAAACCTGAATTCAGCTCCAATTTTTCTGTGCACCAATGATTGATGCAGTGATTGATAGCTTGACACCAACTATGTGAGTGTACTGAGATAATCCTATAGCATCTCTCTGCTGGTGGAACTCTGGCCTTTAGATTAGCAGTTCTTCAGTTCTAATCCTATCAATTTGCCCATGTACTTGTAAAGAGCATGCAGTGTTGAGCTATCCCTGAGTCCTAAGGACAGTAAAGAACCTGATTAACATTGGTGATGGAATAAAGTACACCAGAAAGAGGACTATCATATGCCTCCAAATTAACCATTTTCTCTGCACGTGCTCCTCGGCCCCTTAAAGAGTAAGTTTTGGGAGCAGTCCTCGCAACTGGAAAAACATTCTGTTGCCAGTGGTTAAACTGCTTTAAAATAGGGCTGAGACAAATCCTTTAAACAAAATATATAAGCTATTCAAAGGGGGGTTGGGGGGAGGGATTGCCAATATCCTGACCAGAACCTGAATCTGCACCTTGTGATAAAGGAAAACAAAGGAAAGACAAATGGGATCAATTGAGAAGGTGGAAGTGGGTGAGGAGACATAATGGAAGAAAACATTCAAATAGGGGGAAGAGAAACAGACAACATGAGAAAGAGGGGAAAAGAGAAAGGTGAAGACAAATCATCTAGTAATGTTTGCCCATTATAATCTGCATTAAACTGATACTTGGCTGATATTTTCAACCTATACTGAATGCATTTTTAAGATCATCAGATGATTCTTTTCTCTGTTCCTTTTTGCTGAATTTGTTTGCATATATATTCATATATCCATAAACATTAGAACCTAACATGTTCAAATGGATTCAAAATTAAGCAAAACAAATTCTTCCAACATTAGATGATAATTGAAGATTTTTAAGTGCTTAAGTTATTCTAAAACAGTGTCAGTCTGTTGGTTTAAAAAAAGAGAAATAAATTGTTAATATTGAGCAGTGACCCACTGTAGAACCAATAGAAGCAAGAACATTCAAAACTCAAGATTCCCACCCATCCATCCTCATCACCCTTTGTTGTTTATAACTCTTTTGGGACCTATAAAAGCTCTGACTCTCTTGAAACTTGAAATACCTAGATGCAATAGGTTTCAGAGTGGTAGCCGTGTTAGTCTGTTAGCAAAATGGGTTAGCAAAGAGCATATGAGGGCCTTGACAAAAAGAAAAGGGGATAAGCTTTATGTAAGGGGAGTCCCCTTACTGACATTCAGTGGGGGTGTTTTGGTTGGCTAGCTCCCAGTACTAAAAGGAGAAGGGTCGATGAGAAATCAGGACCCTGAGACTGACAGTCCCCAGGAACAATGGGGAAAGGCCAACACTCCAGGTCAGCCTGATTGACAGGGCGGACAGGCTAATCAGGGAGTCAGGAGGCCAGGGTGGGTCCTGTCCTCAGTATGAGCTGGTGTCAAGGTTCCTTCCCCACTCTGAACTCTAGGGTACAGATGTGGGGACCTGCATGAGAACCTCTAAGCTTAACTACCAGCTTAGATTTGGTTTTGCTGCCACCACCCAAATTATTTATGAGTCATTTGGGAAACTCTGTCTACCTCCCCCCCAGAATATCTCCCTCCCAAGTACTATAACCCTTCCCTGGGTAGCGATCCATTGTCTACAGCCAAGCTCTAAGATATAACCGCATTTGCTCCAATCCCTCAGATAGAGACAAGCACCTACAAGATCTCTATCAAGCATTCTTAAAACTACAAGACCCACCTGCTGAAGTGAAAAAACAGATTGACAGAGCGAGACGAGTACCCAGAAGTCACCTCCTACAAGACAGGGCCAACAAAGAAAATAACAGAACACCACTAGCTGTCACCTTCAGCCCCCAACTAAAACCTCTCCAGCGCATCATCAGAGATCTACAACCTATCCTGAAAGATGATCCTTTACTCTCACAGATCTTGGGAGACAGATCTGTCCTCGCTTACAGACAACCCCCCAACCTAAAGCAAATACTCACCAGCAACCACACATCACTGAACAAAAACACTGACCCAGGAACCTATCCTTCTAACAAAGCCCGATGCCAACTCTGTCCACATATCTATTCAAGTGACATCATCATAGGGCCTAATCACATCAGCCATACCATCAGGGGCTCATTCACCTGCACATCTACCAATGTGATATATGCCATCATGTGCCAGCAATGCCCCTCTGCCATGTACATTGGCCAAACCGGACAGTCTCTACGCAAAAGAATTAATGGACACAAATCTGACATCAGGAATCATAATACTCAAAAACCAGTGGGAGAACACTTTAACCTGTCTGGCCATTCTATGACAGACCTGCGGGTGGCTATCTTAAAACAGAAAAACTTCAAAAACAGACTCCAACGAGAGACTGCTGAGCTGGAATTGATATGCAAACTAGACACAATCAACTCAGGATTAAATAAAGACTGGGAATGGCTGAGCCATTACAAACATTGAATCTATCTCCCTTTGTAAGTATTTTCACACTTGCTTCTTATCAAACTGTCTGTACTGAGCTATCTTGATTATCACTTCAAAAGTTTTTTTCTCTTACTTAATTGGCCTCTCAGAGTTAGTAAGACAACTCCCACCTGTTCATGCTCTCTGTATGTGTGTATATATATCTCCTCAATATATGTTTCACTCTATATGCATCCGAAGAAGTGGGTTGTAGGCCACGAAAGCTTATGCTCTAATAAATTTGTTAGTCTCTAAGGTGCCACAAGTACTCCTGTTCTTCTTGAGAGGCTTCTCCACCAATTTCCTGGTGAACACCGATCCAAACCCTTGGATCTTAAAACAAGGAGAAATTAACTATTCCCCCTCCTCCCCCTCCCCAATTCCTGGTGAGTCCAGATTCAACCCCCTTGGATCTTAAAACAAGGAAAAATCAATCAGGTTCTTAAAAAGAAGGCTTTTAATTAAAGAAAGAAAGGTAAAAATCATCTCTATAAAATCAGGATGGAAAATAACTTTACAGGGTAATCAGATTCAAAGAGCCCAGAGGAACCCACTCTAGCCTTAAGTTCAAAGTTACAGCAAACAGAGGTAAACCCTCTAGCAAAAGGAACATTTACAAGTTGAGGAAACAAAGATAAAACTAACATGACTTGCCTGGCTGTTACTTACAAGTTTGAAATATGAGAGACTTGTTCAGAAAGATTTGGAGAGCATGGATTGATGTGTGGTCTCTCTTAGTCCCAAGAGCGAACAACCCCCAAAACAAAGAGCACAAACAAAAGCCTTCCCCCCACCAAGATTTGAAAGTATCTTGTCCCCTTATTGGTCCTTTGGGTCAGGTGTCAGCCAGGTTACCTGAGCTTCTTAACCCTTTACAGGTAAAAAGATTTTGGTGTCTCTGGCCAGGAGGGATTTTATAGTATTGTACATGTGACGTTGTGCAGTCTATATGGTTTTATAAAAACATAATAAGTGAATATAATGTAACTGGAATAGTTTTATAAAAATATGATAAGTGAATATAATGTAACTGGAATATGCTTCATGCAAAAGGTCTCTTGTAAGGTATCATTACAAAGCTTATAATCTACTGAGTGTGATCATCCCATTTGTATAAATGTACCACTCTTGTATCTAAAACTAGAAATATGAAATATAACTCTGAGGGCCTATTGTAATTATGTAAAGTGTGGGCCATTAATGATGGTTTGGAATCTTGATGACTCCCATTAACAAGGACCATTGTCTGCAGATGGCTGTGTTTACCTGTTAGTCTTCCTGTATATGTGTGTGCTGGCAAGTGGGCAATGAAATCTTGCAGTGACATGTGATCATGTCACCTGAACTAGAATCCCTCTTTAACCTGGTTCTTTTCCAGTGGGGGGAGGGTGGAAACCCAGGGGGACAAAGGGTTCCCGCCTTATGCAAAAGATATATAAAGGGGTGGAAGAGAACAGAGGGGAGAGAGGAGCCATCATGAAGAATCCCCTAGCTATCACCTGAGCTGGAACAAGAGCTGTACCAAGGGAAAGAATTGTACCCAGGCCTGGAAGGTGTCCAGTCTGAGAAAAACTACTGAAGCATCTTTGAGGGTGAGATTATCTATATTTAGTTTGATTAGACATAGATTTGCGCATTTTATTTTATTTTGCTGGGTGACTTGCTTTGTTCTGTCTGTTACTACTTGGAACCACTTAAATCCTACTGTCTGTATTTAATAAAATCACTTTTTATTTAGTAATTTACTCAGAGTATGTATTAATACCTGGGGGAGCAAACAACTGTGCATATCTCTCTATCAGTGTTATAGAGGGCGAACAATTTATGAGTTTACTCTGCATAAGCTTTATGCAGAATAAAACGGATTTATTTGGGTTTAGACCCCATTGGGAGTTGGGCATCTGAGTGCTAAAGACAAGCACACTTTTGTGAGCTGTTTTCAGGTAAACTTGCAGCTTTGGGGCAAGTGATTCAGACCCTGGGTCTGTGTTGGAGCAGACGGGAGTGTCTGGCTCAGCAAGACAGGGTGCTGGAGTCCTGAGCTGGCAGGGAAAACAGGAGCAGGGGTAGTCTTTGCACATCGGGTGGCAGCTCCCAAGGGGGTTTCTGTGATCCAACCCATCACAGTACACAGGAGGGCTGTTACCCTTCCCTTTATAGTTATGACAGCTGGAATTACCTGGGTCAGACAGAGTGGGGCCAAGCTAAGGAGAGAGCAGGGGCCCAAGCTGAGCTGAAGAGCAGAGCCTCACTGAACAGCAGCCCAGGAAGCAGGTCAGAGCTGAGAGCAGAGTCACAGAAGCAGCCCACAGAGCAGACCTGTCCTGGGGGGAGAGCTGCAGCCACAGAGCCAGAGACACATGCCCAGGAAGAGCAGATCCTGTGCTGGAGCAAAGCTGCAGCCACAGAGCCAGGTGTGGTGAGCAACTGGGGCCAGCCAAGGGGGGATACTGGGCAAAGAGCCCAGTGCAGAAAGACACCCCCAGCCAAGGGTCCTTGCAGGTCAGACTGGGAGGGGGATGGATCTTAACCCGATGGGTGGCTGTCGCTGGGAAGAAGGGTCCCACCTCCCAAAGCCCAGAGGTGTGTGACTACCATCAGAGCAAGTGTCCAACCTGCAGCATTCCTGCAGCACACCCAGGGCCTGAGAAGCAGGCCTGGGACCGACAAGGAACAGACTGTGAACTGCCCTGACGTTCCAGAGACACTGTTTGTAATGTTCCCTGCCACAGAGCGGGGGGATGTGCTTTCCTTTAACCTTTCCCATTTTTCCTTATTCTTTTAAATTAATTGTTGATTAAATAACTTATATTGGCTTTAAATTGTATGTAAATGATCAGTGGGTCAGGGAAGTGCCCAGTGCAGAGAGAGTACCCCGGAGTGGGGACACCCTAGCCCCTGTCCTAGGCGACCACAGCAGGGTTGGGGGTCGAGCCCCCCAGGAATCTTGGGCCCAGTCTTGTTGGGGTTACGAGGACACTGCCAGACAGGAGAGTGGAAGGGGAGTCCTCAAGGGCAGGGAGGCCTCTGGGTAAAGGAAGTGGGAGATAGGACTCAGATCCTTTCACTAGCCCACTTCACTGGGGTAGTACAGAAGGCAGGAAAGTTCCTCACAGTGGGACCATTTCCCCGCTTACATTTAGAAAGAAAGCTACAAATCAACAACTGAGAAATCTGTTAATGGCCAGTGATCAGGAGGCAGGAGCACAGCCCTTACCTGATGCTACAAAAGCTGCAGAAGAAATTGGAATGGAAAAGGCAGCCAATAAATGGCAACTTGAGCATGAACAGAAACTAGCAAAAATTCGATGGCTGGGAAAGCAAAGGATTGCTGCTGAGGAGAGCGTTCACCAGCTGGGACAAGAAACTGCCAGAATTCAGCTTGAAGTCAAAAAAGCAATCGAGAAACTATATCCTCTTGAAATTTCAGTTTATAACAATGGTGGTATGTTATATTGCTCTGTGCAGTTTTCTGTATTTAACCCATTGTGCTATGACCAGGGGAAAGGGGTCTCTAACCTGGTGGGAAATAGCTGTTTGTCTGTGCAAAATAGCAGTTTGTCTGTAAATAAAGTTTCTGAATGTCTGTCTAATGTCTCAGAAGTGAATCCGGAATTAGATCAAGCACAGAAAGATCTCATTGGTCAGGAAAGTGTTTCTTAGGAGCAGATTAAAGTGGATGGTCAGGTTAAAGCTCTGACTGAGGAAGGAAAGGATAGATTTTTGATGGATGATGGATTATTGGCTAGTACAGCTTGTAAAAGAGAACCTGAAAAGGGTAACTGTCATTTGCTGGAAGTAGCTCAGTGTAGTGAGAAAAGCAGCAATTTATCTGTTGGGAGTGGCAATGTGCCTGGTAAGGAAAGTTTGGGTGAGCCTAGGCAGCCTTGTGAGCTGATGGCTTTATCTAGTCAGCAGTTTGGGAAGGCAAGGATAGTGCAAAATGAGTGTCCCTATACCTTAGCTGTTTCCTATGTGGATAATTGTGACCGTGAAGTAAATGTGCCTGTGTCTGTCAGGGGTATTGACTTGCCTATGGTGGAAGCTACCTCGGTCTCCAAGCAGTTGTCTGTGAACAGCCATGTGTGCTGGGACAAGGGAAATGAGATCCCAAGCTGTGTGTCTGGTAAGGGAGAATGTGTCTCTGGCTCTTCTTTGTCTGTGGAGCAGCCTGTGATGGTTGAAAATAGTGCAGTTGTCTCAAAGTTGATTCTGAATTCAACTAAAGCCAAGGAAGGAAATGGACCTAAGTTTGTGTCTGCTAGGGAGAATGGCACTGTAACTAGGTTGCATCCAGTTAGTGTCTTAGCAAAATCCCAGAGACCAGACAATTCTGGTACTTGTATTTTGCCTATTGCTAATATGTGGTTGGAAAAGGATGTAGCAACTCGGTCTAATCAGGGTGATATCCTAGCCAGGGCACAGGGAGAGCATAAAGGTGATTTGATTGTGTTACCTACTAACAGTTTGGAAACTTGTAGCAAGAAGGAAAAGATTCCTAAGCTTGTGAGTGGGAAAAGAAAGGAGAATGCTTCTAACCTTTTATGTAGTGAGTCTATAAGTTTGCCTGAAGGGGATTGTGTAGAAATCCGCCCGATGGGCCAAAGGTGAACATGAATGTAAGTGAGATCCAGAAAGAGTCTGTTGTTGCTCAGGAAAGTGTTCCTTTAGAGCAAGCCCTAGGTGAAGAAGGTAAGGGCAGAATTTCTTTGAGGGGTGAATTGTGGCTTAGAAAAGCATCTAGAGAAAGGAATCCTCATGGTAGTCTTTGCAAGCAGTTTACTGCAATTGAAGTTGTGTGGAAGTGATTTGATCAAGGAAGCTTCAGTTCATACCGGCCAGAAATTTTCTGTGGTGAATGGATCCACTGACTTTCCTTTTGAAAGATCCAGTGTGGATAGCTTTGAAAAGGTCTCATATGGCGTAAAAACTGTTAAGGAATTTAAACAGCCCTATGACCATGTGGCTGTGTTTGTCTCCCCAACAAGCTGGCCAAGGTTGTTCAGAGAGAAATGTCTCCATGCTGATTCTGTGAGTGAACAGTCTGTGTCTCAGGTTCAGAGGGAAGACTGGGCAGCTGAGTCTGCAAAGCAGAACAGCTGGGCAGTTAATCTCTTAAGAATGCAGGGGAGGGGAGGTATACTCTCATCTCTAGACACATTGGATATGACTTGTAGTCGCTCAGGGTATGTCTACACTACGAGGGTAGTTCGATTTCACTTAAATCGAATATGTGGAATCAATATTACAAAGTCGAACGTGTGTGTCCACACTAAGGACAGTAATTCGACTGTGTGAGTCCACAGTAACGGGGCAAGCGTCGACATTGGAAGCGGTGCACTGTGGGCAGCTATCCCACAGTTCCCGCAGTTCCCGCTGCCCATTGGAATTCTGGGTCGAGCCGCCAATGCCTTCTGGGTAAAAAAATGTGTCGAGGGTGCTTTTGGGTAACTGTTGTCATCCGTCCGTCACTACCGCCCTCCCTCCCTCCCTGAAAGCGCCGGCGGGAAATCAGTTCACGCACTTTTCTGATCAGTGACAGCGCGGACGCCACAGCACTGCGAGCATGGATCCCGCTGCAACCATCGCTGCAGTTGTGGCTGTTCTCAACGCCTCGCAGCTTATCATACACCTTTCCCTGAGGCAGATGCAGAGAAATCAGGAGAGGAGGCTATGGCACCGCCGTGAGGGCCCGAAGTCGGAGAGTAGCACACAGCTGTCAGAAACCACGAGACCCAGCGCCTAGGACATCACGGTGGCATTGGGTCATGTGGATGTTGTGGAACGGCGATTCTGGGCCCGGGAAACAAGCACGGACTGGTGGGACCGCATAGTGCTGCAGGTCTGGGATGAATCCCAGTGGCTGCGAAACTTTCGCATGCGGAAGGGGACTTTCCTTGAACTTTGTGACTTGCTGTCCCCTGCCCTGAAGCGCAGTGACACCTGGATGCGAGCAGCCCTGACTGTCCAGAAGTGAGTGGCCATAGCCCTCTGGAAGCTTGCAACGCCGGACAGCTACCGGTCAGTCGCGAACCACTTTGGTGTGTGCAAATCTACCGTGGGGGTTGTTGTGATGCAAGTAGCCAACGCAATCGTTGAGCTACTGCTCTCAAAGGTAGTGACCCTGGGAAACGTGGAGGTCATCATAGATGGCTTCGCCGTGATGGGATTCCCAAACTGCGGTGGGGCTATAGATGGGACTCACATCCCTATCCTGGGACCGGACCACCAGGCCAGCCAGTACATCAACCGAAAGGGCTACTTTTCAATGGTGCTGCAAGCACTGGTGGACCATAGGGGACGTTTTACCAACATCAACGTCGGATGGCCGGGCAAGGTTCATGACGCTCGCGTGTTCAGGAACTCTGGTCTGTTTAGACGGCTGCAGGAAGGTATTTACTTCCCGGACCACAAAATAACTCTTGGGGATGTGGAGATGCCTACAGTGATCCTCGGGGACCCAGCCTACCCGCTAATGCCCTGGCTCATGAAGCCCTATACTGGCACCCTGGACACTGAAAAAGAACTCTTCAACTACCGGCTGAGCAAGTGCAGAATGGTGGCGGAGTGTGCATTTGGCCGTCTCAAGGGGAGATGGAGAAGCTTACTGACTCGCTGTGATCTCAGCGAAACCAATATCCCCATTGTTATTGCAGCTTGCTGTGTGCTCCACAATCTCTGTGAGAGCAAGGGGGAGACCTTTATGGCGGGGTGGGAGGTTGAGGCAAATAGCCTGGCTTCTGATTACGCACAGCCAGACAGCCGGGCGATTAGAAGAGCCCAGCGGGACGTGCTGTGCATCCGGGAGGCTTTGAAAGCTAGGTTCCTCAGTGAGCAGGGTAACCTGTGACTATTAACTTTGTTTAAAGAGAAGCTGAACCTGCCCCCGTTTCTTTACCCAGTTTATGTTGACTATCCTCTCCAGCTACATACCCCCTTCACCCCCTTCCCAAAAAATAAAATCTGTTCTGTTTTGTTAATGAACACCGTTGTCTTTATTACTGTTTTCGCGGGAATGTTTTAAACCGGGGACGCAGACTGTGGCGGGGGGCGGGTTTAATGTTCTGATGCAAATGATGCTTCTAAACTCCCGGAATGACAGGCTCTGCAGTGGTGGACTGGTTGTTTCAACAGAGCCTGCCAGCACTCCTGGGCGGGACTGCGTGTATGTGTCGGATATGTGACTTTCTGGCAGGGGGAGGAGGGTTACAGATCCCCTGCTTTGTGGCTCTGTGATCCAGGATAAGGACCGCTGCATAAGATCTGTAACTGCCCTCCCCCGCCACAAAGTCACAGAGCTACCCCCCCCACCCCCACAGAACATGAAAACCACCTCCCAGACTGACCAGGGCAACTAGTGACTGCACTGTGTATGTGTCCTGATGCTGGACCTGCCCCCGCCTCTGTACCCTGCTAAAGGTGACTGTCCTGTCCAATTACCAACCCCCTTCCCCCCCTTCAGACAGACTCTCCTGCAAAAGAAAATCATGGAAACAGTAATTAACAGAAACGAATATTTTATTATGAACCACACATGAAACGGGGGGGAGGGGGTGAAACTTGGACGGGGGCTTCTGTGAGGTGGGTAGGAAAGGACTTTTCAAATTTTGGGGAATGAGAGCCCAAGAGTGCTAGAGCAGTCTGCAGTGGTTGACTGAAAGTTTTAACGGCCCTTGCCGCCCCTCCTTCTTTGGACTTTGGGTGAGGGGGGTGTGGGATTTGGTGGCGGGGGAGGGCGGTTAGAGATAGACCGCAGCGGGGCTCTGTCCTCCTGTCTCCGGTCTTGCAGAACATCCACAAGGCGCCAGAGCGTGTCCATTTGCTCCCTCATTAGTCCAAGCAGCGTTTGAGTCGCCTGCTGGTCTTCCTGACGCCACCTCTCCTCCCGTTCCATGATTGCTCGGTGCATT
>NW_020664562.1:7650014-7681771 GCF_002925995.2 Terrapene triunguis | reverse complement strand
CTTCCTGACGCCACCTCTCCTCCCGTTCCATGATTGCTCGGTGCATTTGGGACAAGTTCTCCCTCCACTGTGTCTGCTGGGCTGCCTGGGCTCGGGAGCAGGACATTAGTTCTGAGAACATGTCCTCACGCGTCTTCTTCTTCCTCCGCCTAATCTGCGCTAGCCTCTGGGAGTGTGATGCCAGGCTGGGTTGGGAGACAGTCGCAGATGTGTCTGTGGGAATGGGAAAAAGGGAGTGAATTCCTGAGACAGATAAATGAAGTTGTGAACAAAGAACATAGTCTTTCTCTGTGAACAAGACCATGCACTGCACCTCTCACATGCGCACTCAGGACAAGGTCGAATTTTCGGACCTCGCCTTCAGTGCCTGGGGTCTTGCAGTGGCGATCTGAGAAGCGGGGCAGGACACCTCAACTTGTGTAGCAGGCAAACATGGTAAGCCGTAGACTTGTGGCTGCTTAAAACTTTAATAGTAGCACTGGCCTCCTTTCACATTGAAAGCAAAGCCAGTCTCTGCTGCCAGCAATCCGGCAAGCATGAACTCTGCCCCTGTCCCACCCCCTCGCGGTTGTCCCAGGGAAAGATCCCTGTATGCTGCCCCTCTTCCGACTCCACCGCGTCACTGTAAAGCAGTCCCAATACTAACATTCCCCTCCCTAATTCAAAGCAGGGCATCATGAGCGACATCACCCTGATGAGGATCTCGGACAGCGAGAAGGAACGCATGCTTAGGGAAAGCATGCAAAAACCAGGGCCGTATGCCGCCATGCTTTGCCGTGCAATGATCCCTGAGTATTTGATTGTCTCCTGGCGAGGAAACGTCTCGTACCATGGAGGACCCAATAAAATCGCTCTCCCCAGGAACCTGATGACCAGGCTTGAACATTACCTCCAGGAGACCTATGTTGAGATCTCCCATGAGGATTTCGTCTCTATCCCCGGACATATAGACCGGATTTTGGTGTAGCTGCACTGGCAGGGACTAAAGAGTGGAGCGTCTTGGGCAGCAGAATCATGAAAAACCGGACATTGTTAGATTTTTTTAAAATAGTTGGGACTAAAAATGTTATCGCCTAAGGCAAAGAAATCATGAAAAACCCATTGTTAATATTATAAATATTCCAGTTCTGTTAAAAATAAAAGTTTAGATGTTTAAATCACTTCAAGAAAAACCCATTGTTAATATTCTAAATATTCCAGTTCTGTTAAAAATAAAAGTTTAGATGTTTAAAGCACTTCAAGAAAAACCCATTGTTAATATTTTAAATATTCCAGTTCTGTTAAAAATAAAAGTTTAGATGTTTAAAGCACTTACTGCTTGATCCTTCCCCTGATTCTGTGTCCGGGGTAACGGATGGGGACGGTTGGTAGGGGATCTCGGTAAGGGTGATGAAGAGCTCTTGGCTGTCGGGGAAATCAGCGGTGCAAGCGCTGTCGACTGCCTCGTCCTCCTCATCTCCTTCCTCATCTTCCCCGTCCGCTAACATGTCCGACGAGGAACCGGCCGCGGACAATATCCCATCCTCAGAGTCCACGGTCACGGGTGGGGTAGTGGTGGCGGCCGCACCTAGGATGGAATGCAGTGCCTGGTAGAAACGGGATGTGTGGGGCTGGGATCCGGAGCGTCCGTTTGCCTCTTTGGTTTTTTGGTAGCCTTGTCTCAGCTCCTTGATTTTCACGCGGCACTGCGTTGCATCCCGGCTGTATCCTCTCTCTGCCATGGCTTTAGAGATCTTCTCGTAGATCTTTGCATTCCTTCTTTTGGAGCGCAGCTCTGAAAGCACGGACTCATCGCCCCACACATCGATGAGATCCAAGACTTCCCGATCAGTCCATGCTGGGGCCCTCTTTCTAGTCTGCGATTGCACGGCCATCTCTGCTGGAGAGCTCTGCATCGTTGCCAGTGCTGCTGAGCTCGCCACGATGTCCAAACAGGAAATGAGATTCAAACTGCCCAGACAGGAAAGGGAATTCAAATTTTCCCGGGGCTTTTCCTGTGTGGCTGGTCAGAGCATTTGAGCTCTGACCGCTGTCCAGAGCGTCAACAGAGTGGTGCACTGTGGGATAGCTCCCGGAGCTATTAGCGTCGATTTCCATCCACACCTAGCCTAATTCGATATGGCCATTTCGAATTTAGCGCTACTCCTCTCGTTGGGGAGGAGTACAGAAGTCGAATTTAAGAGAGCTCTATGTCGAACTAAATAGCTTCATGGTGTGGACGGGTGCAGGGTTAATTCGATGTAACTGCGCCAAATTCGACATAAAAGCCTAGTGTAGACCAGGCCTCAGTGGACTTAATATCTGATTCCATGTGGAAGCAGAGGTTGGTAAGGGAAGGACAGCAGAACTTTGAGTCTAGCTTGTTAGTGAAAATGAATTGTTTCTCTTTAAGACAGAGTCGAGCCTTGAAATTGGTAGCAGTGAAGGATCTAAAAATTGGTGAACAGGCTCCTGTCTGTTTAAATGCAAATTACCAGACTGACTGGGAGAAGAAAGACTTGCTAATAGCTGTTAGCACAGAGAGCACACCCAATCAGCCAGCGAATTCTGTTAAGCAAGAGAAATCAGGGTTTGATCCTTCAGGACAGGGAGGAAAGGGAAAACTTAATTTTGCAAAGGAAAGCCACAGGCTAACCATAAAATGCCAAAACCCCAATGGTATTGACCCAAAGGTGTGGAATAACAAAAAGGATTGTAAATGGACACTTGTAATGAATTTGTTGTTATTGCTAATGGTGATTTTTGTAACAAATGTGTTGCTAATATCAAGAATTGTAAAAGTATACAATGTGCCTACTCTTTTGGAAAATCCCTTGAACATGTTAAGCGTGATACATAAGAACACACTTTATGTTAAAAGTCCTTGTAATGCTGCTATTTCACAGTTAATGCCCGTAAACAGTCTTGGAACTTTTCACAGGGGAAAATACATTCCGGACCTGATGTGCTGTATGAAAAGGGAAACCGAGGCATGCTACCATATTGCTTTCACGGCTAAATGCCAAGATTCCTGTACTATGGACAACATTCATAGCTACATTGACTTAATGTTAATTGGGTTCCAAACATTTGTAGCTATGTTCTTTAGCTCTTGGCAAGATCACATGAGACATATAGAAACCATGCTGCAAGAGCAGATCCAATCCACTATTGTTCTAACCAAGTTTTACCTTGAGTTTGTAAAGAGATTCAATCATGTTATTGAACATGACTTTGATAAACCATTTCTGTTATACACTGATACGGCTTCTAACCCAATATTAGCTGTAGTAAGACAGAACCAAGGATGGGGAGCTCTTGGGATGCAGTCAGCCATATTTGTGTCATCCCTTCCTGCATCAATTTTGTGTTGGGGGTGTGATGTTATTGACACAAACTGGGACCGTATAAATCATTGTTGCAACCAAGGTTCTGTAGTGGCACCAAATCTTGTATAAAGGGGGTCAAATAAAGTGTCTAAAACAAGGTTATGGTTTGCTGGTTATAATTATGCTATCAGGGTGCATGTATCATTTTTGTGTTTAAAGTTATAAGTATTGGCTCCATACTGTTTGTATTTCAAACTTATGCTATGCTTCTGGGTGACATCCCAGACAAGTTGGTGTCGGCTCTGCCTAGTCTGCTTGATGGCCCATTAAGTATCATCTGCTACACAATTGACCCATGGAGAGAAGGCAGACACACCTTGTGACTCAGCAAGGTATGCAGGGACATGCCTATGGACAGAACTCTAAGGTTTTTCTATGCCTTGTGCTGGATAGTGTCCTTGGGACAAAGAAAGCAAAGACCACATGGCAAGAGACTATAAAGGCTGATGCCTCATCTCCATCTGGTCTTCAATCCTTCTTCTGGAGGGACTTTGCTACAAACGTAAGCTCTAAACAAAGGACTGATAACCCATCCCAGCTGTGGATGTTCTCCAGAGACTTGATTTGAACCTTGTATATTGACCTGGGTCTGGGGCTTGGTCCTTTGGGATCGAGAGAACCTCTTTTCTTTTACTGGGGTACTGGTTTTCATAACCATTTGTCCCCATAACGAGTGGCACTGGTGGTAATACTGGGAAACTGGAGTGTTTAAGGGAATTGCTTGTATGACTTATGGTTAGCCAGTGGGGTAAAACCGAAGTCTTCTCTGTTTTGCTGGTTTGGTTTGGGCTGTAGCTACCCTGCTTTAAGCAATTTGTCCTGAATTGGCACTCTCAGTTGGGTCCCACCAGAACTAGCATCATTACAGTAGACTATTTTAGAGGTCAGGTGGACACTACAGCCACATTTTGAAGGTTCTTGCTTTGATACTTTCTCACATACCTAGGAGTGATTATCAGCTACATGGAATTGCTTTTCTCCTCTCCTTCCCCCCAGATAAAATTATAATCAATGGGACAAACTGAGCCACTGCTTTTTTTTACTCCATCTTTAATTAGGCAGAACTCCACTGGCTGATGGTAGATTTCTTGAGTAAGGTCTGAGTAAACAGTGAGCAGTGGCTTCAGGATTCAATCTGTTGATTGGACATAGAGGAATCAGATATGTTTCTCTCTTTGTTACCAAATACAGTGAGATCAGCAGCATGAGAGCTTGTTTAATACTAAAGCAGCGGAGGAATAGCTCCCTCTTGTTGTAGTTTGCACCACATAGGAAACATTATTCACCTACTTACGGAGTAAATCACTTTAGAATAATATGTCTATAGAAGATGCCATGGTATATAAAACTTGCCTCTTTTTTCGATTCTGTTGTATATGATGAATCGTGCCATTGCCAATACCATAAGATGGAACAATTGCTCAAGTTATGTTATTACCTTATTACCATTAGTGCACTCAGTTCATTGCAGCAGAAGGTCTCTTTCCCCCCACCCCCAAATTCCATTGTCATGTTGTATGTTTTCCTGAACTTGGTACATTTGACATTGCCTAATACCAGCAAGACAGCAGGGGTTATGAACGAATCAAGCAACACAGAATTAGTCAGTTCCTTAATTCCATCCAGTACTACCACAAAAGTTTCTTCTGAGAATGACTAGGTCTTAAATGGGAAGAGCAGTACCTGTGTTATCACTATCATTCAGTGCATCTTCCTATAGACTCTAATCCCAGATAGAAGATGGTTGTCACATTTTGGAAACTATCTGGTATATATAATGATTCAAATAATCTGGGGAAGGGGAAAAATCTAACAGCAGATAAGTAGCTCACTCAAAGAAATATGATTGAGTAAGAAGGAAAATTACGTCTTCAGTAAGAATTTGAAGAAAAGAATTGCAAAAGAAAATATTCCTTGAGGATCTAACCAATACAATAGAAGTGTATTAAAAGGGTCCTCTCTTTGGCTATGTCTACACTACAGAATTAGGTCGGATTTATAGAAGCCGGTTTTATAGAAACCGGTTGTATGCAGCCGATTGTGTGTGTCCTCACCTAAAATGCTCTAAGTGCATGAAGTCGGCGGACCGCGTCCACAGTACCGAGGCTAGCGTCGACTTCCGGCGCATTGCACTATGGTACCTATCCCACAGTTCCCGGAGCCTCCGGCGCCCATTGGAATTATGGGTTGAGATCGCAATGCCCGGATGATGCAAAGCAGTGCCGCGAGGGGTTCTGGGTACATTGCGTCAGGCCCCTCCCCCGCCGTCACAGCAACGGCAGACAATAGATTCGCGCCTTTTTACCTGGGTTACCTGTGCAGACAACATACCACGCCAAGCATTGAGCCCGCTCAGCTCAGCTCACCGTCACCATATCTCTTCCGGGTGCCGGCAAACGTGGGACTGCATTGCTAAACAGCAGCAGCAGCTTACTGCCTTTTGGCGGTAGACGGTGCAGCATGACTGGTAGCCTTCATTGGCGATCTGGGTGCTGGCAGCTGTGGGGCTGGCAGCCGTAGGGCTGCATTGCACCAGCCCCTTGCCTTTTGGTAGAAGATGGTATATTACGACTGGTATCCGTCGTCGTCGTACTGCAGCGGCTGTCAATCATGGGCACCCGGGCAGACAATGATGGTTATCAGTCGTAGTATGCTATTTTCTGCCAAGTGCCCAGTATTGTCTGCTAAGCACCCAGAAGAGGCCGATGGCGATCTGGGTGCTGGCAGACATGGGGCTGGCAGACGTGGGGCTAGATTGCTACACAGCAGCAACCCCTTGCCTTTTGGGCAGTAGATAGCATATTACGATTGGTATCCGTCGTTGTCATACTGGGTATCAGATGGTGCAATAGACCTGAAGGCTTACTGCCAAGTGCCCAGTATTTGCTGCCAAGCACCGAGAAAATGCCAAGGGCTATCAGTCATGCTGCACCGTCGTCTTAAGATGTAAAAAATAGATTTATTCTCCATTCATTTGCTTCCCCCCTCCCTCCTGCTAAACCCAGGCTTTTGAGTTCAATCTTTGGGGGGTGGGGCATTCTGTGTGACAGTTGTTTGTGTTTCCCTGATGCAAAGCCACCTTTCTTGATTTTAATTCCCTGTACCTGTACGCGGTGTCACTCGCCCCTCCCTCCCTCTCTCCCTCCCTCCCTTCTTCCCCTGGTCCGTCAGATACTACTTTCGCGCCTTTTTTCAGACCAGACGCCATAGCCAGCACTGGGATCATGGAGCCCGCTCAGATCACCGCGGCAATTCTGAGCACTATGAACACCACGCGCATTGTCCTGGAAAACATGCAGAGCCTCCTGGACATGCCAAAGCCAAACCAGGACCAGCTGAGGAGGAGGCGATTGCAGCGCGGCGACGATAGTGATGAGGAAATTGACATGGACCTCTCACAAGGCACAGGCCCCAGCAATGTGGAAATCTTGGTGTTACTGGGGCAGGTTCATGCCGTGGACCGCCGATTCTGGGCCCGGGAAACAAGCACAGAGTGGTGGGACCGCATCGTGTTGCAGGTCTGGGACGATGCCCAGTGGCTGCGAAACTTTCGCATGCGTAAGGGCACTTTCATGGAACTTTGTGACTTGCTTTCCCCTGCCCTGAAGCGCCAGAATACCAGGATGAGAGCAGCCCTCACAGTGGAGAAGCGAGTGGCGATAGCCCTGTGGAAGCTTGCAACGCCAGACAGCTACCGGTCAGTCGGGAATCAATTTGGAGTGGGCAAATCTACTGTGGGGGCTGCTGTGATCCAAGTTGCCAGGGCAATGAGAGACCTTGTGATATCAAGGGTAGTGACTCTGGGAAACGTGCAGACCATAGTGGATGGCTTTGCTGCAATGGGATTCCCAAACTGTGGTGGGGCCATAGACGGAACCCATATCCCTATCTTGGCACCGGCGCACCAAGCCGCCGACTACATAAACCGCAAGGGGTACTTTTCAATGCTGCTGCAAGCCCTGGTGGATCACAAGGGACGTTTCACCGACATCAACGTGGGCTGGCCGGGAAGGGTACATGATGCTCGCGTCTTCAGGCAGTCTCTTCTGTTTCGAAAGCTGGAGGAAGGGACTTTCTTCCCGGACCAGAAACTAACCATTGGGGATGTTGAAATGCCTATCGTGATCCTTGGGGACCCAGCCTACCCCTTAATGCCATGGCTCATGAAGCCATACACAGGCAGCCTGGACAGCAGTCAGGACCTGTTCAACTACAGGCTGAGCAAGTGCCGAATGGTGGTGGAATGTGCATTTGGCCGTTTAAAAGCGCGCTGGCGCAGCTTACTGACTCGCTCAGACCTTAGCGAAAAGAATCTCCCCATTGTTATTGCTACTTGCTGTGCGCTCCACAATATATGTGAAAGTAAGGGGGAGACATTTATGGCGGGGTGGGAGGTTGAGGCAAATCGCCTGGCCGCTGATTACGCGCAGCCAGACACCAGGGCGGTTAGAGGAGCACAGCAGGGCGCGGTGCGCATCAGAGAAGCGTTGAAAACCAGTTTTGTGACTGGCCAGGCTACGGAGTGAAACTTCTGTTTGTTGCTCCTTGATGAAACCTCTGCCCCTACCCCACCACCCTGTTAACTCTACTTCCCTGCAAACCAACCACCCCACCCTCCCCTACTACCCTCCCCCCTTCGAGCACCACTTGCAGAGGCAATAAAGTCATTGTTGCTTCACATTCATGCATTCTTTATTAATTCAGCACACAACTAGGGGGATAATTGGAAAGGTAGCCCGGGATGGGTGGGGGAGGAGGGAAGGAAAAGGACACACTCCAATTTAAAACTTTAAAACTTATTGCACTGGAAATCATCTAGGGTGGAGTGAGTGGGTGGCCGAAGGCCCCCCCCACCGTGTTCTTGGGCGTCTGGGTGAGGAGGCAATGGGACTTGGGGAGGAGGGCTGCTGGTTACAGAGGGGCTGTAGCGGCGGTCTCTGCTCCTGCTGCCTTTCCTGCAGCTCAACCATACGCAGGAGCATATCACTTTGATGCTCCAGCAGCCGGAGCATCGACTCTTGCTTTCTGATTACAAGTTGACGCCACCTCTCCTCTTCAGCCCGCGTTTCAGCACGCAACTTCTCCTCTTCAGCACGCCACCTCTCCTCTCGCTCATATTGGGCTTTTTTAAAATCAGTCATTGACTGCCTCCACGCATTCAGCTGTGCTCTGTCAGCGTGGGAGGCAGTCTGAAGTTCAGTAAACATTTCGTCACGTGTCCTTCGCTTCCTTCTTCGAATATTCACTAGCCTCTGCGAAGGAGTAAGATTTGCAGCTGGTGGAGAAGGGAGAGGTTGTTAAAAAAGATACATTTTAGAGAACAATGGGTAGACTCTTTCACGTTAGATTTTTGCTGTTCACAACATCACACAGCACATGTGCTTTCGTTACAAGGTCGCATTTCTCCTCTTATATTGAGAGTCTCCTGGTTTGGTGTGAGAGATCACTCACGCAGTGCCAGGACACAGATTTCAGCTTGCAGGCAGCCATGGTAAGACATATAGTCTTTGGGCTTTTTTAACCTTCTTAACATGTGGGGATGGTTTCAAACAGTTCTGCCCTCATTTCCCATACCAAGCACCCGTGCCATTTAAAATGGGTTTGCAATGTAAAAGGAGGGGCTGCGATTTCAGGTTTAACATGCAGCACAAACCCAACTAACTCCCCTCCCCCTCACACCCAATTCTCTGGGATGGTCACTTCAACCCTCCCCCCCACCGCGTGGTTAACAGCGGGGAATATTTCTGTTCAGCAGACCAGGAAGGGGCACCTCTGAATGTCCCCTTAATAAAATTGCCCCATTTTAACCAGGTGACCGTGAATGATATCACTCTCCTGAGGATAACAAAGAGCGATAAGGAATGGATGTTGTCTGCATGCCAGCAAACACCGGGACCATACGCTGCCATGCTTTGTTATGCAATGATTCCAGACTACGTGCTACTGGCCTGGCGTGGTAAAGTGTCCTACCATGGCGGACGGGATAAGGCAGCCCTCCCCAGAAACCTTTTGCAAAGGCTTTGGGAGTACATGAAGGAGAGCTTTCTGGAGATGTCCCTGGAGGATTTCCGCTCCATCCCCATACACGTTAACAGACTTTTCCAGTAGCTGTACTGGCCGCGATTGCCAGGGCAAATTAATCATTAATCATTAAACACGCTTGCTTTTAAACCATGTGTAATATTTACAAAGGTACACTCACCAGAGGTCCCCTGTGTGCCCTCAGGGTCTTGGGTGAGTTCGGGGGTTACTGGTTCCAGGTCCAGGGTGACAAACATATCCTGGCTGTTGGGGTAACTGGTTTCTCCGCTTCCTTGCTGCTGTGAGCTATCTATGTTCTCTCCATCCTCATCTTCCTCGTCCGCCGAACCCGCTTCCCTGTTTCCAGCGAGGGACTGATAGCACACGCTTGGGCTAGTGGTGGCTGCACCCCCTAGAATGGCATGCAGCTCCGCGTAGTAGCGGCATGTTTGCGGCTCTGCCCCGGACCTTCCGTTTGCGTCTCTGACTTTGTGGTAGGCTTGCCTTAGCTCCTTAATTTTCACGCGGCACTGCCGCGCGTCCCTGTTATGGCCTCTGTCCTTCATGGCCTTGGAGATCTTTTCTAATGTTTTGCCGTTTCTTTTACTGTTTCGGAGTTCGGCGAGCACTGCTTCATCTCCCCAGATGGCGATCAGATCCTGTACCTCCCGTTCGGTCCAGGCTGGAGCTCTTCTGCGATCCTGGGACTGGGACTGGGACTCCATCATGGTTACCTGTGCTGATGGGCTCTGCATGGTCACCTGTGCTCTCCACGCTGAGCAAACAGGAAATGAAATTCAAACGTTCGCGGGGCTTTTCCTGTCTACCTGGCCAGTGCATCTGAGATGAGAGTGCTGTCCAGAGCGGTCACAATGAAGCACTGTGGGATAGCTCCCGGAGGCCAGTAATGTCGAATTCCGTCCACACTAACCCAATTCCGACCCCCTAAGGCCGATTTTATCGCTAATCCCCTTGTCGAGGTGGTGTTAGGAAACCGGTTTAAAGGGCCCTTTAAGTCGACAGAAAGGGCTTCGTAGTGTAAACGTGTCCAGGCTTAAGTCGATTTAACGCGGCTAAAGTCGACCTAAACTCGTAGTGTAGACCAGGCCTAAGTCTTCAGTTGATGTCAGCTTGCTAGCGTTAAAACATGCCTATAGGGGCAACAGATCTCAGCAATGCTTTACAGCAGGGGTCGGCAACCTTTCAGAAGTAGTGTGCCGAGTCTTCATTTATTCACTCTAATTTAAGGTTTCGCATGCCAGTAATACATTTAAACCTTTTTAGAAGGTCTCTTTCTATAAGTCTAAAATATATAACTAAACTATTGTTGTATGTAAAGTAAATAAGGTTTCAAAACATTTAAGAAGCTTCATTTAAAATTAAATTAAAATGCAGAGCCCTCCAGACCGGTGGCCTGGATCCAGGCAGTGTGAGTGCCACTGAAAATCAGCTCACGTGCCGCCTTCAGCATGCGTGCCATAGGTTGCCTACGCCTGCTTTACAGTTTCTTTATCCTGGAACCAAGTGATGAGCTGAAAAGCTTGTGACCCTTAGGGTACGTCTATACTTACCTCCGGGTCCGGCGGTAAGCAATCGATCTTCTGGGATCGATCCCGGAAGTGCTCGCCGTCGACGCCGGTACTCCTACTCCGCGAGAGGAGTATGCGGAGTCGACGGGGGAGCCTGCCTGGACCCGCGGTAAGTTCGAACTAAGGTACGTCAACTTCAGCTACGTTATTCACGTAGCTGAAGTTGCGTATCTTAGTTCGAAGTGGGGGGTTAGTGTGGACCAGGCCTAAGTGTAGAGTAGCAGCTATCATCTTAAACACCAACTGGGGAAAAATGTTCTAATCAGATACCTACTCAGTACTCATGGCATTCCATCAGGCAGGAAGTGACATTGAGACAGCAGGTATCTGTGACCCTAAGTCTATCCTGCAGCAGCTCAAACCATCTACTCCTGCTTACTCTGTTTCACACAGTGTATGTTGATCCCTCCTCTTTCTTTCATCTATGATCTTTCTGATGTGGGAATCAAACACACAAAGTAAACTTTCAGAGCCATTAATGGCCATGATAAAGCCAAGGCCCTCCAGTTGTCCACTTTTGGGCACCATACTTTAGCAAAGCGATGGACAAGTTTGAAGGAATCCAGAGGAGAACAACAAAAATGATCAAAGGTTTAGAAAACATGACCTCTGAGGTAAGGTTAAAAGAACTGGGCATGTTTAGTCTTGAGGAAAGGAGACTGAAGAGTGACCCAATAGCAGTCTCCAAATATAGGAGAACCTCAGAGTTACAGACACCTTGGGAATGGAGGTTGTTTGTAACTCTGAACAAACCATTATGGGATGTTCATCAGAGCAGACTGCTTGGAGCAGGTGCTCACAGCTCTGCATTGGCTGCCCGGTGTGTGGGGGTGGGGACAGGCAGCTGGTTCTAGCCCCCTGGCTGCAAGGGTGATGAGTGAGGCACCCTGGGGAACTGCCGTGTCAGTGGGTATGCGGTGCAGGCTGTGGTCCTTTAAAACTGAGCTGCTCCTCCAGAGTCCAGCCTGCAGGCAGGAGGTTGGGCTCCGGATCCAGCAGCTTAAACTCCAGGCCAGGTTTCAGTAGCAGCTTGGGAAGTTTCTTTCCTGGACTCTGAGCTTGCAGGCTTGTCCCTCTCCCAGCCAGTAAGGAGGGAGACAGGAAAAGAGCATCCATCACCTCCTATTGTAAGTGGATGCCCCATGCCGAGCGAGAATGGGGTGGGGATGGGGTCAGGCAGCCCAGATGTGCCTACCTTTAAGATGCAATGCAGGCACAGTACAGTATTTGCTGGGGGTTTTTTTTGTCTCTGCTGCTGCCTGATTGGTTACTTCTGGTTCCCTATGGTGTCCAGTTGACCAGTCAGTCCATAACTCTGGTGTTCATATCTTTGAGGTTCTACTGTATGTTAAAGGCTGTTACAAAGAAGATAGTCAGCAATTGTTCTCTATGTCCAATGAAGGTAGGACAGGTAGTAATTAGCTTAATCTGCAGCAAGGGAGATTTAGGTTAGCTACAGGGAAAAATTTCTAACTCAGTGGTCACCAACCCATAGATAGTGATGGACTGGTTGATCCTGAAGACTCTCCCAGTCGATTGCGATCTCCGGCCGCTAAAAGTCCGGCGGAGTAGCAGGGGCTGTCGCTAAGGCAGGCTCCCTGCCTGCCCCAGCCCCATACCGCTCCCGGAAGCAGCCAACATGTCCCTGCAGCATGGAGGGGGGGCAGGGGTCTCCCTCCGCCACTCCTGTCTGCAAACACCGCCCCTGCAGCTCCCATTGGCTGGGAATGGGGAACTGTAGCCAATGGGAGCTGCGGGGGTGGTGCCTGCACAGAGGGGCAGCACGCAGAGCCACGTCCACCTCCCACCCCCCAGGGGCTGCAGGGATGCATTGGCCCCTTCCGGGAGTGGCGTGGGGCTGGGGCAGGCAGGAAGCCTGCCTTAGCCCTACCAACCGGGAGCTGCCTGAGGTAAGTGCCACCTGGTGAGAACCCACACCCCAACCCCCAGCCCTGATCCCCCTCCCGGAGCCTGCATCCTGCACCCCCACACTCTGCCCATCCCGGAGCCCCCTCCTGCACCCAAACTCCCTCCCAGAGCCTGCGCCCCACACCCCCTCCTGCACCCCAACACTCTGCCTCAGCCCAGAGCCCCCTCATGCACCCAAATTCCCTCCCAGAGCTTGCACCCCTCACTCCCTCCTGCACCCCAACCCACAGCCCCAGGCTCAACCCGGAGCCCCTTCCCACACTCCCAACCCCTCAGCCCCAGCCCAGAGCCCACACCCGCTCCTGAACCCCAACCCCCTGCCCCAGCCCGGTGAAAGTGAGTGAGGGTAGGGGACAGCAAGCAGCAGAGGGAGGGTGGGATGGAGTTAGTGGGGTGGGGTTTCAGGGAAGGGGCAGGGTAGATCCTAGGTTGCACTTAAATTCAAAATGTGATCTTGTGCGTAAAAAGGGTGGAGACCACTGTTCTAACAAATAGGATAGTTATGCACTAAAATAGGTTTCCAAGAGAAGTTGTGGAATCCCTGTCATTGGAAGTTTTTATGGACCGGTTAGACAGACACCTGTCAGGGATCATCTACGAGTATGTCTACACTACGGGATTACTCCGGATTTACAGAATTTGATTTTTGGCAACCGATTGTATAAAGTCGAGTGCATGCGGCCACACTAAGCACATTAATTCGGCGGTTTGCATCCATGTACCGAGGCTAGCTTCGACTTCCGGAGCATTGCACTGTGGGTAGCTATCCCATAGTTCCTGCAGTCTCCTCTGCCCATTGGAATTCTGGGTTGAGATCCCAATGCCTGATGGGGCCAAAAACATTGTCGCGGGTGGTTCCGGGTACATCCTTCCCCTTCCTCCGGGAAAGCAACGGCAGACAACCGTTTCGCGCCTTTTTCCTGGGTGAACAGTGCAGACGCCATACCGCGGCAAGCATAGAGCCCGCTCAGCTCAAGACACCAGTCATGAACATTGTAAACACCTCGTGCAGTATCATGCAGTTTATGCTGAACCAGAAACTGCAAAACCAGGCCAAGAGGAGTCGGCTATGGCAGCGCGGCGACGAGAGTGATGAGGACATGGACACAGAATTCTCTCAAACCACGGGCCCCAGCGCGTTGGAGATCATGCTGTTAATGGGGCAGGTTATAGCCATGGAACGCTGATTCTGGGCCCGGGAAACAAGCACAGATTGGTGGGACTGCATAGTGTTGCAGGTGTGGGACGATTTCCAGTGGCTGCGAAACTTTCGCATGCGTAAGGGCACTTTCATGGAACTTTGTGACTTGCTTTCCCCTGCCCTAAAGCAACAGAAAAGCAAGATAAGAGCAGCCCTCACAGTTGAGAAGAGAGTGGCGATAGCCCCATGGAAGCTTGCAATGCCAGATAGCTACCGGTCAGTCGGGAATCAATTTGGAGTGGGCAAATCTACTGTGGGGGCTGCTGTGATGCAAGTAGCCAAAGCAATCACTGAGCTGCTGCTACCAAAGGTAGTGACTCTGGGAAATGTGCAGGTCATAGTGGATAGCTTTGCTGCAATGGGATTCTCTAACTGTGGTGGGGCGATAGATGGAACCCATATCCCTATCTTGGCACCGGAGCACCAGGGTACCCAGTACGTAAACCGCAAGGGGTACTTTTCAATGGTGCTGCAAGCACTGGTGGATCACAAGGGACGTTTCACCAACATCAATGTGGGATGGCCAGGAAGGGTTCATGACGCTCGCGTCTTCAGGAACACTACTCTGTTTAAACGGCTGCAGCAAGGGATTTACTTCCCAGACCAGAAAATAACCGTTGGGGATGTTGAAATGCCAATAGTTATTCTTGGGGACCCAGCCTACCCCTTAATGCCATGGCTCATGAAGCCATACACAGGCAGCCTGGACAGGAGTCAGGAGCTGTTCAACTACAGGCTGAGCAAGTGCAGAATGGTGGTAGAATGTGCATTTGGCCGTTTAAAAGGTCGCTGGCGCACGTTACTGACTCGCTCAGACCTCAGCCAAACCAATATTCCCATTGTTATTGCTGCTTGCTGTGCGCTCCACAGTCTCTGTGAGAGTAAGAGGGAGACCTTTATGGCAGAGTGGGAGGCTGAGGCAAATTGCCTGGCAGCTGATTACGCACAGCCAGACACCAGGGCGATTAGAAGAGCACACCAGGAAACGCTGCGCATCAGAGAAGCTTTGAAAACCAGTTTCATGACTGGCCAGGCTACGGTGTGAAAGTTCTGTTTATTTCTCCTTGATGAAAACCCACCCCCTTGATTGACTCATTCCCTGTAAGGAACCCACCCTCCCCCCTTTGATCACAGCTTGCTTTCAAAGGAAATAAAGTCACTATCATTTAAAAATCATGTATTCTTTATTAATTGATTATAAACATAGGGAGAGAACTGACAAGGTAGCCCGGGTGGGGTTTGGGAGGAGGATAGGAGGGAAGGAAAAGGCCACTTCAAAAGTTCAAAATAATTACAGCCTTTTGCTTGGTCTGTCCACTGGGGTGGAGTGGGTGGGTGCATGGAACCCCACCCCCCCACGTTCTTACACGTCTGGGTGAGGAGGCTATGGAACATGGTGAGGGGGGAGGGCGGTTATACAGGGGCTGCAGCGGCACTCTGTGATCCTGCTGCAGTTCCTGAAGCTCCACCAGATGCCGGAGCATGTCTGTTTGATTATGCAGCAGCCCCAGCGTTGCAGCCTGCCACCTCTCATCTTGAACATCCCTCATGGCCTTACGTTCACTGGCATCTTTCCTGTACTTTGATACCGTGTCCTTCCACTTATTCAGATGAGCTCTTTCATCACGGGTCGATTGCATGATTTCAGAAAATATGTCATCTCGCATGCGTTTTTTTTTGCCACCTTATCTGAGATAGCCTTCGGGACGGAGGCTTGAAAAATTTGCAGCTGCGGGAGGGAGGGAAAAAAGGGAGAGAAGTATTTAAAAAGATACATTTTACAGAACAATGCTTATACTCTTTCACGGTGAACAACACTATTCACATTACATAGCACATGTGATTTCGGTACAAGGTCGCATTTTGCATCTTATATTGAGTGCCTGCGGCTTTGGTGTTAGAGATCACATATCAAGCAAAGCCCATTGAGTGCTGCGGTTTTCCTTTTAACGTGCAGCAGCAGAAACCAAACTAACCCCCCCACCACCCATCCAATTCTCTGAGATGATCGCTTTATCCCTCCCCCCACCACGTGGCTGGTATCAGGGAAGATCCCTGCAGAAACCAAACTAACCCCCCCCAATCCAATTCTGTGTGATGATCGCTTTACCCCTCCCCCCACCACATGGCTGGTATCAGAGAAGATCCCTGCTAGCCAAACGCGAAAAGCTCAGCGCCAATGCCCCTCCTCCCACCCTGCTTGGCTAACTGCAGGGAAGGATTTCTTTTCAGCCACAGGCAAACAGCCCAGTAGGAACAGCCACCTCTGTCCCCTTCAGTAAATTCCTGTATTTCCACCAGGTTACCATGAACGATATCACTCTCCTGAGGATAACACAGCGAGATAAAGAACGGATGTTGCTTGAATGCCAACAAACACCAGGACCATACGCTGCCAGGCTTTGTCATGCAATGATACCAGATTACTTGCTACTAGCATGATGTGGTCAAGTGTCCTACCATGGAGGACGGAATAAGGCTGCACTGCCCAGAAACCTTCTGGAAAGACTTTTGGAGTACCTCCAGGAGTGCTTCATGGAGATGTCCCTGGAGGATTTCCGCTCCATCCCCAGACACGTTAACAGACATTTCCAGTAGCTGTACTGGCCGCGAATGCATCCCAAGTCCTCAGGACAAATTAATCATTAAAAAACCACTTGCTTTTAAACCATGTTTTATATTTACAAAGGTACACTCACCAGAGGTCCCTTCCATGTCTGGGATAATGCCTTGGGAGGGTACTTCAGTCAGGCTTAGAAAAAGATCCTGGCTGTTGGGGAGAATGGAGTGCTGTGTGCTCTCTGCAAGCTCGTCCTCATCCTCCTCATCTTCCCCATCTGCAGAATCCTCAGGCATGGCTGAGATTACCCCCTCCTCAGAATCCACGGTCAGAGGTGGGGTAGTGGCAGCGCCCCCCCCTAGAATTGCATGCAGTTCAGCATAGAAGCAGCATGTCTGTGGCTCTGACACGGACCTTCCGTTTGCTTCTTTGGTTTTCTGGTAGGCTTGTCTGAGCACCTTAACTTTCACGCGGCACTGTAGTGAGTCCCTATTGTGGCCTCTCTCCATCATACCCTTGGAGATTTTTTCAAATGTTTTGGCATTTCATCTTTTGGAATGTAGTTCTGCTAGCACGGAATCCTCTCCCCATATAGCGATCAGATCCAGTACCTCCCGTACGGTCCATGCTGGTGCTCTTTTTCGATTCTCGGACTGCATGGTTACCTGTGCTGATGAGCTCTCCACACTGGGCAAACTGGAAATGAAATTCAAAAGTTCGCTAGGCTTTTCCTGTCTACCTGGCCAGTGCATCCGAGTTCAGATTGCTGTCCAGAGCGGTCACAATGGTGCACTGTGGGATAGCTCCCGGAGGTCAATACCATTGAATTGTGGCCACACTAACCCTAATTCGAAATGGCAATGTCAATTTCGGCGCTACTCCCCTCGTTGGGGAGGAGTACAGAAATCGATTTTAAGAGCCCTTTATGTTGAAGTAAGTGGCTTCGTTGTGTGGACAGGTGCAGGGTTAATTCGATTTAATGCTGCTAAATTCGAACTAAACTCGTAGTATAGACCAGGCCTACGTGTACTTGGTCCTGCCTCATGTTAGGAGGCTGAGGGTATATCTACATTGGTATAGCTATACCTCTTGATGAGCTTCCCAGCCTGCATAGACAGACTCATGCTAGCCAGGTTCATGCCAGCATGCTAAAAGTAGCTGTTTGGATGTTGAGGCACTGCCAGATCTTTGGGCTAGTGACCCAAGCCCAGACCCACCCTATCCTCTGGCTGTAGTCCAGGTCGCTAACCCAAATATCTGGTGGTGCCTCAATGTCCACATAGCTATTTTTAGCATGCTAGCATGAGCCTGGCTAGCATGACTCTTTCTACCTGGGCTTGGAGCTCACTTCCTGCTGCAATGTAGACTTACCCTTGAGGTCCCTTCCTGGTCTGCATTTCTATGCTTCTTTGCTCCCCTCTGCAAAGCAGTAGCAATCTGGGGGACTTTGGAGTGGACTTTTTTCTCACTGGACCAAGGGTGACCAAGACTCGAGATATTCCAGACCTATTACTTTCATTTACAATATGAACACAAGTCCTTTTTACCTGGAACAAAGACAGGTGTACACAAAGGTGATTCCACTCATTTCAATGGGACTACTTTAATGGAACATACTACTCTGTGTGAATAAAACTGGCAGAATTGGGCCTGTGAGAGTGGAAGATTTGATCCAGGGTTGAAGGTCAAAGGGTTGAGTTGAAGTTCAGAAGTTCAGACAGGACATCAGTATAGAAGCTGATGTAACTGAAAATGAGAATGGGGGGAGGAAGATCAAGGAGAGATGGGGCTGTGATGGTGCACCCCATAAGACTTTATGGAAATATGCTTATGAATGTATATAGATATGACATAACTGGAATATGTTTTAGGCTACATATGCCATGTAACATATTTCTGTAAAGGTTATGATCTACTGAGTCTATTCATCCTATTTATATGCATGTGTCATTGTTGTATTCAAAGTTATGAATATTGGCTGTGTACTTGCTTGATTTCTAAGTAGCTTTAGCAAAGCATTTGGTCAGCTTCTTGAGAAAGGAATGTGCAAATTCAGTGCTCAATCAAGAAACACTTAAAGGACAAGGAATCTTGGAAGGCTTCAATCCACATAAGAAGTCTACCTGAGGACATTCAGGGTAGCATGTAAACAATGGCTGCTGGCTGTAAAAACTGAGTCATGCATGGACATGTGACTCCAAAACTCCATCTTGGAGCTGGACTTTGCATAGGAGAGAGGAGGGGGTCTTTACCCACAAGAGAGTCTATTTAAACCCCTGGGAGACCCCTCCATTTTGTCTTCAGCTGACTCAAGAGATAGCCTCTCCACCCCCAAGGATACCTGAGAGAAACTAGAACAAAGGACAGTAACTACAGGGGGTGTGAGTGATTGCTGGACCCAGACTAGAAGGAGACTAGTTTGTAAAAGGAAGCTTACTGGAACACCTCTGAGGGTGAGGTTTTATCTGTATTCAGTTTTCTTACTGTGTTAGACATAGACTTGTGTGTTCTATTTTATTTTGCTTGGTAATTCACTTTGTTCTGTCTGTTACTACTTGGAACCACTTAAATCCTACTTTATTTAATAAAATCACTTTTTACTTATTAATTAACCCAGAGTATGTATTGATACCTGGGGGGGGAGGGACAAACAGCTGTGCATCTCTCTCTATCAGTGTTACAGAGGGCAAACAATTTATGAGTTTACCCTGTATAAGTTTTATACAGGGTAAAACAGATTTATTTGGGGTTTGGACCCCATTGGCAGTTGGGCATCTGAGTGTTAAAGACAGGAACACTTCTTAAGCTGCTTTCAATTAAGCCTGCAGCTCTTAGGGGACGTGGTTCAGACCTGGGTCTGGTTTTGCAGAAGGCTAGCGGGTTTGGCTCAAACCAGGCAGGGCACTGAAGTCCCAAGCTGCCAAGGCAGGAAAGCCGGGGCAGTAGTAGTAGTCTTGGCACATCAGTTGGCAGCCCCAAGGGGGGTTCTGTGATCCAACCTGTCACAGGGGCATACATTCATTTAAAATATAGTTTAACAAAACTTTACTTTGAGCATTCTTCTTACACGAGAGAGTAGCAGATATTCCCAGAGATCACAGAATAAACTGGCATCTACTTTGCCTTCAGAAGAAGTTAGAGAATATGGGCGTAGAGGCTGCTTTTATTTGGCTCATGTCTTAGTACAGGTGACAACATAGCTTGTTATGAACATGGAGTGAAATGAAATTGGTCTCCACTGCGCCTACTACTAAGCAATGATCCTACTGAACTTCCCAAAACAAATTCATTTGCTTCTCAGAGAGCACACAGCTGCTTGCTGTAGCCCCGGAGGTGCTGCACTTCCAAAGCAAACCATATTACCAACTACCATAGCGTGTGTTGCTATTAAAATGAATACATACTTAGCTCCTTTTAAAACTAATTGAAAATAAAAAGCAGCAGCTGTTCCAGCACACAGCTCACTGCCATCTGTTTGTGGTAGCATCCCCAACAATGGCATGTACAGGATTACCAAGCACTACTGCAGCTGAGATGTGCAACGTTTAGGACGAAGGACAGAATTCACGAATCATGTTTCAAATGTTAATGAAAGTATTGCCAGTGAATGAATTCACTCAAGCAAGCAGTTGTCTATCTGTGCTCTACCATTGGTTAGTGTTATTGCTGACTAGATGGCTTTTCCCTGGTCCCACTCTTTCAGTCAAATTCTGCACTTGGTAAAACTCCTGCAGCCAGTATGGCTACACATGGAAAAACCTGACCCTTTGACACTGTCATTCTCCTGGAACAAATCTTCCTCTCCTGGTTTTTCTTAATTTTAAAACAGCAAGACTGTATTTTAATAAGACAGATAGTGAATGCTGTGCCACTCTGTGCAGCTTCTCTGGAGCCTCCATTCAGGGCATCACTCAAAACTTCCTTATTGTCTGCTTTACTGTTTGATTCAGTTCTCTGCGTCCTGAGACTGATGTACTTATTTTTAGTGAGTTCACTGGTTTTGTTTGCAATCAGGTTGTTTTCTTGTATTTATGAGGGTAGATACAGACCTTTGGACATAGACACCTGTATATAAAATGTATCTTATAATTATCAAAGGAAAAAAAGACTCTTAAAACATTAAAGAGAACTTCAGATAAAAAGCCCTTGCATGTGTGGACAAGAGGATTGAGGGGAGGATACAAAGAGCCTAAATTAGGCAAACCATGCAAGGATCAGGGACAACTGCAGGCCCTGCACTCATAGGAGCAAATCTACCTCAAAGATCTGACCTGACCAGTATTAGTTATCTCATGACTTGCCAACCTGCAGTTGGAAATTCCTGTGGTAGGAACTTCATCTGTAGTTGAAAAAGTCATGCCACACAGGACAGGTTGTTCTTCTGTTCCCCACTCCAGGATACACACTCCCAAATACATGTACCCTCTGCCATGCAGTGCGGTGATTCTGTCTGGTCCCAGACAGGGAACAATGTGCACCAGAAGCATCACTACCCCTGGTGAATACTGGGTCCTTTCTTACCCCTTCTTGTGCCCCTTTGCTGCTATCACAGCATTTAACGGAGAGAGCATGGAGGCATATAACGTCACTTGACTATAGTCGGGTTTGCTATGACTTTCATTGGGATAGCATTTTGTCTTTCTCCCGCAAGTCAATCACAACACTTTAAATCACAAATCTTGAATTTGTATTTTTTTACATAATCTATAAACAAAGAAATTAAATTAAAACTCTGATACAAAACAGAAAAGAAAATGCACGGCATGCCAGTAAATGGAAAAAAATCTTCCTATTTGTGTTCCAATATTTAGATACAATAGGCATGATCCTAAACAACATCCTGAATGTGCTCCTTTATGCTTAGATATTAAAAAACAAGTAGTACCTTTCTGGCTTAACTATGAAGTTCCTCACTTTTGCTGCTTTGTGACAGACCATTAACTTTTTAATGTATTTTCACAATGTGAGCTAATATAATGGATCTGTCTAGGAGTCAAGGAATGCTAACGTGAATTCCTTTATTCAGAGAATACAATGAACCGACAAAGATATGAATGCAAGATGTGAAGGATACATTTGCTATCAGCAATAGTGCTAACTACCAGTATTATCTGATAGTATCATACAATAGCTGCTTCTTTTCCACTGTGTGCCCAAACCGAGAACTTATTACTAACTCTTCTGGTGAAAATCTGAAAGGTCAAGAAGAAAATTGACATCTTGTGAACATTTCTGCTATAGTCAATCATTCAACACTGCATTGCAAATGTGAACTCATTAAGAAGTTATCATTAACAGCATATATTTTATGGCCTTCGGGGAAAAAAAACAAGCTTCTTTATCTCAAATCATATTCTCAGCTGATGTGCAGTATTATTAAATCTACAGTAGTTATTTTAATGATACACTGAACTATACTCTTGATTACTCTCATTTAAGGATAAGGGATCTATAAATTATACACCTGATTATGCAAAACCTATATTTTACATGTATTATTTATATCCACTACCCTTTACTATCATTCTATCTCAAACTGAGCATATGAAGCACCAGGGTTTTCAATCCCATCTTTTTGTCTACAATAAAGGTGGGGGGGGGGGAGTGGAAGGAGGGAGAGGGACACCAGAAGTGCCGCCAAGAACATTTTAAGGAAGAAATGCTAGAGGTGCACAAACTGACTGGAAAACCAAACTAGCAATAAGTAGGCAGGTGTCTGAAGGGAAATTTTGTTAATTTTGAAACCAGTGTATTTACCTCAAGTCTCAGCATAAATACCTTACTTACTTATGGCTAAAACAAAACAAATACAACAACGAATCATGTTTAATCATGCAGAATATATTTGATGCAAGGGGACTAAACTGTAATTTTATATGAAAATAGTGCTTTTTATCTGACTAACCCGAGAAAAAATGTGAGAAGAAAGTTGATTTTGTTATATATACTTTTTTCAAACATAGCCTTTTATGATAATAATAGAATGTGATCGTGCACATTTATGTCTCCATATCATTGCACATGCTGCATGCAAATCATCAACTGTGCACTGGAAGCCTTTTACAAATCCTGAGTTTATCTGGGCATAATGTCTTGATAGTGTAAATTCTTAGAAGTACTAATGAACCACAGTCATAGATTTGGGGTCTTATTTCTTTGTGGGAAAAGCCAGGCTGCCTACCTGAAGGAAAAGATTTTAGAGAATTTGAATCAATTACATAAAGATTGGGGGAACCTAGAAAATCTGGAAAGGCCAAATGAAAGGTAAGAAAATAATTTTGAGGGGATTTAATCTTTCGGGCAGATTCTACCCTGTACTCTGGTGGCACGCAGGGGAGAGAAACGACTTCTTTTGATGATTCCTCAGGCCATAGGGTAGTCCTCACTTGACATGGAACTGGTGTGGCCTACTCCTAAGCCACTGCCTCCCGGACCCTGCATGTGGGAAACACTGAAGACATATAAGAACTATGTTGGGGGGTAGCTAAAGTGTGCTGAACTCTGACTAACCTCAGATGGTGAATGGTTCCTGAGAGATCATTACAAACTGTCCTAGATTAGAGTAGTCCCCAGGCGCAGAACTATGCATACAATCAGGAAGCTGTAATCAGCTCCCTGACACATCCCCTTTCTGTTGTAGTGAGTGGGGAGCTAGTGAAATCTGAGTCCTTGTTTCTACACTTATGGGTTTTATGGCTGACAGTTTCAAAGTCCCCTAAGGGATTCTGATTTACTAATTCCCATTAACTGCATCCAAATCCTCAAAGTGGCTTTAAATATAGCATCCCATATAAAATAGTTTAATATATTAAAAGGCCTGGGTTTCAGCTTTACTGGAATCTAGCTTGCCTTTTCATTTGCAGTTTTATGGATGGAATTTTTTGCATGCAGTGTTCTGGGAACAGCTTGCATGATCAGGGCCTATGCAACATTAGATTGTGACAGCAGACTGATCACAAAACAGAAAGCAGGGCATTGACAATCTGATCCTAAATATTTAGCAGCAACATAATGTCTTTTAGTTTTAGAGGTTTGTACTATTATTTATTTTTGCAGAGCCCATGTGCTCAGTCTCCATATTTTTTAAAGCAGAAATATTTGAAATGGAAATGAAAGTGGACTTTCATTAAAATGATACGGGAAATATCATGGGAGCTAAGAAATGATATTACAATAAAGAGGAGTTCTCTTTGGAGAAAAAGAATTTTCTTTCTGGTTGCTTAAACACAATTGTGTTTTAAAAATACATAATTTGTATGTTGCCAAAGTAACCTTGCTTATAAGAAATGAAGGTCTGTCCATGGAGTGAACAGACACAGCATATTACTATTTGTAACTGCTGAACTCTCCAGAAGAGCCAAGAAAGCTTCAAATCATGCCAACTTCAGAGGAGAGGTCTAGAGAAGATAGGGTTACCATATTTCCACAATCAAAAAAAAGAGGACACGGGGGGAGCCCCGCCCTAGCCCCGCCCCCACCCCGCCCCATCCACTCCCTCCCACTTCCCACCCCCTGACTGCCCCCCTCAGAACCGTAACCCCCCCTGCTTCTTGTCCCCTGACTGCCCCGACCCTTATCCACTCGCATGGGTGGCAGGGTTGTAGAAATTTTGGTGTTGCCCAGAACCCCCCCCCGACACCTGCCTAAGGCTCTGGGAGGGGGGTTGGGTGGGGGGAGGAGGTCTGGGGTGCAGGTCCTGGGCTGGGGATGAGGGTGCAGGAGGGGTGCAGGGTGCAGGTTCTGGGATAGAGTTTGGGTGCTGGGTGCAGGCTCCGGGCTGGGGCAGGGGGTGGGTGTGCAGGAGGGGGTGAGGGGTGCAGGCTCTGGGATGGAGTTTGGGGGTGGGAGGCGGTGCAAAGGGAGGGGGTGCAGGCTTTGGGAGGGAGTTTGAGGGCAGGAGGGGGGTGTGAGGAGGGGGTTTGGGGATAGGAGGGGATGCAGGGATGAGGGCTGTGGGTCTGAGGATGAGGGGTTCATGATGCAGGAGGGGGCTCAGGGATGGAGCAGAGGATTAGGGTGTGGGGGATGAGGGCTGGGGCTGAGGGGTTTGGGGCGTTGGAGAGGCTCAGGGCTAGGGTGGAAGGGCAGGGTAAGGGCAGCCTGTCTTCCCATTAGTAGATGGGGGACACTAGGACCTGGGGGCAGCAGACAAGGGAGAGGCAGGCGGGGGGGGGTTCACGGGGGGGGGGGACGGGACGCAAGGAGGGGGGCTGGCAGGTGGAGGCCGAGGACCCATCCAACACTCCCCCGCTCCCTGACTGCCCCCCTCGCCCCCCGACTCCCCTTACCATTCTGGCTCCATGTGTTTGCAAAATACTCTGCCCTGTGGGTCGGGGTTTGTGTGTTACACAGGGCTGCAGACAGAGGGAGGGGGGAGCAGGGGAGGGCTCTGGCTGCTGGAGGCCAATGGGAGCGGGTCAGTTGGCCCAGCCGCCCAATCAGCAGCCGCACTCTGCATGGAAGGGAGGGAGGGAGGCGAGGGAGAAAAAAACCCCGGACATTTTAACCTTGTAACCAATTCCTCCCGGACGGCTATTTAGAGACGTAAAAGCCGGACATGTCCAGGGAAATACGGACGGATGGTAACCCTATCTGAGAAGAGTCAATTTTCTAGATTGGTGCTGAGAGGAATATTACCGCTGTTGCGGGCTCTTAAACATCGCTGAGATTTCCTAAGGCTTGGGACGTACAGTAAATCTATGTTGGGAATTTGTACATTGCTAGTCAGCATGGGTGGGATTTTCCAAAAGAAACTAGGCATTGACATAACTCTGTTCCTGCTGAAGTCAGGGGTAACATTCCCACTGACTTCAGTCGGAGTACAGTTTAAGCCAATGCTGACCAGTTATGGAAATCTCATCTAATTTTTACAAGTGAAACTACTATCAAAAAAGTGAGGCAGCATAAAGACTGACTAGCAGTATGGCTAATACAGCTGGTGCTGATGTTCAGGGGATATTTCGAAAGAAGCAAAAATATGGATGATGAGAATGTGGAGAACTGGGAAATATCTATGTTGTTTTTATGAATATTATGCATGCCTATGTGTGTTTATGATGGGTTACTGGTTATGAAGTTAGATCGCATGGGGCCTCTTGAGGGAACAGAGCATGGAAGGCAACAGTGTCCTACATAAGGTGCATCCCAACAAAAACTCAGGCACAATAGCCAGGTTTTGCCAAGCCTGAGAATCTGGAGATCAAAAGACATTGATCAGTTAAAATATATGCTCTGGAAGAGGGAGTGGGGAAGCTGTAGCAGACTGACATATTCTGATGGATTGTCAGAGTCTACAGCAAGCAGGCTGTTATTTGGTCCCAAAGACTGGGGTACACCAAGCCTAACCCATGTCTATCTAGGGACTTGAGGGGAATGCCAAATATAGGTAAGGTAGTATGAGTATAGGTCTGTGTTCAATCAGTTTTTTTGAGTGCTGTGTGCCTTTTGGCAAATACATCTTGAAGAAACTGCTTCTATGTTAAACTTCTAACAAGATATAGGTAATCACTGACAAATACACTTAGCAACTATTCTTTGATTCTATATCAACACAAAGTGAATGAGTTGGGATTGCTAGCCTAATTAACATTTCATTGATACCCATATAAATGGATTATCTTGATTACAATTGCAATGCCTCTTCTTAAATTGTTCTGTGTCATACACAGGTTAGCTTGTTTGCCAACGCCACAGCTTCCAAAGGAGGTTGTGGAATCCCCATCATTGGAGGTTTAAGAACAGGTTGGACAAACACTTGTCAGGAAGTCTAGATTTACTTGGTCCTGTCTCAGCACAGGGGGCTGGACTTCATCACCTCGCATGGTCCTTTCCAGCCCTAACATTTCTATGATTCTCTGTCACTACACAGGAGCAGTGGCAGTACCCTTAAAGTGGGAGGACACAGGTGCATGAACCACGGCCCTGCCCCCTGCACTGCGCCATCCCCCGAGGCCCTGCCCTCACACCGCCCCTTCTCCCCAAGTCCCCCCCCCTCGCACTGCCCCTTCCCCCAAAACCCCATCCTGAGCCACCTCTTCCCCCAAGGATCTGAGCCCTGCTCACCTCTCTTTGCCCTCTCCCCCGTCGCTTGCCCTTACTGCCAGTAAAAAGTGGGAGGGCCATGGCCCCATGCCTCCCTCCCTGTTCTGGAACCCCTGGCACTACATACTCTCACTGTTCACAAGCTCAGTGGATTACTCCCAGGGAAAAATCTTGCAGGTGTCAAGCCCATTGCCTGCTAGGTATTATGGTTAACTGGAGCTGTATAAGCTGGAGATCCAGTTGGAGAGTGGTTGGATCACAGGTCTCACCTCAAAGAGAAGTGGAGGTACAGGCCTGTCACTTGAAAGGGATGCACTTGTAGGTCTCAGACAAAGGTCTCAGAAGGAGCTGCTTACTCAGGGACCGTGACAGAAAGCATTGTAACAATTTGACTAACCTACAATGGCTGAGATGGGTGAAGATGCCAGCGCTCTGTCATACAATTTATAAAAGGTTCCTTGAAGGAGGTAAAACACCCTTTCCACACTATAACATTTAACCAATTTTGTACACATTTTTAGAGCCAAACAGTGGCATGCAAATACTATTAAATGGATTGAATTACCCACCTTATTTCTTGAGATAAGTTCCTTGAGAGCCTCTGTGTGAAGTTCCCGTGTGAAGTACGTGTACTCTCTTTTTAAAAAAATGTTACTATCCCTAAGGAGCTTAGAGGGAACAAACCTGAGATCTCTGAAATATGATCGAAGTCCAAAGTATTAATTAATGTGCTTGTCCAAAGTCTGAGTACTGACTGAAATTTAACCCATTCTAACCTTTTTTGCACATCCAAAAAGGAAACAAAGTTATCACTTTCAAAGAACTCTTCAGGCTATAATATGTGCTTCTCAGTTCAGTTCTGCCAGTCCAGTTTTGACTCATTTATAGATATATAAGTATTGTTCCATACTTAAGTTTATTAAACCCAAGCACTTAAACCAATTTTTAAATGTAAGTTATTCTACAATCACCACAAATATAAAATTTTGGCATTGCTGATGATTAATGTTCTTTACTGAAAATAAACTTACATAATTGGGCAACATTCAAATATGTCTTTCGCAGTTTCAAGACAAGATGAGCTATTTGGAGGAAATATGGTCTCTTTCTATTCTCTACTCTGGCAGAGCCAAGGTATACAGCCCAAAGTGTAAAATAATTTTGTTTGCTCGTTTACTATTTTCGCAGGACAGAAGAATATGTTAATATTTCATATTATATGTGTGTGTGTGTGTGTGTGTGTGTGTGTGTGTGTGTATATATAGATAGATAGATAGATAGATAGATAATTAATTAGGGCTGTCGGTCCATCACAGTTAACTCGTGATTAACTCAAAAATTAATCGTGATTAAAAAATTTAATCATGATTAATCGCACTGTTAAACAATAGAATACCAATGCAATTTATTAAATATTTTTGGATGTTTTTCTACATTTTCAAATACATTGATTTCAATTACAACACAGAATACAAAGTGTACAGTACTCACTTTATATTATTTTTAAAAATGTTAAAAAAAGAAATAGTATTTTTCAATTCACCTCATACAAGTACTGTAGTGCAATCTCTTTATCATGAAAGTGCAACTTATAAAAGTAGTTTTTTTGGTTACATAACTGCACTCAAAAACTAAACAACGTAAAACTTTAGAGCCTACAAGTCCACTCAGTCCTACTTCTTGTTCAGCCAATTGCTAAGAGAAACAAGTTTGTTTATATTTACAGGTGATAATGCTGTCCACTTCTTAACTACAAATGTAAATAGACAAATCTGAGAGGGATGAGGTGTGGAACATGCTTTCAGAAGTCTTAAAAGAGCAACACTCTGATGCGAAATCTACAGCACCCAAACCACCAAAAAAGAAAATCAACCTTCTGCTGATGGCATCTGACTCAGATGATGAAAATGAACATATATCGGTCCGCACTGCTTTGGAGCATTATCGAGCCAAACCCGTCATCAGGATGGACACATGTAGTAAGTAATTGAAAAATACTATGTCTTATGTTTTTTACAGTGCAAATATTTGTAATCAAAAATAAATATAAAGTGAGCACTCTACACTTTGTATTCTGTGTGGTAACTGAAATCAATATTTATGAAAAAGTAGAAAACATCCAAAAATATTTAAATAAATGATATTCTATTATTGTTTAATAGCAAGATCAACCCTGCAATTATTTTTTTAATTGCGCGATTAACTGTGTGATTAATTTTTTTAATTGTGCAATTAATCGTGTAATTAATTAGTCATGATTATTTTTTTCAATTGTGTGATTAATTGAGATTAATTTTTTTAATTGCTTGACAGCTCTAATATATATTAGGTTTTTTTTCTAGAATTTGAACAGTTTCTGATCTAAAATACAAGGCAAGTATCTTGAATAATTAGCTAAAAAAGTAATAACATTTTCCAAAGTAACCATGAAGTTCACAAAACACTAACAAAAGTGAAAGGAAAAGGAATCTGTGACATTTGATTATACTGGGCAAAGAATCATAACATGGGTGAACTTTAGTTTCACAGCAAAATTTTTAAAGGTAAGCCCCAAAGAAGTCTTGCATGGATTTGACTACTGTGACTTGATATTTTGTGATATGACAAGCAGGTCATCCACGATTCAGCAGAGAAGAAAAAGTGGCTTAAATGCATCCTGGGTGTCTTTCCAGTGAAATGGATTTGCACCAGGGATTAATCTGACCCAGCATAATCTAGCAGTTGCAGAAGTGAAGAGGAAAATGTTCAGCTTTTCTTCAGTTTTTAGAAGGGTTACATAATTGCAGTGATTAACCTATCTGAAGGGAAAAAGCTTTGTGTGGCCCATGACAGTTTAACAGTTGCTTCACATCACAGTCATGGACAGGGGCACAGAGAACTTCTAAGTGACTAGAAAGAAAATGTCATTTTCCTGCATTCCACAAAAGAATCCTTTATGGAGGACAGTCTATCCCCTCCTACTGGGAAATGATAGACAAAAGAACTGTTAATCACTGTCACCCTATAATAGCTTTTCAATGTCCCACCCACCCTTGCTTTCCAGGTGAGTATGAAAAAGTCCATCAACTACTGCAGAACCTAAGCTTCCATGACAAAAATAAAATAAAAGTTTCTATCCCATATTATTGTGGAGAAAACCTTAAAAACATGAACCAACTTGTGAGAGTAGCTGGTGCTATTACACACTCTGGTCTGTACGGGAAGCATCACTCATTCTGCTTCAGTCCAGCAGAAGCTGCTGTGACCCCCATCCTGCAGTGAATCTCGGAGTCCTCGCACTCTTTATCCTGAACCAACATGGGAGGAGGAATGAAAAAAATCTACAGTACCTCATGTATTCATCTCCTTTCCCTGGGTTAAACCTCCTTACTATCTGAGGCCATGCCAGAGAATTCCTGCTCTGCCCCCTTCAGCCTCCTTCTCCCCATAGCCAGGCAATCCTTCCAATCTTTTCCTTCTGTGGAGATCTTGTATTTCCTTTTCAGAGCTAAGGAGAGGAACAGAAAACACAATATTTCTTACCTCACAAAGGTCCCTGCAGCTCTCTTAAGCAATGGACAAGAGTAGAGCAGACCCCTAATGACTTCAGGATGGCATGTCACCTACAAACAAGGGCCAGGTCAATTTATTTGTTCACAACAAGAGCCTACATGACCAAAAGACAACATTCCAGGGATGAGATTGTTGACAGGACAGGAAAGTCAGTGAACCTACTTCTCTTGCTTCTTCCCAGCAGCTGCTCCTTTCCCCTAAGAGAACTCTCATTTTACTTTCTTATTTCAGGCATCTATGGAGATTATGAAGAGCTGGGGCTTCTTGGGGGAGCCCATCCATGCTTTGCTTTGGATACAGGAGGGTAGAGGGGCTCACTGGGTAAGGAAGCATCTTGGGAACAGCTATAGGAAGTTCTCCTTGGAAGTCTGAGATTATAAAGCTCAAAACTCTAAAGAAACCTCCAGGAGTTAGTTCATTTCCAGCACCTGCAAACCAAACTGCTGAGTTAATTTCACTAGGTCTGAAGGGTTCATACAGACTAACAAGCTCAGTGATATCTGTAATTTGGAAATATGGGTTATCCTTTGTATTCATTCTTGTCATTTATTCTTGTCAAATCCAAATTCCTTTCCGTTATCCACAGAAAACAGATTCATTTTCTTCTATCACTTAAAAAAGGCTGCTTCAGAAAATCTGTTTATATATTAAATAATTATAATGTTAAAGATACCCTGTAGTGAGCTGGTGTGGCACCCCTCCATCTCCGACAGGGCTGAGCTTCCTCCAATCCCAGCGTGGGCGGAGCTACCGGGTCCGGGGCCCGCCCCTCCGAGGTCACGGCCCCGACCCGGAAGTATAAAAGCCCGCAAGCAAAGCTCAGTAAGAGCCAGACCGCCGGATAGAGCAGACGTCCCGGGCCGAGCTCCCGCTTGGGAGACAGCCGCAGGCCGCGAACCACCTGCTAACGCCCCGCGCCGGTCAAGCCTCCCTCTCGCCAGGTACCCCAAGGAGGACTGGCCCAGCCTGCCCCGGACCCGGCACCCCGAGGAGGACTGGCCCAGCCTGCCCCGTGCCAGCTATCCTGAGGAGGACTGGCCCAGCTTGCCCCAGACCAGCTGCCCCGAGGAGGAGTCAAGTCTGCCCCGTGCCAGCTATCCTGGGGAAGAGCTGCCGGACCGGCCCCTAAGCCCCGCAGCCGAGGAGCCGATGCTGCTGGACTGGCCCGAACCCGGCGCGGCCGCCGAGGTAAGTCCCGAGGGGGAACAAGGAAGTAGCCCGGGGGTAGCCGACCCAGGTCAGGCTGCAGAGGCCTGTGAGCCGATGTCAGTGTGTTTCGGTCAGGATACCCCACTGACCGCCAGCGACAGCGATCGCTGCTAGGGCCCCGGGCTGGGACGCAGTGGAGTAGGTGGGCCTGCATCCCCCCCTGCCACCCCCACTCATGGGTGGCAGGCTTCCCCCTCACCCAACGCTCAGGTAGGAACCTGGGCCCCTTAACTGCTTGTTTGCTCAACCCCTGCCCCAAAGGGCTTGAGCTGTGACTGGTTGTGCCC